>NC_069659.1:14850795-15152500 GCF_027244095.1 Hemicordylus capensis
CTCAGAGATTCTCGGGAGAATCCAGGGGCAGGCCGGTAGTGATGTGGGGAGGCTGGGAACAAGGGTGGAGCAGCTGGGAAGAAGCACAGGGATGAATGGGAGCTGTTGTTCCTCCCAGAGCTTCTCCCATAGGAGGGGAGGAACCATCCTCTGGAAGGAACTGCAGCCCGCAGGCATTCCTGTGCTTCTTCCTGGGCGCTCTGCCTTCATTCCCAGACTCTTCTGTGTCACTTCTCACCTACACACACACACACACACACACCCCAACACTTCCAAGAATCTCCACAGCCACCCAGCTTTCCCTGCGCCATTGCTGGGTTGGCATTTAAAGAAGCCACACACATACCACCATACTACCTGGGGCAAATGCCCCATGACCTGCTACCTCCTTCTGGTGGGGGATGAGAATGCCAATGTGGGCTTCCAAATCTTCCGACTTGCACAGTCCTACTGTGCCGGGGTGGGGGATGTTGGGCCAGTTGCTCTCCTCCTGCTAAATATAAGAAAATCATTTCTTTGAAAAGATGCCTCTTTGCTCCGTTAGCAGGGGCTCTAACATGGTTTTACTGGTTGCCAGGTATATCCTTTAATTGCTATTAAACATTTCTCCTCATTAACCGTTATTTGATTGTTTTCACTTATTTTTAATCTGCTGTTTAATTTGGTCCCCCCCCCCTTTTTAAAGTGTTTGCTGTTTCTTTATGAATTATGAAAGTCACCCTAAATGCCAGGTCCTAGGGAGAAGGAGATGGTATGAAGGTTTGCTATGAATATAAATGAATGAATGAATGAATGAATGAATGAATGAATGAATCTGGTGAGCACAAAAGAAGCTCTAGTCCCTATCCAGACCATCCCACTCTGCAGCACGTTTTCCAGTTGTCAGCATTGATGGTGCTCTTGCTGAAGAAGACGAGCATTTTAGGACCCGGTAGCAAATATCTACCTGTCTCCTGAACAGAGACACCATCACCACCATATCTGGGGCTAAGCTCTAGAACCCTACTTAAATAATCTCATTCTGCAGCAATAAACAGCCATTTAAGCAACCGGATCCCTAAAAAAGACACAACTCTTGTAACATCTATCAGGATGGGTTATGTGCAGCATAGTAGGCAGAGCTGGCTCCAAGTTTGAGAAGGCTCTCCCACACTTCCCATGGGCCCCTTCTATCTTGGTGTGCACCCGACCCTATATCTTGGCTGGCAATTGATGGATGAGTGAAGGGTCCTTCCCACTGCCACCTCTGGCATCAGCGAGCCAGTAGTAATGACAACAGCAGCACCTTAGCAGCACCCAATGACAACAAAAATGTCTTAACTCTCCCCAGGGGCCATGGCAGGCATCAGCAGTGCTACACACACACACACACCACAAATGCTTGAGCCCAGCAACTCTCCTAGGAAGCCATGTGCTAATGCTGGCCCTGATGATCAGGGTATTTAGGAGTTCCTTTTGCTTTTTTAGTTTTTAAAAAAATATATATGTTGGCTTACACACAGTGCAGCGGGCTACTCATGAAAGAGTGGGGCACACATTCTGGTTCCATGAATCTAGAAAGCCCGTCAATGCTGCCAGCAAACACAGAGAGCCTCCATTGCTCCTAAGGATTGTTTCATCACTGCAGGATGATTCCCATTGGGAATGATGGGAGATATGTCCTACAGTGCAGACACAATCCTTAGGCACCATGGAGGCTCTACATTTGTTAGCAGCATCAACAGGCTTTCCAGTAGAGGTGTGCACGGAACCGCACCTCCATGGTCTGGCACTGGGGAGGGGGGCTCTTTAATGGTGGGGGAATGTACTTACCCCTCCCGCCGCTTTCCCCCCCTCTAGCGCTCCTGGTTTTGTAAGCATTTGGGGTGGCAGGGTACCATCCTGACACCCCTTCCCCTGTTCCTCATCAAATGGCTTCAAAAGCCTCACTGCACTGCGCATGTCACGTGCATCACGTCCGTATATCACATGCGCTATGCGCATGTACATGACGCAGGACGTGATGCACGCATGCAACGTGCACATGTGCAGTGAGGCTTTTGAAGCCATTTGACGAGGAACAGGGGAAGGGGCGTCAGGATGGTACCCTGCCACCCCAAATGCTTACAAAACCAAGAGCACTGGAGGGGGGAAAGCAGTGGAAGGGGTAAGTACACCCGCCCCTGCCCTTAAAGGTCCACACACACCCCAGTGCCGAACCGCCGAACTGGCCCCAGGTCCAAACCAGTCTGGAGGCCTTTAGAATGGGCTCCAGACTGGTCCATGCACATCCCTACTTTCCAGACTCAAAGAACCAGAGTGCGCACACCCCACTCTTCCATGGGCAGCACACTGCACTGTAAGTAAGCTGATGTGTCCCCAAAAAATGTCATCTGTTCTTTCGTTTGCCCCCTTTTTATCTCCCTTTCATTACTTACAATTATGAGCAGGGGCAGATTACCGCATAGGCAAAGTAGGCACTTGCCTACGGCGGCAAATTTTGGCAATCGGCCCACCTGGGCCGAGACAATATCTTACTGCTGCTGCACTGGAAAAAGCCGGAGTCCGCACCCTCCCCCTCGCTCCCTCCCTCCCTCCACAAAGAGGGAGAAGCACGCGCCATCCGGGGATCATTTGAAAGACCAACGTGGCCACAGAAGCATCAAGAGGAGGGAGGAGGAGGAAGAGGAGTCGCTTTGGGAGAAGAATGAGTTCACCTGAGAAAGAGAGTGGCAGCGTTCTAAGGGCAAGGGGAGGCGGTGGCCGCAGTGGCGAGGGTTTGCATGCAGCCCTTCCCTGGCTTTGCACTGCAAAGCAGCAGCAGCAGCAGCAAACCCAGCTCACTTTCATCTCACCTCCCTGATTTCTTCCTTTTCAAGACCCTCAGTAGAAGGACAGCGCCTCTTGCACCTTTGCACACTCAGAAGCCAGAGACATCCCCGCCAGCAGCCCAAAGGTGGGAAGGAGGGAGAAGGAGGAGGTCTCCTGTGAAAAACAGAGGCTGCAAGCTTGCCGGCACCAATTCTGTGCTTTGCACTCAAGACTCCAGCTTCATTTATTTGTTCAACCTTTCATTGCAGTTTGCATAGTAGTGGGGGGAGAAGAAGCCCCCACCCCGCACGCCTACAACCTGTTGGCCTCAAGGGGGCTTGAAGCAAGTGAACATATACTGTTGAGAATGAAATAGTTTTGTGTCGAGACAGGACAAAGAAGGGCAGCAAATCCTTGGTTGCTTACAGGTAGCAAAAAGCTTAATCCGCCCCCGATTATGAGCCCATTGGTCACAGATATTTGCATTTGGAAAAACATCTATAAGACTGTTCTGAGGCCATGAGACAGAGTGAGATAGAAAGCTGCTAAATAAATGTAAAGCACTTGCACTTTCAAAAGCTCTGCATCAATGCTGAGCATTATAAAAAATGTTTTACTTAATTGTTCTTCTTACCCTTTTCCTCTCCAGTTTCCCTTTCTCTCTGTCTTGGGTCTGATAGATTGTGAACTATCTGCCATCAAGTGTTGTTTGAACTTTGTATACAGAGCTTAATATTCCTTTAAGTGCTATATTAATAAATAAATAGTTTAAAAATCAATAATTCATCTAGACAGAAAGGTTGGGTCCTCAGTGATCCTCTTTCTCCAAGGACCGTTTCTCCAAAGAGCTCCCTTTCCCCCAATAACCTAACATACTTTAAAATCTTATTTCTAAAAAGTTGTGCCAGTCTCTCTGCTAAATATACTAAAGGAGCACAACAAATTTCAGGGCCCAATGAGCTTTAAAGGGGATAAACATGGTAGTTACACCATCTGAAACTTACCTTATTATCTAAAAGATATTGGCACACTCTTTCCCCTTCCATCCATGAGCTATTCCCACTCAGGATGACAACCTCTGCTACGCCTGTTATTTCAAAATACGCCTCCTCACCAGCCCTCGGTTGGGTGCACTACCACTCTGCAGGATGCAATGCAATTTGCCCAGTCATTCCTGATAAGGCCACACCCTCCCACAAATCCCACCAAATTATTTTGCAGCCAGGGATGGAGCTATAATTGGGCAGAGATGTTCTGAACTGCCCAGAATCTGGGATTTGCCTCCTGCCTCCTCCCTCCCTCCCTGCTCCGGTCAAGTTCCTGCTGCTGCTGCTGCCCGCCCATCACCCACCCACTCATCAGCAGCGCTGCCTCTCACCACCCATTCAGCCACTCTGCCTCCCATTGGTTTCCCAGGCTTGTGGGTGGTGGGAAGGGGGAAAGCCCCAAATGCTAACTGGGCAAAGAGGCACCTTTTAAAAGTGGTGATTCTCTTTACTGAGCAGGGGGAGAGCAATTGGCCCTATCCATCCCCAGCACAGCATCCCTCCAGTGGCTGTTGCTGGTGTCTTATTATTCATTAATTTATTATTATTATTAATTTCTTGTTTACACAGTCAGACAGGTGTCATTGACTGGATTGTTTTATCCAGACATCGAGTCCATCATCATCATCATCATCATCATCATCATCATCTCTTCTTCTTCTGATTGTGAGCCCTTTGGGGACAAGGACCCATTTTATTTAATTTAATTTTATTTATTTATTTATTTATATCTATGTAAACCGCTTTGGGAACTTTTGTTGAAAAGTGGTATATAAATATCCATCATATTCGTAAATGGGAGCTTTCTCTTTCTGCTCAGTGAGGAACTGGCTGTGAATGGGCGGGGGGGGAGCGCTCATGTGCCCTCCTGGGTGGAAGACGCACATGCACATCCTCCATTCATAGCCAGTTCTGGGCCAGGAGGAAGGAGGGAGCTTCCGTTTCAGGGATTTTCTGCTTCCCACCACCCAGGGGGGCATCAGGAAGCAGAGTGGGCAGAGGACTTCCCACTGCCCAGGAGTCTGTGTGTGCAGGGGGTGGAGGCAGCAGCAGTGGCAGCATGGCTGCCACACCAATAATAAGAGGGTGTACACACACAGTGCATGCTGGCACAGACAGGGCCACGGGCTGGGCACCAGGGAGGGCAGAGAACAGTCTCCCCTAGCTCTGCCACTATCTGTACAATGAGGTTGTAGCTTAGTGGTAAAGTATGTGCTTGACATGTAGAAGGTCCCAGTTTCAGTCCCTGGCATCTCCAGTTAGGGCTGAGAAAGATTCCTGCCTGAAACCTTGAAGAGGCGCTGCCTGTCAGTGTGGACAATAATGAGCTAGATGGTCCAATCCTCTGACTCAGTATGGCAGCTTCCTATGTTCAGTTCTCACAGCCCGCTAGCGTGCAAGCTACTTCCAAAAAAGCTACTTCTGAGGGCCAGGAGAGGAATTATATGGTCTAATTAACCTTTTCCAAATAGACAGCAGGCTTAGTAACATTTCAAACCGCAGTCATTTAAATTCCCAATTAGTATCACAAACCAATAGAGTCACAATGCAATCCCACATCTCCCTACCACACTCATACTTTAAAAACAATCCTAGCTGCAATGCACAACACAAATGTTGTGCAACTCTTTCTGCATAGCTTACAAGGGACGTGAGCGAAGCCTGCATGTCACTAACTTCAGAGCTTTATAGAATGGAAGTTAAGGCAAGTAGACCCTCATCTACCATTAGTTTGTGACATATGATAGAGATAGCAGATGTCCTACTTTGAAAATAAAGCAGCCAAAATAGTAATGGCCTTGTATAAGTGTATGGTGTGACTGCACTTGGAATACTGTGTACACTTAAAGTCACCGCACCTTAAGAAGGATATTGTAGACCTAGAAAAGGTGCAGAAAAGGGCAACCCAAATGATCAGGTGGTTGGAGCAACTCCCTTATGAGGAAAGACTACTACGTCTGAACCTTTTAAATGTGGGTAAGGCAGACATGATAGAGTGTATAAAATTATGCACAGTGTGGATCAAGTGGATACAGAGACATTTTTCTCCCTCTCTCATAATATTAGAACCCGAGGTCATCCACTGAAGCTAAATACTGGGAGATCTGGGACAGAGAAAAAGAAGTACTTCTTTACACAACATGAAGTTAAACTATGGAATTTGCTGCCATCAGATGTGGTGATAGCCACCAATCTAGATGGGTTTTTGTTTTTTTAAAGGAATTAGACAAATTCACAGAGGACAGGGCTATCAGTGGCTACTACCCTGTTAGCTGTACATAGGTGTATATAAATATTATGTCTGTATATAAGCCATATATTAATATTTGCAGTTTTTGTTTGTTTGTTTGTATTCCTATACCACCCTTCCAAAAATGGCTCAGCACGGTTTACACAGAGAAATAATAAATAAATAAGATGGATGGATCCCTGTCCCCAAAGGGATGACAATCTAAAAGAAACATAAGATAGACACCAGCAACAGTCACTGGAGGTGGATAGGGCCAGTTACTCTCCCCCTGCTAAATAAAGAGAATGACCACATTAAAAGGTGACTCTTTGCCAAGTTAGCAGGCGACATTAAAACAAATGTCATTTACATAAAACATTTACATTAAAACAAACTAAAATTAATTCACTATTAAAATCAAAACTGTAAAAACAACATAAAACCATTATTAAAACAGTTTGTAAAACCCTGTTATAGTCATATATTTCCATCAGGATCAGAGGCGGCATGACCCCGAACACCAGGTGTTAGGGAACACCAATGGGAGGGGTGGTTGCCCTCTTTTCCTGCTTGTGGGCTTCCCTGACGTATGCTAGTGGGCCACTGAATGAAGCAGGATGCAGAACCAGATGTGCCTTTGGCCTGATCCAGCAGGGCTTTCCTGATGCACCTTCATTGATGTCAGAGATGTTAATGGCAATCTTAGAACTCCCTGATAGACCCAGAACATCTCAGTCCCTAGTTATGATGCTTAAAGTACTAGAAAAATCAAAATTTCAATTAAGTTATTTCTCATTTGTAAAGATACATTTCCTCTGTACAAAGAGATTGAGCCTGGAAGTTGCCATCTTCTTGGGGTTTTTTCCCTTCTCCAGAGAAGTCTGGAGTTGTTCTTACATGCACATGGCAGCTGCTCATAAGCTAACCTTTGTGTTCCATGTATAATTAATGCATACAAATCCTAACATCTCATGACCGTGTAGGAGATTGTCACCAAGGATGCTGTCAGTGCCACAATCACTGTGTCATATGCAACTGGCAGCTATGCAATCTCACACGAATGGAACTGCCACAGTGATCTCTCTGGTAACAGTAGGTCTAGGTACTATAAGAGGCCGCTGCCAGTCTGCAAAGACAATGCTGAGCTAGATAGACCAATGGTCTGACTCAGTATATGGCAGCTTCCTGTGTTCCTATGAGAAGCAGTGATTTTGAGAACTAAGCATTAAAGCTATGCATTGAGCAAATAATCAGTATTGATTCTGATCCCATTCCCATTATTTGCATTTTGTTGATGATGCACAGGGGATGTGATGCATCAAACCGATTCGATTATTCGAATCGGCGTAGTGGGGTCCCTTTCTGAATTCTAACTGGAAATCTGCAACTCCCGGGTACTGGCAGCAGCAACAGCACATTTATGCTAAATTCTTTACTATGGCAATCACCCCACAATGCACTGGGAAAGGACGCATTGTCACAACACGTTACTGGATGCAAAAAATGCCCACATGCTATAGTTACAGGGTGCAGCCATTTTATTTCAGTATATGCCCTAAGAACAGGATACAACACTGTAATGTTGCTTCCTTCCCAGGCGCAAGCTGTTTATGCATCCTGCACTTACAGAATTTCAAGGACCAGATTGTTAAGAATATTTTTACACCACTTTTCAACAAAACTTTCTCAAAGCAGTTTGCACAGAAAATGAAATAAGACACTCCTCTCCCCAAAGGTCTCACATTCTAAAAAGAAACACAAGTTGAAGTGCTTTCCAGATTAAACCCTACAACAGTGTCACTATGGATCTGCTAAGTATGCTTCCGTACCTCCTGTGTTGTGACACCACAGTCCCTGCTCTGACAGCAAGGTGTCATTCACTTTTCCGATGCCTTCTTTCGGATTTTATCTTTGTGTTATAGTGCTACAAAGTTGCACGTGCATTGCGAAAAAGTAGCGGGTTTTTCCTGCTTTAGGAATTTGAGATTCTGGGGATCATTTTCAATACGATCCTGCCAAGCCAAAGCATTTTACCCCTGTTATAGCGTGCCATCTAGAACCAGGGATACCAGAAACAGCCACTGCAGGGAAGCTGTGCTGGGGTTGGGTAGGGCCAGTTGCTCTCCCTCCACTAAATATAAGCGAGCCACCACTTTAAAAGGTGCCTCTGCCCAGTTACCAGAGCTTAAGACACGGAGCCAGTGTGGTGTAGTGGCTAGAGTGTTGAACTAAGACTGGGGAGACCTGAGTTCAAATCCCCATTCAGCCATGAAACTCACTGGCTAACTCTGGATCAGCCACATATCTCTCAGCCTAACCTACCTCACAGGGTTGTTGTGAGGGTGAACATAACCATGGTACACTGCTCTGGGCTCCTTGGAGGAAGAGTAGGATAGAAATGAAAAATCATCATCATCATCTTCATCTTCATCATCCATGGAGGATAAGCCTAGCAACAACTCTTAGATGCTGAAATGAAGCCTTCGTGTACAGAGCCTCTAAATACAGAGTGCTGGGGATAAACAAAGGAGAAAACCATCGCCCTTGTGCCCCACCTGTGAGTCTCTCCAGGGGCACCTGGCTGTCCACTGTTGGAAATCGAATCCTGCTCCAGATGGACTTGGGGTTCAACTCCTTGGAGATCCCACATGGCAATGACACTGACAGGCTTCCATGCGATTGTCTAATTTCGCTTCAAATCCACCTATGCTGATAATCATCACCATATTTGATGGTAGTGAATCCTACTTGTAAAGAGTTGGATACTTTATTTCATTCATTTTTCTTAAGCCAGGGGTTCTCACTCTTGGGTCTCCACATCTTGTTGGACTGCATGGCTGGGGATGATGGAAGTTGTAGTCCAACAACATCCGGGGACCCAAGGTTGAGAACCCCTGGCTTAGGCTGAAAACTGACCTTCCTTTAGAACTCAGGTCCCTAAGTATGTGGCACAGAAGACATTATTCTGTTCTTATTTCTATCCTGTCCTTCTTCCAGGTAGCTCAGGGCAATATATAAGGTCCTTCCCCATCACATTTTTCCTCACAACAACCTAGACTGCCAGAAAATGAGGCTCTCCACATGAGCAATGTGGAGAGCCTGCAAGGGATTTGTGGGGAGAGCAGACTTGACCTGCTCTCCCCACACATGAGCAGGCAGCTCGCCCTGGGCAGCCGGATTGGCCGCCCACACGATTACTGGTTCCATCGTGGAGCCAGTGGGCGCAGCAGGGATGGGGGGCCTCTCGGCACCCGAAAGTATCAAAATTCTTCCATTCTGGGAAACACCACCGCCCTCAACGCCGGGAGGCTTGTTGATGCCAGGTGGTCAGTCAGGGGGGGTCTACTTGTGAGTTGCCATGGCATTCTGGGGAGTCCCCCCTGACCCTGGGAGGTGTGTTGTAGCCTCCCTGTCGGGGGTCTACTCATGAGTCGCCATTGCATGGAGCCGTGGCATGACGACACATGACCAGGAAAAAAGGGTTAGCGGAGTGCTAAGGTTTAACTCGTTTAACAGTGGGGGGGCAGAGGTATTTAAGAGGGCTGGCTGCCAGGAGCTACACGAGCATCAGAAACTGGGCTGGGCTCCCTTAGCCCGGTTTCTGCTGCTCATGAGAATAGCCTCAGTGACTAACAACCAAGGTTACCCAGCCAGTTTAATGCAGAGCTTGACAAATCCCAGGTGCCTTGGGGCCATGGCACCTAGAATATTCAAAGGTAGAATTACTTAATAAAATCTGTATTTCTTCCAGGGAGCACTGTTTGTTTTCTGCTACTTGTAAAAGGGATAAAGGGAAGTTCATTTACACTCCCCCTCCACAATGTCCATCATTAAGTCCAATAATTTTACCAAGTATCCATGGAGGTCATTCACACAAGCGAAAACTGTGTTCTACCTGGGTTTGGGAGCTGTATGTGCTCCCAATTGTTGGTTGTGTGGAAGCAAAGTAGGAGAAAAAACTACCAAAGTTTCCCCCCTACCTCGCTTCCACAACTGAAAATTGGGAGCACACACAGCTCCCATACCTGGGTACAACACAGTTTTTACTTGTGTGGATGACCTCATAGTCTGCCTCCCAAATATTTAGGCTGTCTCCTATATCCAAAGAAAATTTTCAATTTAATTAGTGAATTGGCTAAGTGGACATTTAAAACCCGTCTCCCTGCTCTTAGTCTGACATGCACCCTCTACACCAACATTTCCCAACCAGTATATCACAGTATGCTAATGTGCCACAGGATACCGGCCAGTGTGCCATGCTGACTGAGTCAGCTTCAAAATTGGGGAGTTTTAACTCACCGTTTTTGGAGCTGACTCGCCTCATAATGCATTGGAAAGGATGCCTCCCTCCTGGTGCATAAGCGTGTGACTCAGCTTCAAAAGTGCATAGTTTAAACTACTTGCCAATTTGCCAACACACACACAAAAATGGTTTGTTTAGGGTAGTCTGCCTTGAGATTAAAAGGGTTGTGAAACAGTGCTCTATATTACACTGGCTCATAACCAGAAGTCCCAGAAAACTACAATTCCCTAGTCTTTTTGGACAGCGAACATTCCAGACTAATAGAGGTACAAAGATCAACTCATCTCTTTGACCCAACCTCCTTCGCTTTCCTCAAAATTCCAGCAGTATTAAAGCAGGTAGGGAACAGCTCAGAATGGCTCATGCTCACTTTCAAGCCTAACCTAAATTCAAAGGGTTTTGGTTTTTTACCACTGAATAAAACACTAATAATGAACTGTTCAAAAAATATCAAAATGAGTAACCACAGTGTATGTGTGTGTGCATGTGTGTGTGTATAAATTCTAGTGTCTTTACCATATGCCACTGAAAGCAAGGCAAGTTTGCTAGACACCCATCTGCTTGTTCTTATTTACGAACATTTCCAACAACACCAGAGATAACTCATATAAAGAAAAACTGAAATAAAACAGAAACATATTTTTCTGTGTTTTTTTTTGTTTAAATCCAAAACAATAGCATCACATCAGATAAACAGAAATGCAATAAGTCAGTAAAGAACAAGTTGTTCTAGTAAGAACTAATCTGCCTACTTTCCTCTTACTATCTCTACAACTGGACTAAATTTGGTTCAAATCAAGGTCCACAAGTTGGTCTCTTGCGCCTCAAATATTCATGTGGCCACCCTCTTGGACTGGGGTGGATGACTTCATTACAAAGTACACTACTGAAGGTATCCCTATGTGTCACTCACTACAATTGTACCAAATTTGGTTCACATCGGTTAGATACTCCTCAAGTTGCGCCTTAAATGTTCACATGTCCGCCAGCTTGAATTAGGGTGAATGACATCATCACAAGCTATGCCATTGGGGCATCCCTATGTGTTCCTACAGCTGTAGCAAATTTGGTTCAGATCAGTTAAGCAGTTCACAAGATAGTCACTTGCGCCTCAAAATTTTACGTGTCCACCAACTTGAATCGGGATGGATGACATCATCACAAACTACGCCACTGAGCTGTCCCAGTGTGTCACTCACTACAATTGTACCTAATTTGGTTCAAAACGGTTAGACCA
The DNA here is from genome assembly GCF_027244095.1 of Hemicordylus capensis. Classification (NCBI taxonomy): domain Eukaryota; kingdom Metazoa; phylum Chordata; class Lepidosauria; order Squamata; family Cordylidae; genus Hemicordylus; species Hemicordylus capensis. Next base: position 14,862,402 of record NC_069659.1, read on the forward strand.
GGGTTTCTTAACCTTGGACCCCCTGATGTTTTTGGACTACAACTCCCAGAATCCCCAGCCACAAAGGCCATGTCTGGGGATTCTGGGAGTTGTAGTTCAACAACATCTGGGGCCCAAGGTTAAGAAACCCTGGGTTAGACAGTCCACACGTTAGCCCATCTGCACCTCAAATGTTCATGCATCTGCCACCTTGGACTGGGGTAGATGACATTGTCACAAACTATGCCATTGAGGTTTCCCCATATGCCCCTATAGCTGTAACAAATTTGGTTCAGATCAGTTAGGTGGTTCACAAGTTATCCCACTTGTGCCTCAAAATTTTACACATCTGCCATCAGGGTGGATGACATCATCACAAACTACGCCGTTGAGGTGTCCCTATGTGTCCCTACAACTGTACCTGATTTGGTTCATATTGGTCCAGGCATTGTGAAGTTGATGGGAGACACGCACACACAGCTTCATGGACACATGGAATGTTGGGAGAACTTATAAGCTTACTGGAAAGTTGGCAAAAAAATGCGATTAAGCATTCTTTCCTGCTCCACGTTGAAAATATTGTCCAAACAGATATTCTACATATGCAGCTTCTCCAATCAGGGGCGTAACGAGGCTGGAGTGGGCCCAGAGACAAAATTTTAAAATAGGCTCCTCGCTGATACACACACACTCACTTCACATGTGACTTGCCTCTGGGGGGCCCCTCGAGGCGTGGGGGCCCCCAGGCAGCCGCCTCTCCTTGCCTAATGGTAGTTACGCCCGTCTCCAATCACATGCTAGAGATGCATCCATTGGATTTTTTCCCTGGTCCATCTCTACAAGGCCAAGTTTTACCGCCAAAATCCAACCAACCCTAATAGGTTGGGCAGTCCATGGGAAGAATGAAGTTATTCTTTGCGCACCTTGGATCTTCTGGTAATCCCTTGATTGGGAGCAATTACTCGGGTCAGAAAAGGCTGGCTTCTTCTAACCCTCTTCTCCGTTCTGATACCTCAGCAACATCGCTACTATTTAACAAAAATCACAACTAGAAAACTTCGCCCTGTCTCCTGAGAGGTCTCAAAGGAAGAGTGAACAACTTGTAAAGCACTCAAAGCAGGCTACACTTTTAAATAAAGTGAAGCCAAAAAGATAAATCAGTGCAGTCACGGCTAATAATGAGCCCACAGGGTGCCAAAGGAATCAGCTCTGGTTGCTCTTCTCTCTTCTGCCCTGCCCAAAAGCTGTGCTCTACCTGATGAACAGACAGCCTGCAGGCAGCACGCAGCTCTACCTAATGGATGGCCAGCCTGCAGGCAGCATGGCTCTGGCTCGTCAGGACAAGACACAACTGAATCAAGGAATAAGTTGGACTGCAAACTAAAGGATGACAATAAAAGCAAACTAAAGGTAAAGGTAAAGGTAAAGTGTGCCGTCGACTCCTGGCAATCACAGAGCCCTGTGTTTTTTCTTTGGTAGAATACAGGAGAGGTTTACCATTGCCTCCTCCCATGCAGTATGAGGTAATGCCTTTCAGCATCTTCCTATATTGCTGCTGCCCGATATAGGTGTTTCCCATAGTCTGGGAAACATAGTCTGGGAAACATTCCCATACTCTGGGAAACATACCAGTGGGGATTCGAACCAGCAGCCTCTGGCTTGGTAGTCAAATCATTTCCCCGCTGTGCCATTAGGTGGCTTAAAAGCAAACTAGAGACAGAAAAGAAAAATAAAGAGCACTAACTGTCCGTAGTTTACTACCCACTAAGACAGCTCAGTAGTTTTCCTGCTGCTGCAGTGAAGCAGAAGTGAAAAGGAAATCTCCACCACTGTGTGCAGTCCTCAGCTGTGTATGTATCTTGACTCTTGAATTCAGGCAGGTGCTGTTAATTTAGTCACTTTAGTTACAAGATTATATACAACTCCCAGCTGGGCCCCAAACACAGGTCTGCTGCACATTTGTCTTAGGAGCAACTAACACATCAAATTAAACATACAGCTTGCTCTTGCTTTCTTTTGTAAATAGCAGCTGGGGTGTGGACAGGGTTAGGGTCAGCAGTGTGGAAGGAGAGGGGCTTAGCCCTTTGGCCCATATCGCTGGCATAGCAACTTACACACACAGGAAGCTGCTTTAGCCTGTGGCACCCCTTTGGGCCCATCGAGCTCAGCATTGTCTACACCAGGGTGCACAGCTTCGGTCCTCCAGCTATTGCTGGACTACAACTCCCATCATCCAATTTTCATCAACCCTATTCACATGGTATTTTCAGCATATGCAAATCTGTATACAGTTTAGGCACATACAGATCTGGATGCACGTGCAATTATTCATAGATTATGCTCCACGCATGTACAGTAGTACACTCCCTATCTGTACCCTGCATTTGAGGGTCTTGTATCCAGGTTCACTTTTAAAATGTACAGTCATTCGCAAAAGCCCTATTCAGACATTGAGGCTATTCGCACACGCGAGCAAAACTAGGCTGAAGGAGCCCAGCTCCGTTTTGAATGCACGTGACCCGGGATTGGGCTCGATCCTGGTGGCAACATGGCGGCAAACCCACCTATATAGCCACCCTTGAAAACAAGGTGAAGGGAGTGAGTGCTCCATTAACCTCATTTTCTTGATTGTGTGCCAGCCACGGCTGCCACACTGTGGGGAACCCGGGGAGGGAAGGGGGAATTCCCATGATGTACTGCACACTTGCATCATGTGGCTATCAATCATATATATATATATATATGATTTATATATACCATAATACACCACCTATTACTGTATATGTGCATTTCCAGTAACTATTAATTATATATACCAGGGTTTCTCAACGTGTGGGTCCCCAGATATTATTGGACTTCAACTCCCATAATCCCCATCCCCAGTGGCCTTTGGTTGGGAATCATGGGAGTTGAAGTCCAATTACATCTGGGGACCCACACGTTGAGTAACCCTGATATACACACACACACACTGGTAACATTCGTTGTTGGTAACATCCAGATGGGACTACTGCAATGCACTCTATGTGGGGCTACCCTTGAAGACTGTTTGGAAGCTTCAGCTGGTCTATCACTCCAGAATGCTGCTGCAGGTATGCTCATGGGTGCAAGTTGCTTCATGAGTGTCACATCCATCCTGGTGCAGCTTCATTGTTTACCAGTCCACTTCCGGGCTAGATTCAAGGTGCTGGTCTTGCCCTTTAAAACTCTACACATTTGGGGGCTGGGGTACCTGTCAGACCACATTTGTCCATACCAGGCAGGAGGGCCCCTGCCAGGGCCCTCCGTTCATCATCTCTGGCCCTGCTGATGGCCCTGCCACTAACAGAGATCCAGTTGGTGGGGAGGAGAGACAGGGCCTTTTCAGTTGTGGCCCCTCGGCTATGGAACACCCTTCCTGAAGAGCTTCGACATGCTCCCTCCGTGTTATTTTTTTAAAAAAAACAACTAAAAACACATCTTTTTAAAGAGGCTTTTTTAATGCTCCATCTTTGGTTATATCTGGTAAGTTCTTTCATTTTTAGTTTTTATAATTCTCAATTTTTAGCTTCTAAAATAACAGATTGTGGTTTCTAACCTGACTTTTAACTTGTTTACTTAATTTGGTTAATTATATTACTGTTATTGTATCTATTTTATTGTTGTGAGCCACCCTGAGCAGTAGCGTACTGGAGGAGCAGGGTATAAATATTTAAAATAAATAAATTATACTGTACACACACACACCACCTAATATATGTACATTTCCACGTTGTTTATATAAAAATTTTTAAATGCAGGCAGAGGCACACTAAACCCCGGACCTTGGGGACCCGGTCCGGTCCTCCAAGGTCCAGGGAAGCTTCCAAATGACAGGTCCGGTCCTCCAAACTTGCACAGTTATGATTGTCACAAGCCTGTGACATCACAGGCTTGTGACAATCTCTAAACTGCACAGGCACACCTCACAGTTGCTTAAAGATGCTGGCCCGAATGGATGGGTCAGCGTCTCTCTTGCTCCCACCCCACTGCTGCTAGGGGAGGAGGTAAAGGGCTGCTCCACTCTCCCTCCCCCCCCCGCCCAGCCACCCCTCGGCTGCGGTAAGACTTTTTTTAAAAGCAGAGGTTTGGCGGGGAGAGCCCCCCCAAAGGAGGTTTGGGGGGGCCTTGTGGGACGGGCTCATGGCTGGGCAGTCTGGGCACCCAAATTACCTTAGTGTGCCCCTGAATACAGCAAAGAGTTAAAAACAATTTAAACAATTTAAATTTTAGCTAAAAGTTAATGTAATGTAATGCAAAATTTTAACTACATCTTATTTATGTAGTATTTATATTTCTATGTAAACCGCTTTGAGAACTTCCATTGAAGAGCAGTATATAAATATTTTGTAGTAGTAAATGTCTGATTAAACAGGTGCATCTTACTTTTTCTTTTTAAAGCAGACAGAGATGGGCAAGCTCTTATTCTGATGGCAGAGTTCCAGGGCGGCTGTAGAGAAGGCCCGATTCTGAGTCACCACCAAAGGAGCCTGTGACAACTGTACATGGACCTCTCCTGATTATCTCAATAGGCAGAGGAGTTCATGACAGAGAAGGCGCTCTTCTAAAGCCATTTGCGAGTGGCTACAGCCATAATATTTTATTTATTATTTTTGTTATACTTTTCAACAAGAAAAGTTTTTTTAGGGGAGGCAGTGAATTCCAGAGGTTAATTAGGTCTTGTATGAAGACTGCTATCTGAGCAAAGAGACACCTTTTAAAGTAGCGATTCTCTTATATTTAGCAGGGGGAGAGCAACTAGCCCTCTCCAACTCCATCCCTCCTGTAGCTGTTGCTGGTATCTGCCTTATGTTTCTTTTTAGACTGCGAGCCCTTTGGGGACAGGGGAGCAGCCTTATTTATGTATTTTCATTTTTCTCTGTAAACCGCTTTGAGAACTTTGGTTGACGGAGCGGTATATAAATATCCGTAGTGAAAGCAGGACGAGGGTATACAAGCCACTCTAAATTGTAAGGCCCATGTTCAGAAATCTGCCACAGTCCTTTCCTTCTCCCTCCTCTCCTTCCCTTCCCCCAGAAAGTTGGGATAATTGACTGCAACTTTGAATTCTCCAATCAGAAACCTGGCCTTTCTCAAAACTTTGCATGATTGGCTTTGGAAGCAAAGAACCTGGACTGCATCAAAAGGCTCAGAGTTTCAAAAGCAAACAGAACAAGAAGGAGAGAAATGCGGCGCAGCAGTCTCCTCATTTTCATTAAAATCTTCCAGGATGGTCGCACACACTCGTCTCTTTGCGGAATGTCCTCCGGTACCTGAGTTATTAATAGATGCAAGCAAAATCTAAGATTAAGCACACATGCGCGCGCGCACACACTGCAGGCCTCTCGCGCTGATACAAGGCAATTAATAGATGGTTTAGGAAGGGGAGATGTCGACTGGCAAGAGATAGCATCGCAATCATGTGTAATGGGAACGCGACGCCCCCTGAAGCGAGGCAGAGTTATCGCTCCATCTCGCAGCCTTCGACGGAGAACATCTTCCGTCTGTTTAATTACAGGCGCGGGATGGCGAGCCGAGCAGCTGCCGCCGCCTCCCCAGTGCCTACCTTGGTCGTGACAATGCACAGGCAATCCATTCCGTCCACCTTCCCGGGGAGTGCGAGGAAATCCGGAGCCGGAGCAGCGCGGCGGCGGCGGGGCTCGCGGGGAGGATCTGGCCAGGAAGACCCCGGGAGCAGGGCAGGCACGCCGCCAGAGCCCTGGATCTACACGAGCGCGGCCGCGGGGCGGGCAGCCGGGGGTGGGTTTTTTTTCTTCCGCCTCCTAACGGGGCCCGCGTACGGAACTCGAGTCCTCCTCCGTGCGCCTGGCTTAAAGGCAGGCATGAGTCTCCCAGCAGAGATCGCGAAGCCCACCAGGACGCATCTCCCGCAAAACTTCCAGGCGACTCCTCCGGCTGGCTTGCTGCATTGCTCAGCAGCCGGCAATCGAGGGCTCTCCTAGAGGCAAGCCGTCCTGAGCGGGGGAGAGGGGAGCCAGCCCCGAGGTAGCGTCTCTGTGGTGGCCACACCGTTCTCAGCAGCGCTTTGCGTGTGGAACCCAAAAAGGCTTGCTCTGCCAAGTCTCTCTCTCTCTCTCTCTCTCTCTCTCTCTCTCTCTCTCTCCTTCTGTGGAGATCTGCGCTGGGGGGGGGGAGGGGGGAGTTTAATGCAACTCCTTTCTTCTTCCCTGCAAATTCTGAATAAGCACAAAAGGCACCACTACGCGGCCCATCAATCAAAGGGCGGCCCCTGCGCGGCCCAACAATTGCTCGGAGTTGCCAAGCTCATTATTAGAAGCACGATCGCCCGAGCCCGCACGTCTCGCTGGAAGACTGCGGTGTGTGCAATGCGGTCCCCCCAGCACCATCAGCACGCACCTCACTCAGGTCGCTCCCTTGCCCCCAGAGCAGATTCACGGCCAGCAAGCGGAGCCTTGGGACTTGGGGAAAAGTTAAGCAGAGAGGCGCAGGGAAGCCCCCTCTTCGTCCCGGAGGAGTTTGCTGCCAGAGGGTTTGCGCTAGAGGAAAGCGCAGGGCTGTAAGGCACGGTAGGTAGGGTTGCCAAGGCCAAGCCACCAGGACCGGCTTGATATTTGGGGGGAGATGGCGCGGGGGCGGTCTCCTGAGAGCTGGCCTTGTGGCAGCAAGCGTGAATGGTCCCTTTTGCTAAGCAGAGTCTTCCCTGACTTGCATGTAAATGGGAGACTACATATGTGAGTATGGTGAGGCATTTCCCTGAGGGGATGAGGCCACTCTGGGAAGAGCATCCGCAGGCTTGCATGCAGAAGGCTCCAAGTTCCCTCCCTGGCAGCATCTCCAGGTAGGCTAGGAGACAGGGGTGTAGGTAGCTATAATTGAGTGGATGGGTTCAAAGAACCCCGGGGCCTCCCAGCTCCTGAAGACAACCCCCCCCCCAGCTCCACCCTTCCCTATTTTCTTCATGATCTCCCTCCCTCCCTCCGAGGGTCCGAGGGGGAAAGGGGCAGACATGGGGCTCCTCTCTCCTAGCCACACCCCTGCTAGGAGAGACTCCTGCCTGTAACCTTGGAGAAGCTGCTGCCAGTCTGAGTAGATGACACTGAGCTAGATGGACCAATGGTCTGACTCAGTATGGGGCAGCTTCCTGTGTCCCTCTGTTCCTGACTTCAGAGTTGGCAATTCCAGTTTGAGATGACACTGCCTGAAAATAGCCTGTACAGTAAACGTCCTACATTGTAAGTTTTCCTATGCAGTGGCAGCCCAAGAAAAAAAATTGAAAGGGGGCAAAGAAGAGGCACAGTGCATTTGTGGGTGGGGGAGCTGTGTCCCACATTAGATTTCTGAATCAGAAATGGGGGGCAGGCGGGGTGCAAACATTTGCAGGGCATTTCCCCCCCCCCCCAGAGCCCCCCTGGTATGCAAGAGAGCTGTTGTATGGTTCTGGTAAACGTATTCTCTGTCCAGACATTGAGGCTCTTCGCACGATTAGTGTGAAGAGCCTCTAGGGGGTTTGCGGGGAGACAGTCTGCTCTGGGCAGCCGCAGCGGCCACTCACACAACTGCCGGCTCCGTCACAGAGCCGGCAGGGGCTGGGAAGTTCGGGGGCTGCGTGGCTCCCAGAAGCTCCAGCATGCCCTGCACAAGTGCGCAGGGCATGCTGGAGAGACCTCCGATCCAGGAGGCTGCTTTTCAGCCTCCCGGTCAGGGGTCTACTTGTGAGCAGCCGTGGCACAGAGCCACGCTGGAGCTACTCGCAAGCAAAAAAACCGGGTGTGCAGAGCCCTCACTCCGCAAACCCGGTTTAAGGGGAGGGTTACTTGAGTGGGTTACGCGCTCGGGAACCACCAGGCTCGCAGCCGAGCCTGGTGGTTCACACGGTATGCAAAAACAGGGCTAGGCTCCCTTAGCCCAATTTTTGTAGACCGTGTGAATAGTCTCATTATGTTCTACACCTTCATCTCTTGCCTGTGGGCTTCCCAGGGGCATCTGGTGGGCCACTGTGTGAAAGTGGACTAGAAGGGCCTTGGGGCCTGATCCAGCAGGGGTCTTCTTATGTTCTTACGTGATATTCTTATAGCCCATTTAGACATTATGTTGTATGAGTGTACAAATGTCTGGGCACTCATACATATTTTTGTGTGAATGATTGTACCTGCGTTCATTTAAAAAGCGAATCTGGGTATTGGTCCCCCTAGTGCATGGTACAGATTAGAAAGGGAGTGCTGTACCTGCATTCAGCATAATGTGTGAACAGACCTGTAGCTAAGGGGGTTGGAGGGCTCCCCCCCATTTTTCTCTACCCCCCTAATTTCTTTAATGCTCCAGGCTGCAAACAGTCTGCCCCCTCTACCTTTGGGGTGCCTTCCTGAACTTTTAGTCTGGCTGCAGGCCTGCATGTGAATGTCTGTAGCTGTGTACAGATCTGTACCTGTCTGTACCTGTATAGTACACAGTGTGTACGCTGTATATTAATTGTACAAGTGCTGAAATAACATGTGAATAGGGTTTGTGTGTACAGTGTACACTCATACAGATCTGGACACAGATGCAGTTATTCATGTGTTATGTGAGTAACAGAAGTACAGCAGTACACTTCTTATCCTGCATTTCAGGGGGCCTCTACCCTGGTTCACTTTTAAAATGAATACAAGTACACACAAACACATGCAACTGTGTACAGACTTACATATAGTCGGGCATCATAAACTCAGAATAGGAAAACACAGTCGAAGGCTGGGTGTAGGTAGTTTTTAAGAGAGTTCAAACTGCTTTGAAAGAAGCTTTCCTCCCCTGGTGTACACGCATATTTCTTTTATCCATTTCCACTGTTGGTCAAACAACACAAGTGCAGGCTTTGAAGCAATACAAACACCTGCTAAACTTGTTGAGCAGGAGCAAAAATGGTATGCAGTGATCCCTCTTTCAATTCACCTTCAATTCTGATATATATAATCTCTAACAATAAACTATCCTCTCTAACAATTAAAATCACATCACTTCTTTGTATATACACACAGGTTTACGTTAGTAAAGTAAGGTCGCAGGGGAAAGACACAGAGGAAATGAAATTAAAGGCAAGCTGTGCATACTCCAGTCCCAGAATTAATTTTAGAAATTCTTCCATTGCCATGCAGAATTCAAGAAGGGTAACCAGGGCACTGATGGAGCAATAAATTAAGGAATAGAATTAGGAGAGGGAGGATCTTCTCATCCCTAAGGTTTATGCTTCATTCTGAAGGCTGAAATCTTTTCCATAATGAGGCATGAAATCTATCCCACAATGTCAGCCAGGACCCCAGCATGCACATCCACATCTATGTTAGAAAGCAATTGCATGAGGCTCCCCATTCACACATGTCATTAATCTTGGATTGAATATTGGGCTGCCACCAGTTAACTGTGGTCATTATGGACAATCCAACCATTCATCAGATCAGTGGAGCAAAACCACCCAGACATCAAGGGGCCGATTGCCACCACAGTATCATCACAGCCATCTAATCACATCATTTCTCATTATTAAGTATGGAGTTAGAAAATAGGTAACTAATGCCTAATTGTCAGTATTTCTCATTTTTATTCTGTTTAGCTGCTTCTGGTTTCAGTGAGTAGGAAGCAAAGACATTTGTAGTGGCAGCCAGGAACATACCACATGTGCAATGAATAGAAAGGAAAGGAAGATCATATATATCATAATGTTATTCAGGTAGTGGGTAGCCAGGAACACTCAGGGGCAGTCAGGAACCCATCTACATGTTGAGAATATTAGATGTACTTAGAATAACAAAACTGTAGAGTTGGAAGGGATCGAGGAGGTCTTCTACTCCAACCCCCTTCTCTGTGCAGGAATCTACTACAGTAATGATCTTTATTGTTTTCCAAGCGGGGGGCACTTTGGCAAAGAACCTTCAAGGAGAGAGCCATTTCCCAGTGTGTTGACCTCTGCATAGCACTGCGCTTTCCTCAGTGCCGGGAGGGCCCTTCAAGAAAGACAGAGCCCTCTCTTAAGAGCTCTAGGAGGAAAGCACTGGGCAGAGTTACACTTCCGAGCACTCTGGGCATTCTTCCAAGATGGTGCAGGGGCTCAGGAGGGCCTAGGTTCCCTTAAAGGAGCCCCACCACCACCATTGCTGGGCAAAACACAACACTGCATGGTGAGAATGGTCATCTCCAATGGTGCTAGGGGACTGTGCAGCGTATTCAGCTTTGACCATGGCTTCACATTGGCCAATAAACAATTAGTCAAGGAACAGCACCTAAGGTTGATGGAGACTGCCCCTGACCCTCAGGCCTTACAATGAAGAACATAGGAAGCTGCCTTATACTGAGTCAGACCATTGGTCCATCTAGCTCAGTATTGTCTAGACCGGCAGTGGCTTCTCCAACGTTACAGGCAGGAGTATCTCTCAGCCCTATCTTGGTGATGCTGCCAGGGAGTAGGAGTGTGCAAGTTTTGAATCCAAACCAGTTCTATACTGAACCGGTTTGGTTCAAAGGTTCGGGGTTGAGCTGCACCGCCCCCAGTTTGGATCGACCCCGGACAGAATACCACTAACCTCAGTTCGGGGGTTCACTGAACTTTTTTTGGTGGGGCGTTCTTTTCTTTTTTAACTTACCCCCGCCGGGGGGCTTCTCCACGGTGGCGGTGGGGTCCACGGAGGTTCCCCCTCCCCCCACTGTCCTTTTTTGTAATAATTGCCTGGTTCAGGCATCTTTGGCCCTTTCTGGGCCTATTCCCTGGCACAGTGGCCATTTGGGGGGCTGCCACGCCTGTGCAGTGGTACCCTGTGTGGCTGGGTCATGACCGGAAAAGGCCGAAGACACCAGAACTGGGTGAATTTTACAAAAAGGAAGGCTGGCAGGGGAAGGGGGAACCTCCACAGACCCCCACCACCACCTTGGAGAGGCCCCCCAGAGGGAAAAAGAAGAAGGAAAACTTCCCCCAAAATGTCCAATGACCCCCCCCCTTGAACCAAACAGGCGGTGGGTGGGAGGGGGTTCGAAGAGGGACAAAACCAAAGTGGCCCGGTGAGGTTCGGGTCCAGTTCGAACACGACCCGAACCGGACCAGGTGGTTTTGTGGACACCCCTACCAGGGAGGGAACTTGGAACCTTTTGCATGCAAGCATGCAGATGCTCTTCCCAGATGCTCTTCCCAGAGGGGATATTCCCCTATCCCCTAAGGGGAATATCTTATAGTAATCACGTGTAGTCCCCCATTCAAATGCTAACCAGGGTAGCCTCTACTTAGCAAAGGGGACAATTCATGGTCACTGCCACAATGCCAGCTCTCCCACAGAACAGAGTGCGACAGCATCCCTGGCAGATACCTACCCAGCCTCTGCTGGAAAACCTCCAGCAAAGGGGAGCCCAGCACTGCATAAGACAGACTGTTGCACTGTCGAGCAGTTCTTACGGTTAGGTAATGCCTCCTAATATCTAGCCTGTACGTGCTTTCCTGTAATTCCAGCCCATTGATTCTAGCCCTACTGCCCTCAGGAGCAACAGAGAGCAGGTCTGCTCCTCCTTCTACGTGACAGCCCTTCAGATAGTAGTCATATCCCCAACATAGTCCTTGCTTCTTCCTAGTGTAGATATGCACATACAAGGACATTTTGTACCAGCCTGTCAATAAGAGCTGCAAAATATTGATAAGCACAAGAAATACAAGCCAGGTAACTGGATACCAGTGGTTAAATTGCAAAGCACGCCATATACTGAAAGACACTACCAAAGAGGACAAATAATAATTGACTGTGGACTAAATTCTTCCTGCTGTAAGAACCTGCAAGCTTTACAATTACACAAAACTCTTCAGTGGTGACTGAGGAGCTCTTACAGATATAATACTGGTTTAAAGTGCCTTGTTTTACTGTTTTAATGGTTTAAAAAACATACAGGATTTTTTTTATTATTATTTATTTTTTTGCCGTGGGTCCTTATAAAGAAAGGTGGGTTAGAAGTGAAATGTTAAACTAGCTTAACCCATGCAGAGAATCTGCACGCTAGTACTTGATTGCTCCCCTCACCCCCTACCACAGCCCCCCTCACCTCAAAGATCTCTCCACCTTCACCTGAGCTGCACTCCTGCGCCTCCTCCTCCATCCTGTTGCTTCCATCCACCTCACCTCTCTGGGTCACTCCTCCGTCCCTTTACTCCATCCCACTCACCCCTCTTGGTTGCAGCTGCAGTGTTGCTGGTGCCTATTAGCCAAGCTGCAGACTCCTATCCCCAGAGACCTCCCCACCCTCACCTGAGCCCCGCTCCTGCTCCTCCCCACAGGAGCAGCAGCAGCAGTTGACTGCGCCCTTCCTTGCTGCCGCCACCACAATGGCCACTTGTTCCCATCAGACCGCTGACAGGCCCAGGCCTGTCCCTTGCCTGCCTGCCTCCCTCTGCCAATGGCCTCAGTAGCCCCAAACAGCAGCAGTGGTTGACTAGACCCTTCCTTGCTGCCAGTAAGAGCCGCCATGATCGCTCATTCCCCTCAGGCCACTGACAGGCTCGGGCCCATCCCTTGCCCTTCCCTCTTTCCCTCTTTCCCTCCCTTCTTTTTCTCTCTTTCTGTCTCCTGCACTCACTCTTCCCCTCTGTCTTTCTTCCCCTCCCTTCTTTTTTCTTTCTCTCTCTCTCTCTCTCTCCCTTCCTGAGTTAACAGATCTTGTTCATCTTGTTTCCTCATCTAATTCACACAATGGCAGCCTCCTTCTCCTGAAGGGGCTCTTTCCTCTCTCACGACCCCTCTCTTCACAGAACCCTGCCCACTATCATATATATATATATATATATATATATATATATATATATATATATATTTTTTTTTTCTCCTCTCCTCTCCAATCAAAAACATCTTCTGACCAGGAACAGTTGCATTCCAACTGACCTTAACCATCACAGGCTCCTCCTCCCTATCTGCATATGGAATCGCCACTGTCCAATCACCACAGTGCCACAGGCTCCTCCTCCCTATCTGCATATGGAATCTCCACTGCCCAATCACCACGGTGCTTCTGCTCGCGAACTCTAGCAAGAGCTGCCACACATGTGATTAGCCACGGGTACGTCTTACAGAGTATATATATAGAGAAAAAGAAACCACTTTGCATTCTCTTGAAAACAGATACTTGCATAGTAACAATGTATTTTTAAAAGTTCCCTCAACTACTCAGTAATCCTGCTAATTGAGCAAAGAGGCATCTTTTAAAGTTGATATTCTCTTATGCTTGCCTTACATAAAACTCATCCCAAGGCAGTTTACAAAAGTTAAAATATAATAAAATTACATTAAAATTACATTAAAATAGTAAAAAAAATTAAACACAATTTTAAAAGCATTTTTAAAAAACCACCACAAAGCAGAAGCCATAAAAAGACAAACACAGTGGGCAGAGAGACTGGCAACCCCTAAGGGGTGAAAGCCTGAACACTCCAGGGGAGAGCAACTCTCACTATCCAGCACAGCTTCACTCCAGTGGTTGTTGATGGTGTCTACCTTATTTCCAGTAGGCTTATAAGATCACCCAGCATTCTGTGTGTCCGTCCGTGTGTGTCCGTCCGTCCGTGTGTGTGTGTCCCCCATCAACTGGTCCATATTGCCTGGACCAATATGAACCAAATTGGGTACAGTTGTAGGGACACACAAGGACACCTCAATGACATAGTTTGTGATGATATCATCCACCCTGATCCAAGATGGAGGACGCATTAACATTTGGGGTGTAAGAGATCTAACTTGTGGACCTCAATTTGAACCAAATTTAATCCAGTTGTAGAGACAGTGAAAGGAAAGTAGGCTGATTAGTTCTTACTAGAACAACTTGTATTTCCTTTTAAATTGTGGGCCCTATGGAGACGGAGCCATCTTATGTATATTTTTGAGAACCTTTGCTGAAAAGCAGTATATAAATATTCATAGTAGTAGTCATCATAGTGGTGGTGGTAGTAGTTGTAATAGTAGTTGTATTGCATTGTATTGTATCGTATCGTATATACTCATAACATTTGTTTCACATTTTGTTAATGATGAATAAAAAGTGATATAACAATCTGAGTCAAACTAGACATGAAACAACCACTTTGAATGCTGTGCTTGGGATCAGAGGTGCACCTAGGTAATTTTGGAGCCTAGACCTAAAGGCCTTTAGAGCCCCCACCCCCTGCAAGTTAAGCATCACACACACACACACATCGTGCCACACGCAGTAATTTTAACATATGGGTTCTTAAGGGCACCAACAGGAACTGAACTCACAAGAATGTAAGAATTTAAAACAGATATATTTATGCCAATATGCATTAGCAGAAACATTTCAACACGCAACTGAACATATTCCCATCCCACGTATTTCTTTCCCCACCCACCCCTCTGTCTCTAAATCAGCTGTCACGCTCGGCCACTCGGCACAGGTCACAGTCAAGTTTGGCTGCCCGGTGCAGCGCAGGCTGGTGGCATGGCATGGCAAACACAACACCCGGGACAGACTAAAGGGGATTTGGGGGGCCCCAGGGGGCGTGGAGACTCTGGACTTCTTCCGCCTAGAAGTCCAGGGGGAAGAGCACCTCTGCTTGGGACCTCCAACACTTTGAATGTAATCAGAAGCAGCCACGCATGGTGAGAGGGGATGCTAATTTGTGATCAGGGCATGGGGGGGGGGACCAAGGGTTTTTAACCCTTTCCCACCATCCAATTTTTCCTTTGACAATCACCCCCAAAGCTGCTGTTTGTAGCTAATATCAGCTTCAGGAAAATTATGGGGCAGGGGAGAGAAGTTAAAAAATTTCCCCCATGTCATTGCCCTGATCAAGCCTCCCTCCCCAAAACCATGTGACTGCTTTTGATCAAATTAACTGGGTTGGAAATCCCAAGCACAGGATTCAACCATGCATTTAAAGTCAAGTCTAGCTTGGCCTTCAGTGTGCTCAAAGTGGTTTGAACATACATCGGCTGCCTGGAACACATTCCGGAAATGGAAAAACACATTCCAGAATGTCTACCAAATTCAAACCACATTCTCCACCACTTAAAAATAGTTTCATCTTCATCCTTTTGTTATCAGTGGGCCTTGCTCTGCTCTCAGTCATGTGTGGGACTTAGAAAAGAGTCAGCATCTGAAACCTAGTCCATTTTGTTAAAATAAATCTGTGATGTAAGAAGCAAGCTTGCATATCCTATAATAAACAGTAGCTTTTAGATGTTTTTTTCATGCCTTTTCCAGAGCAATGTTATGCATGTTTACTTCCAAGCACAGGATTGCAACTGTATTCTCTGGATACTTCCTTTAAAAAAAATCACTCTGTGTGTGTGTGTGTGTGTGTGTGTGTGTGTGTGTGTGTGTGTGTGTGTGAACTGTGAGGTCATTCACACAAACGAAAACAGTGTCCTACCCAGGTTTGGGAGCTGTGTGTGCTCTTGATTTTCAGTTGTGTGGGTGCAAACAACTAGGTAGGAGGAAGGAGAAGTGATTGTGTGTGATCAAGGCAGGAGGGAAAGCTACCCAGGTTTTCCTTCTACCTTGCTTCCACACAATCACTTCTCCCTCCTCCTACCTAGTTGTTTATACCCACACAACTCAAAATTGGGAGCACACACAGCTTTCGCTTATGTGAATGACCTCTGTATTTATCTTATTTTCTGGGCCCAACACAGTAGCAACTCTGTACAAAGAAATATTTTCAAATTTGCATTCAAACAATGCAGAATTTCTCCATTTCCCAAGTTTTCCCATGAACCTTTTAGTTGCATCTTATACATGTTTACTCAGAAAGCAATCCCTACTGACTCCAAATAGGTCCAACTCTTATTTAGGTGCACACAGGACAGCAAACCTAGGCTGCAATCCAAAACACATATTCAAGAGGAAGCCTCATTGAACACTGTGAGGCTTACTTCTAAGTAGACATACAGATCACCTGAATGTGAGATTATCTCACAGGTTTGCAAGAAGCCATGCCATACCATAGTACTCCCTTCTGCCCCCTGCCAAAGCACTACCATTACTTCATACACACCTTCTGTAGCCATGTCGTTTTAGGCTTTGCCTTTGAGGAATCGCACATTATTCATGCTAAGGAGGGAAGTCCTCTTCCACAGAGTTAAAATTTTCCCCCTCTCACAAAGGAAGAGAGAAGGGGAGAGATACAGAAAATGAAAGTCCTGCCCGAAGAGTGAGGGAAATCAATGCCCGCTATTCATTTGTTGACAGTCAGAAGAGGAAATGTCTAGACATCCATCCAGCGTAGAATCTAACCTTTCAGCGTAATGGAGAACACAATCCCTGCAACCTCTTTCTTGGGAATATCTCATTCTTGTTCCTAGCTGAAGTGTGTTTCCAATCAGCCGTTCTAAGGAAGAACAGTGTGTTCAAGAGTCATCTTCTTTCTGTAAATGATTCAGGTTACATCCCCAATATTATTGTGGTTTCCTGAGTGGCAAAACGTCCAGCCAACCACATACCATTACTTTGCAAAGATGAGATCCTGGCTACCACAGATCTAAAGCATTTAAAGAAAAGAAAAAAAACATCTCGGATGTTTCCAGACAGCAGTAAAGAAAAGCCCAGCCCACAGACTATTAAAGTCTGTGGAAAGAGTATTGTGTAAAAAAAAAAAGGTGGGGAGGACTCTCGGAAAAAGCATAAGTTAGGGACTTCTGGGGAGCGGGGGGGCGGGACGGACAACTGTTGCCATTTTAGCATTTCTGTTCCATGGAGAGAATCAGACATTTTGCATAGGTTTGTACAGCAGAAACGCCAACAGCTGATATCCACGTTATTTGAATTCTCAGGGTTGCCATGTAGGCACCTTGCAATCTGGACATTGCCCATTTGATCTTTCACTAAAGCAAGAGACAAGGCAGCTGTTAGTCCTCCTACCCATTCCTTTTGCCATCCTGTTGTCCAGCCTCCTTTAGGAAGGGGCTATAGCTCAGTGGGAAAGCATCTGTTTGTGTGCAGAAGGTCCCAGCTTCAAAATTCCAGCATCTCCAGGTTAAAAGGCGGGGGGGAGACAGGCAGCAGCTGCTCGGAAAGATCCTTGCCGGAAACCTTGGAAAGGTGTTGCAAGCAGTGTTCCCGCTAACAGGGATCCCCAGATGTTGTGGACTACAACTCCTATAATCCTCCAGCAAAAGCCATTGCAGCTGAGGATTCTGGGAGTTGTAGTCAACATCATCTGGGGAATCCCTGTTAGAGGGAACACTGGTTGCCAGACAAAGTAAACAATACTAAGCTATATGGACCATTGGACTGACACGGTGTAAGGTAATGTACAATGTAGGTGCTGGTCGGGGCGGAGCCACCATTGCGCAAAGGGGTTCAAAGGACTCAGGCTGCCAGCCCTCAGGGGCCACGCCCCTCACCCCAGCCACACACCCTGTGTCACATGTCACATGCAAGGCGGTGAAGATTTGCTCACAAATGGGGGGGCGCCCCGTTTCCAAGCAAATTCCTGGCCAATGCCACGTTCGTAGTGCTGCCGGGAGCGTCTCTCTCTGCTTTAAAAGGCAGGGAGAAGCATTCCCACCCAGGCTGGGAAGATGGTGTTGGGCTAAGCTGCTCCAAACGCAGCCACGCAGCGAATGTAGCACTGGCCAGAAATTTGCTTAGAAACAGGGGGCGGCCCCATTTGCGAGCAAAAGCCTGCCCCCTGCATCTGACGTCAAATGATGCATCTGACATTGTATGCAGGGGTGGTGGCTGGGGGGCCGCCACCAGCGGGAGAGACAGGGTTCGGTAAAATCGGGATCAGTAAAATTGGTGAAAATCCCCATAGAAGTCTATGGGGAAAGAAACAAATCGGTGGACAAAAAGGCTAGCCTGGGAGCTCTGAAAACTGGCACACAAGTAGCTAAGGATGGCCAGGCTCCATGTATTTAATTAAAAGTTAATCCAACCACTGTGGTTTTTAGATTATTTTTATTTAAGTAACCGGGAAATTGTACTCACAGAGAACGCAGAAGGAAAGTGACCTAACATCCGAGAATCTCAGGGGAAGTGATCTGACAGGGGAAACCCGGAAATTGGCTGCTTTATTTTAAGCAGTTGCAAGTAAAAATATCGGATTAAGAAAAATTAAAAAGACAGAAAGAAATGCATGGCAGGCAGGCAGATGGGTAGATAGAGGACAGAATATGAGGTTCCCCCCACCCCTGGGACTTTTACACATAGCAGGTTTTACCACAAGTTTACCGGGGGGCTTTACTGCAAACTCAAAGTTGTCCCCCCAAAATGCCACAAAAAGTGGATTTTTTAACCCCCAGATATAAACCAGGCTACACTCTAACGTGCAATGAAAAACCCAAATTGTGTATGAACCACTCCCCGATAACTCGCAGGGACTTCAGGGTAAATCTGGCCGATATCTGAACGCATCCCCTCCATTCCGGAGGAGATGCGAGTTAAAGCACTTTAAACAGCTGTGACTTACAGCTGTGAGTTTGGGGGGAAGCAGACTTCTGCCACCATTATGTGGGGCTACCCTTGCACGTAGTCCGGAAACTGCAGTTGGTTCAGAATGTGGCAGCCAGGTTGGTCCCTGGGTCATCTAGGAGAGACCATATTACTCTTGTCTTGAAGGAACTGCACTGGCTACCGATATGTTTCCGGGCAAAATACAAGATGCTGGTCATTACCTATGAAGTCCTAAATAGCTTAGGCACTGGGTATTTAAGAGAACATCTTCTTTGCCACAGAGCCCACTGCCTGCTAAGATCATCTGGAGAGGTTCGCCTGCGGCTGCTGCCAACTCATCTGGTAGCTACTTGGGAATGGGCCTTCACCATTGCAGCACCTGGGCTTTGGAATGTGCTCCCTGTTTAAATAAGAGCCTCCCCATCTCTGGCAACTTTTTAAAAGGCACTGAAGACATATTTATTCACCCAGGCTTTTAATTAGATATATAGTTTTAAATAATTTTAATACTAGATTTTAAATGTTTTTAATCTTTTAAATGATTTTAATTGTTAATTGATTTATTGTTTTAAATGATTTTAATTGTAAACCGCCCAGTGATGCAAGTTTTGGGTGGTATAGAAATATTTAAAATAAAATAAAATAAAATAATTTGCAACTTCAGAAAGTTCCTAAGTTGCCCAAACGGGGTCAGAAAACTCCAACCCGGCTTCCCTAAGTCAAGGCTGGAGTATTGCCGACACCCTCCGTCGTGGCCCATGTTGGGCTATGTCCAACTTTCCCAACCTGACACTGCACACCCCTATTGGATACAACCACAACATCGCAAACATGCTCTTCATTCTCACAACTTGCAAATGGAACTATGGAATTGGAAGGGAGAATTTCTGGGCCAACACTAATATAAGCCAACAGCTGTGTGGTACCTGAATTCAGTTATCAAGGTTCAACAGACAACACAGAGCCCACAACAAAACATGCCTGATGAATCTTACTAAATTCCACTTGTTTTTTCCCATCCAGACACAAAACTGCACCAACACATAGTGGGCAACATTTCAAGAAGAGATATAAGTTCATGCTTAAATATTTCCCTGTGAAATCCACAGGATTTTGCTTTGATGGAGCATGCCCATTGTCTCTGCTTTTTTGAAAGGCTGATCTCCCTCTTAAGTTGGGTCAGAGCTCTTCCCACTTTTATATATACACTTGTAATTTCTGTTCAATGACACAGACAGAAATTACATACCATTAGGGTGTTTTAAGTCTCTCTGCAGAACAGAATGCCACCAACCAGGACAGTCCTTGAACATTTCAAGGGGAGAACTGATCATGCTTGGAGACTTTGCAAGCCTTTCAAGATGCTGTGTATGATATTATTTGCTCCACCAAACATTATCTATATATTTATTTCTCCTAGGCGTACCCGTTGCTAATCCCATGTGTGGCAGCTCTCGCGAGAGTTCGTGAGCAGCTGCCGATTAGCGACGGGGACAAAATAGGGATGCCGGACAACGCCAATGCTGGCAGGCCAGTCCAGCCAGCAGGAGCAGCAGCAGGTGGCGGCAGCGGGCCAGCCTGGCCTCCGGGAACAGCAGGGCAGCGGTAGGCTGTCCGGCTGGTGGGAGCAGGCAGCAGCAGGTTGGCCCCACCACTGGGAATTGGCGGGCGGGGGGAGGTGGTGGGCCGGCTTTCCGCCACAATTTATTGTGGCTGTGGATGATGGTAGTTCAGCAACCTCTGGAATACCACTGGTTGGGAACCACTGGGTTACATGATGTCTTCACTGTTTATAGGAAGTAAACAATCACTTTTTAAAAAAATGTTGCCGAAGTAACAGCCAATCAGAGCTGTAAATAGAGCAGAACACCACAAACAAGGTAAGTTGGGGTGGGGGGAGGCACATTAAGGAAACCCCCCCATCTTATTTTTCATGTCAAAATGTGTACATGGATAAGAATAAGGCACAGCAATATTTCATATGGTTTCCAATGAAATTGTAAGCAATTATAAGCAAATTAGGCTCATATTGAAAAGTCATGTGACAGCTAGAAAACTGGTGTTATGTGACAACTCACAGAAATGTGCCTGTGAAAACCCCAGTAGCTACATTCAGAAAATTTCGGTGGATTCCATGGTACAGATATGAAAACTGCAAAAGATTATGCAAAACACACCTTGTGGGCATAAAACTGGGAACTGATTGGATACATGTGAGAGATATTATTGTATTTACCTGAATCCAAAACTAGGTTTCTTTCCAAAAAGATTTATAACAGAAATCAGGATGTTGTCTTAAATTCAGAATCCTGCTCGTTTTGAGTAAATGCAAGTATAACCTGTATTCAACTTCTTCTTCTAAGGGGGTCGTCTTAAATTTAGAGTCATCTTCAATTCGGGTAAATGTGGTATTGGCCAATATCCTAACCAGGGGTGTCAGGGAGACTCCCAGTGGCCCAGGGACAACGTTGTTTTGGGGGCTCCTCGCACACCCCAGCGCTGAAGCCACACCCCCTACTTTCCAGCCCCGCCACCACACTTCCCCCTCTATTTACCTCTGGCGGTGGCGGGTGGTCAGGCTTCTCAGCAGGCCAGCTTCTCTCCGGTCAGTGCATGGGCCTGCCCATTTCCTGGCTGGTGCGCCGGCTTCTCTTGCACCTGCGCACGGGCCTCCCCATTGTGTAGGGAGAGCGTCACGTGCCGGCCAGGGAGGGGAGAAGGCCCGTGCACTGCCGCCACCACCACCACCAACAATGGGAAATAGCAGTGGGTGGGGCAGCGGCACAGTGTACACTGGGGTGGGGCGGTGGGGCCCTTGTAGGCACCTTGACCCTCAAGGCCCAGGGACATTTGCACTCTCTTGTCCAATGGATCCTAACGCTGCACTTAGACAAGGATGTTGTGCTAGCACAGGAGTAGGCACCCTTTGGCACTTCAGCTGCTGTCGAACTATGACTCCCATCATCCCCAGCCACAATTTGTTGGTCCCTGGGAGTCATAGTTCAGCAACCGCTGGAGTGCCAAAGCGTGCCTGCTTCTGTCCTAGTGCAAAGCTGGTGCACCAGCTAAGTCTGGAGCTTCCATTCCAGACTTGATTTGTGCTAGTGCAAACAGGTGCACAACATATGGTATGCCTCTTATGTTTTAAAGGGAACTTTTGCACATGAGTGCAGTTTCAAAAATCCAACTCTTTTAGTGCAGTAACATGATCTTCTTGGGCTAGTGCAACTTTGTTGTGCAAGTGCACCGTTAGGATATTGGTCATTATCTTGAATCAGCAAGACCACGGGCCAGTTTAGACAATACTGACCCAGCCATCACATAGAGGAGGCCTCTAAGGGGAGGAGAGAAGAAACAGGCTGGGAAGTTGCCGCCATCCAACTCTCATGTTCCGGGAGAGGTGTTCCCTCTCTCTCTCCTAACTGCCACCACAAAGCAACCAGGGACCATTTTGCTCGGAGAGGGGGAGTAATAAGTGAGCCTAAAGAGTGGCGCTTTCGAGATTAGAACCTGCAATGGGATCACGTTGTACTGCGGGAGTGTGCTTCCACACTTCCTACGTTGTGACACCGCAGTCCCGACGCGGACAGCAGGGTGCCGTTCACATTTCCAATGCCTTGTTTCGAATTTAATCACTGCAGTATAGAGCTAGGACATCATATATCCGGTGTAAGGAAGTTGCTGGGTTTGGGGGTTGCTAGTTTACGCGAGACTGCTCCCCCTGCTGTTTACATTTCAAATGCGACTTACTTGAATGGAGGTATTTTGCAGCTGTTGAGCAGCTAGTCTGGAAAGCGCCCATGTAAAGATCTGAACATGTGGCTTGATGTATTGTTCTTTATTGAAGCTCTTATGAATGAATGAGGGGAGCAAAAACACACCTGCCCTCCCCATATTTGGCACATTGCCCCTGCCTCCACTGTCCATACAGAGATGGTCCATATGAATTCCAGCGTAAGTATATGAAACATTACAAGCAAAAGCCAAAAGTGTAGGCAAAATCCTACACGCACTGGCCAAAAGCATATAGAACCCTGGGTAGCAACTAGTTTTTTGAACTGGACTGAATTTGAATTGGGCACACCCCTGTTTTCCAGTGGAGGCAGAGGTGCTGAGGACGGAGTTTCTAGCATGGAGCAGTGGCTTCTTCTCATCGCTGCTGCTTCACTAGCTCCAGTAGCTGTATCGCTTTCTCTCACACACATTGTTCTCCTGCACCTTCCACCAACAGGCTTGTGCATTTTGTCTCTTGCAAAGCACAGCACACAAGTCTGCTGGTGGAAAGAGCGAGAGAGAGTCTGATCCAGCTACTGAAGTACTGTAGGTGAAGCAGCAGTGACGAGGGGAGGCCACCACTCCATGCTAGAAGTGCTGTCCTCACCACTTTTGTCTCCATTGCTGAACTGTAATGTAAAACAGTGATGCACCCAGAAGCTAAGGAAGCCAGGTGATAAGGAAGAGGGAGGCACCAGCAAAGGAGGCAAAGTTGGCATCTGTGTCCGGGGACAGGGGCAGGACACAAAGGAAGGGAAACACAAAGGGAGGATGGGGGGTAGGCAGATGTGGTAATGCCCATGGGGGGTGGGGTGCCTGGCACAAGACTTGTCTGAGGCCATTGCCTCAACTTGCCTCATGGTGGAGCTGCCCTGGTCCTCAGGGACTTTCCTTCTGCGTGAGCTGAGAAACAAGCAAATGGCTCTTTAAACCCTTCCTCCCCAGCATGACCAGTAACAGAGACTTCAGCAGAACCTTCCCATTTTGCAGCTTAGCAACTCTGAGGCACAAGCAAAGGGCTCTTTCATCTTTCTCCTCCACCTACGTAAACAGCAGCAGCAGCAACTTTGCCAAATAGGTGCATCAGGTGAGCCTCTGTTGTTTTCCTGAGGGGTTCAAGAGCCTTTTGTAACTTGATTTAAGCTGGAATGAATCAGTGAGCAGAGCTAATGCTGCTGGGCTTTCAGCCCAATTCAAAATTTGACCTTGTTTAAAAAAAAAACAAGTTACTATCCAGGGGTCTAGATTTACTCCATTTCCTCAAAATATAGAAATAGACCAATCATCTGAGGCATGCAGATGTGCTAAGTCCAGAGCGGGGGGCTGGTCTATCCACCGACCCCAATTGGTAGAGCAGCTCTCCACGGGAAAAAGTGCCATTTTGAGGCCCATTTCCCCCAGAAAAATAGGCCTCAAAATGGCACTCGAATCACCTGTATCGATTCAGGTTGAATCGGGGTGGTTCTTGACCCTGAATCGGGATCTCTATTCTGAGGGTGGTTCAATTCTGGGGTCAAATTTGCGATCACCCCCCCCACACACACACACACACACACCTTGACCCGAATCAACTCAAGTGTGAATCGAATTGCACACCCCTAGCCATTTCCCACTGCAGTGACCTCTGCATAGTTCTGTACTTTTCTCTGTGCTGGAAGGGCGCTTTTGGAAAAATGGAGCCCTCACTTAAGAGCCGTATGGGGAAAGTGCTGGGAAGGCCTACACTTCCCAGCACCGCATGTATCTCTTTCAAGATGGCACAGGGGATCAAGAGGGCTCCATTTTCTTTCAAGAAGCCTCACTGGCACTTGGCAAAGCGCAGCAGTGCATGGTGGGAATAGTTACCACTGCATGGTACTGTGGGACTATGCAGAGAGTATTCAGCTCCATCCGAAGCTTTTCAGAAGCTTAATCAACAATTAGCCAGGGAGCTGCACTTAGGGGTGATGAGGGCTGCTGCTGGTCCCTAGGCCAGTGAAGAACACGGCCCTGAAACTTCTTTTCTGCCCTAGAACATTCGGGATACAGAACAATACATTTCAAATTACATGCCCACAGTAATGCATCTGCAGTCAAAATTATGTGAATTGACACACATCCCTTACCTCCCTGCTTTCTATATTACAGACAGAATTGCAGTTGGGAGATGTTCTGCTTGCAAAATAACACAATTCCATTCGATGCTTTTTAAAAAACAAATAGTTCCCTGGTTATCAATCACGGCTCCTGTCTTGTGTTTTATATTATAACTCTTAGCACCCGTAATGATGCAGCTGTTTTTCTTTCATTACCTAGAGCCCTCTTATAATGAAGGAAATGGAGGTACCTGGATTATGTATGCAGCACCAGTTTGTATAGCAGGAGGGAAAAGAAGAGGAGGCTGAGAAGTAATGAAAGTGCAAAGTACTTATAAGGCTGTGCTTCTTTCCAAAGTGGCTCTCAGCTTTGAAGCAACTGACTGTGCTCTCTAGATTTCATTTTAATTTTCATGCACTTCCCTGGGAGAAAGAAGCTGCCAGCATTATTCAACAAATACCACGTGTACATTTTAATAGCCACCCAGCCCTATAAAGCTAGAAGCAACTTTTCTAATAATGCATCATTAACATCTGAGCGACATCGCTTAAGTATATTCTGATAAACAGCTCTTGCAGTAAGGGAGACCAAGCGGAAGGCTTGGAAATCCACCTTGATTCCTGCCCTTCTCCAAAAGGTCATTTGCAGTCTCAGGGTACTCTTAAATCTACCATTCAAATGTCAGATTGCAGCACATCCCCTGCCCCTTTAACACGGAGGAGAGCAGGTCCATTCCTGCTCCTCTGCCGCTTGCCGCTACTCTGCACATGTGCAGCAGCCATGTGCGTGCCAGCGTTGCACGGGGGCATCTGAGGGAGAGTGCCACTAGCATGCCAAGATAGCTGGGGCGGGGGGCGCCATGATTAATGGCAGTGAATGATGAAGGAGCAGGTCCTCCATGTTGAAGGGGCATGGGATGCGCTGCGATTCGGCTTTCCAATCATGTTTCATGCACATCCCTGGCCCAAATGACCTCTGTGACACAGAACACGGCGCTTCACCAGCTGAGGGCCAGTGCACCCGCTGCAGCCTCTCCTCCTGGTCAGAGATAATCTGGCCCAAGTCATCCATGCTCCAGTAACCTCCAGGATTTACTACCATAATGTTTTGTACATGGGCTTGCCTCTGAAGCGGGGGCGTAGCTAGGGGAGAGGGGGCCCTTGTTCATCCCTCTCTCGGGCGGCCCCCCTGAGTGAGAGAGATAGTGAAGAAAATAGGGAGGGATGGAGCTGGAGAGCCCTCAGGAGCTGGGGGCCCGTGTTCTTTGAACCCTTTCGCTCAATTATAGCTATGCCCCTGCTCTGAAGGTTTCCCAAATCTACAACTGTATGAGGTAACTGAGAGAATGAACTTAGCTTTGCCTGTTCCTTTCGGATCATCTAAAAATGCAGTTGTTCTGTGTCTAATTTCACAGATTTCTCAATAGCCTCAGCTTTGAAGCAACAACTGTGCCCTCTAGGTTTCATTTTAATTTCCATCCGCTTTCCTGGAAGAAAGAAGCTGACTGTATTATTCAAAAAGCACCATGCATACATCTTAAGCGCTGTCCTGCCCTAAAAAGCTAGGAACAACGTTTCTAATAGTGCATAGGAATAGGAATGGGTTGGAAGTGCACGACTGGTTGGAAATGTTGAGCTGGGTCACAACTGGATGAGTGGTCGACAGACATAGTGGAGCTTCTGGACAAGGAAGAAGCTGCATGGGAATGATGGAAGTACTCTTGAAACTACATTTACACATTCCATAGCAGTCATGGAGCGGCCCTGCCTTTGCAAATAGGGCTGGTAGGATGTAGAGTGGCTCAGAAGCTCGCTGTGTAGTGTGGGAGCCAGGCTCTTCTGCATGCATAGCATGGATACTAGTGAGCAATCTCACCTCTTCACCGCAAAAAGAAGATGGGGTATATACTGCATGTCTGAATTGCCATCTGTACACATAAAGCATCTCTAAGCTTCTAACTGCCATGTCAGGGAGAAGTTAGGCTACATCCCTTCTGCCTGGCATGCTAGCTTTCTGCAGGCAGGGAGTTTTTGAAACAGGATCATCCTCCGTCTGCATTCTGAAGTGGTACACTCCCACAAGGAGGTTCCCGCCTCCCCTGAACGTATATATTGCTTCTAGACAAGATGATGGTCTTGGCTTCTAAACAAGATGTAGTAATTAGGGATGTGCCCGAACCGATTCAGCACCTCATTAGGGAAGCACCGAATTGGTCCAGGCACAAGCATTTGAAATGGTGCGGCAGGGCAGGGATTGGTTCTTTTAAAAAAAACAGGTAAGCAGGACCTTAACTGATCCTCCGTCACCCCACAGCTTTTCTGGGTGCAGCACAAGTTCAGGGACATATTTAGTCCTCAGGGACATATTTAGCACAAAACAGCACAAAGTGCTTCAAAGCAAAGGGAAGATTAACAAAATTAACCCCCCCTACACACACACACACACACACACACACATATTTAGGAGATCAAATAAGAATTCCAGTCCCATTAAGTTCTGTTTTCTTTTCCTTTTATTTCCAACTTGAGGATATTAAAAGGGAGAACCCATATCATTTTATTTTATTTTATTTTATTTTATTTTATTTTATTTTATTTGGAGGGAGGGAGGGAACAACATTATTTGCAAGCTGAAACCTTGTATGGCAATTTTAAAAACCCTGGGAGAACTGCAACAGCCAAGTTGTAAACCTGTGAAAATATTGTATGAGTTATATTAATGGAAAGCTTGACACTCTTCACTTCACCCTGGCAGCCTGTAAGGATGTTATTTATTACAAAGGAGAACTACAAAGAAGAGAATTAATGATGTAATCCATGTCTTTATTAACCTTCACTACAGGGCCCCACATAGCTATTACTATCATTACTTTGTCAACACAAAACTAATTTCGCTTCCCAGCACATTTAGGTTTCTTTTCCACTTCCCTGGAAATGAAGAAATGATTTGCTGTGGGAAATCAAATGAGCATGAACCCCAAAAAGAAAAGGCAACTGCAAACTTATACTGTACCATATATTATTTTTCATCTAGGGGTTTCACCAGATGGACAGGGACCGTAGCTCAGTGGTGGAGTGCCTGGTGTCTCCAGCTATGGTGGGAGAAAGACCACTTTTTGAACTACCAGAGAGCCACTGCTAGTCGATGTATCGTAGACAATACTGACCTCAGTGGACAAAGGGTCTGATTCATTGGCTAACATGCAGAGTAAGGACGTGCCAACA
This sequence comes from Hemicordylus capensis, assembly GCF_027244095.1. NCBI lineage: Eukaryota > Metazoa > Chordata > Lepidosauria > Squamata > Cordylidae > Hemicordylus > Hemicordylus capensis. Next base: position 14,889,860 of record NC_069659.1, read on the forward strand.
GAGTGGGAGAAGCGCCCTTGCTGCTGCAGTGTGGCTTTAACTGAGCTCTGGTGCTCTTGCAAGTTGCAGGGTTGAATTTTGCTTACCTCCCCTTCCCCTGGAAGCACTCTGTGCAATGTGGAAGTATACCCCTGAGGGTTGTACAGCCCTCGGGGATATATTTATATATAGCACAAAATGCTTCCTGGCAAAGGGGAGATCGACAAAATTCACTGATGCTAGTCTCAGAAGCACCAACACTTTCTCCTGCAGCACCAACATTTCCTTAATCTGTATGTCTGCTAATAGAAGGTAGCGCCATATGTTCATTGAGCCTGCCAAGGGTTCCTGTACCTCTAAGAAATCAATTGAAGAGTCATACCCTCAGTGATGTAGCACTGAGACCTTGGGTTAGGGCGGTATAAAAATGTGCTAAATAAATAATAAACATTGGCAGCAGCCTGTGGATAGACTTTTTGACACCCTCTCCACCACTGCCCCACCATAGCCCCCATCTAGCCACCACTGGCCTCCATGACCACCCACCCACCTGCCACTGGCCTCTGTGGTCCCCACTCAGCCCCACTGTTGCCACCAGCTTGCCTCCCTTTGCTGGCAGTGATATAATTACGCTACAGAGCAGTCAGCAAATGGAGGTAAACTGGCAATGGTATGCAGGACAGTGGGGGCCTATAGCGGGTGAGCGTGACCCACTTTGTGGCCCATGTGCAGAACACACATTCAGACAATTGTGGGTCGTCCCTTGTATATCCAGTATCTCACAAAGAACAGCAGCAGCTGTGGCAGCAGGTATACCTAATGGGTTGGGGAAGGGACACAGGCAGGATGCAACTTTGCTGCCACTGCTTTTGAGGGGATTCAAGCCACACCAACCACACATGGGTTCACTTGATACCATCAAGAGCACAGGAAATTCTGAAGGCAGAAAGCTTAAAGAAGAGGGCAATATCATCTACCTATCAATCTGCTTTTATTATAGTGAGCCATTATTAAGGACCGTTATGGCTGAAAAGTGGCATATAAGAATTATTTATTTATTTATTTATTTATTTATTTATTTATTTTTACATTTCTATACCGCCTTTCGTTAAAAGAAAACCCCAAGGCGGTTTAATAATAATAATAAAATACTAGCTGGCCCAAGCGCAGAGCATCTGCACCTCTGGTTCGCCCCCCTCCTCCCCCCTAATTCTCGGCCCTCCCTCATCCCTCTTGGCTTCCCCCCCTTCTCAGCCCCCATCCCTCATTCTCAGCCCTCCCCCCCAGCTCTTCCCCATTCTCGGCCTATTTCAGCCGCCGCTTCCCCCATTGCTGCCGCTCCCCCCCACCGCCGCTTCCCCATACCTCTGCTTCCCTGCCTCCCCTGCCACCACTTCCCCACCTCCCCCGGCACCACTTCCCCGCCTTCCCCCACTGCCGCCGCTTTCCCAGCTTCCCAGCCACCACTTTCCCCAGCACCACTTTAGGCCATCTGGCCATCCATTTGCTTGTCCGTTCGCTTTCCCCACGCAGCTCACTTGCAAACTCTCGTGAGAGCTGCCACTCACGGGATTAGCAACGGGTATGAGAATTTAAGAGAATTATATACAGAGACAGACAAAAACAGGGGCATGCTTGTAATAACATCTCTGTTTTCATACCAAGGATCAGTATCCAGAATCACAACCCTTACATTTGTGGAAGGCTCAATTTTTATTTCCAGTATTCATTAACACTGAAATCATCTGTCCTGCACAGGACTAAAAACCAAGGAAATGTATGCATTACTATCAGCTATCAGCAGTTTAAAATCAGCCTCATTGCTGTTTGGAATTGCAAGTCATCTATATACATGGCACCTTCAAATTCATGTATATGCATTTACACATATGTGCATTACTAGGGTTGCCAGATTTCAGGTTTTCAGTCTGCAACACAGATGGTGGATGAAGTACACACACACACACATATACAGAGTCAAGGATTTAACTTCTAGAGATCCTGGAAAGAGAGCCAACCCCTGAAAAATGACCACCCTGGTAGCAATTCACATGAACACGATTTCCACAAAGAATTCTCAAAAGCAAAAAATAGGGACAAAATCAGGACAATGGTTTATGAGGAATTGCAGCTAGAGGGATGTACAATTATTTGGCTGGTTATTCTGATTTGGTGTTATTTGATCCAAATAGCTCACCAAATACTGGATTGAATAGTAAAGACTTGGAATTTTTTTAAAAGAATTGTAGGATTCGAATATATTCGGAGTTATTTGGAGCCTATTCTGATATTCGGAGATATTCCGATATTCCCCTCCTTCCCTCTCTCCTGCAAACAATGTATTCTTTAAAACTGACAGGGAAAGTTTCATATATGAAAACAATGAGAGGCTGAGAGAGTCCTTTGAAATCAACACATGAAGCTCAGCAGTGACTTTGCTCTGTTCCTCTGTTCTCTTTCAATCAGAGTACTTTGCAGGAGGGGCGTAGGAGGAATATATCATGCTGTGTTCACTCTGTCTCCCTGTCTCCTGTGAGCTGCCTAGCTGTTGTAGACATGATGCCTTTAGAAGGGGCTAACAGCCCTGCTGTTTTCATCCCATTCCCCCTGCAAGCAAACTAATTATAACACTTCCAAAAACTTTGACAAAAAATTTAAAAGGCTTTTCTGAACAGAATCCCCTGCACCTATTTGCCTGATATGTTGCAGACACAATGCCCTCAGAATAGGCCAACATCCTATGCAATTGTCATCCCCTTGGTGAATAACCATAATGAATTATACGGGGGTTTTTTCTTTTAAAAAATACCCTTATTTTTTAGGAAATCCCTGCACCTGTTTACTTGAAAGATGGTAGCCTTCCTGCTCACTTAATAGGCTACCAGCCCTGTTATTTTCATCCCATTCTTCAAGGAAATTGAGATATTATAAGCATTTTAGTAATAAATGTGAAGTTGAAGACAGCCTACTTTGTGAGAATAAAGAGGGGAGGTGTCAGACAAAAGGGGTGATATATAAAATGGTATGCTTGGAGGGCATGCAGTTTTATATTGGCGAAACTGGTTGATGCCTGATAAAAAGATATAAGGAACATCTGGCAGACATACAGCATAGAAACAGAACAAAACCATGGGCAGTTCATGTTAAAGAACATCAAAGCAAAGTCGTGAATACAAAGATATTCACCTTGGCTGTGGAGACAGATGTGAGGAAACAAAAAATCAGAGAAGCCATATATATAGAACAGCTGCACCCAGCTATAAATGTTAAAGAGGAAATCAATGAAATTCATTGGGTTTTGAGTGTACAAACTTTATCATACTTTTGTGTTCTTTTCCCTCCTTCTACGGTCCCCCCCACTGTATGTGATATTGGGAGCTGCACAGGATTGGTTGATTGCCTTCAGTTCTTTAGCTGAATCATGGTGTGGAGTTGTATTTGTTGTTGTAAACCGCCCAGAGACATAAGTTTTGGGCGGAATAAAAATGTGTAAATATAAACAAACAAACAAACAAACTCAGCCACCTTTGTATAGCACTGAGGATGATGTCTTACACCGAAACGTCTGCTATTTTGTTACATCATTTTTAAGTTTTTAAACTTTTGAATGTTTTTAAACTTTTAGCTTTTATTGCGCATTAAAGAAGGTCATTGAAAAGGCTTTGCAGTGTGGAAATGCGTATTTCACCACCCTTATATTGTCTTATTCAAAGCATCTTAGTGTTTTTCCCCATTATATCCTATGGACGAATATTCAGATGACCGAATATTTGGATCCAAATGCAAAGGGCAAGCCAAATGCCAAATCAAATACTTATCTATTCTCACAGGCCTAGCAACTAGAGAATATGGACTGTTTCTGCTAATGAGGGCAGGAGCAGAGTCACTATGGAGCGAACAAATGTGTTCAAAGAACCCGGGCCGCCGCCACTCTGGGGCCATGCTTCACGCCCCGGACATCCCCCCCCCCCCGCATCTGACTTCAGATGTGGGGTGTGTGGTTTAGCTCCCAAACGGGGTTGTGTGGCCAGCACGGCATTTGTGTGTGGCCAGCACTAAATTGGTCAGCACTGCATTTGCTGCTCCTGGCCAGGCTGCAAACACAGTGCTGGCTGGATTTAGCTCCCAAACGGGGCCATGCAGCCCTGTCTGGGAGCTAAACCATCCCTCCCTCCCCCCGCATCTGACGACAGGCACAGGGGGCATGGCTAACTGCTCCCTGCATCTGAGGTCAGATGCTGATGCAGGGGGTGAGGCTGGGGGCCATGGCTTTCAAAGACTCAGACATGAGTCTCTCCCAGTCCTACCTGGAGATGCAGGGAGTGGACGTGGGACCTTCTGCATGAAAATCAGATGCTCTACCACTGAACTTCGGCCCCATACCATGAGCTATGACTACTATAACTACATAGATTAATTATGTGCTGTGTGAAAAAAGTACTTCCTTTTTTTGGTCCTAAGATTCCCAGCCTTCAGTTTCAAAGGGTGACACATGGTTTTCGTTTTGTGAGAGAGGGAGAAAAAATTCTCTCTGTCCTCTCTCTCTACTCCTCTAGGTTTTATAGTTTTTAATTTTATACACCTCTATCATGTCTCCCCGCAGTCATCTTTTTTCTAAACTAAAAAGCCCCAGATGGTGTAGCTTTGCCTCATAAGGAAGGTGCTCCAGGCCCCTAATCGTCTTGGTTGCCTTCTTCTGCACCTTTTCCAGTTCTACAACGTTCTTCTTATGATACGGTTTGACCAGAACTGTACACAGTACTCCACTCCTTATTTATTTATTATTTGTGTAAACCGCCCTGAGCCATTTTTGGAAGGGCGGTATAGAAATTGAATGAATGAATGAATGAATGAATGAATATAATGTGGCCACTCCATAGATACGTATAAGGGCATTATAATATTAGCATTTTTATTTTCAATCCCCTTCCTAATGATCCCTAGGATGGAATTTACCTTTCTCACAGCTGCCATGCACTGAGTCGACACTTTCAATGAAACACCACAACCCCAAGATCTCTCTCCTGGTCAGTCACCGACAGTTCAGACCTGACCAGTCTATAAAGTTGGGCTTTCTTCAGCCCCTCTTCTGATGTTCTTATGGGCAAAGTAGAATGCAATGACAGGCATTGGTTCTGGAGACACCTACCCAACTTCCTTTGGCCTATCCTTTCTTTTATTAAAAAAAATAATTATGTGAGTTTCCAAATAAAACCCTGAATGCTTTCATTTGCTAGTGCATATGCATAGCCAACACGTTCAGAGAACAATGCTATGTAGCTGTAGAAGCTCAAAAATGGCTTTCTATGTCACTTTCATGACCAAGCAAACCAAGAATGTAGCCATCATTCTTACCATTGAAGTTTTATCTGTGGAATGATTCTCAGAAGACTGGTTCCCCTTATCCTGGTCTTTGCATGTTACCCATCTGTCTGGCTCATTTGAAGCTGCTGTCTAGAGATGAGGAAAGGAAATGCTCAGATAAAGCAAATATTCATGAAAACAATATTCACTGTAACGTTTTGAATCTTTCTGCCTTTACCAGATGCTGAACTGACTCAGTCACCCATCTCTCTCAGATAGAACCATTGTTTAACAAAGGCTGGGAGAATTCACATATCAGCAGGTATCCATCCTGAACTGAGCTGATTTCTCAGCAATTAGTCCAACTCTAAGAGGCTGTTTTTGACTATTCTCAGAGTATCAGCAGACTACCACACAGAATTTTGCCAACAGAAATAAGAAATTTAAATAGATTCTGAGGTGAAGAATCATTTTATTACTTTTATTTGCATAATTCCTCATCAGCATTCATTCATTTATTACAGTCCATGACCAGCAAGCAATTACAATAATCAACAGGCAACATAACTTAAAATACTCTGATACGAAATAATAATGAATAATACTAAACTGCCAATCCACCATCAGAACACATGTACCTTACGTAACATAAGAGTTAATCATTTGTTTCCTGATGTTACAAGCAGTGGCGCAAAACTGGCCACACAAAGGGTAATCTCACCATCAGAGTCAGAAAGGAGAAAATTTACATTAAAATGATCTGGCCTGCCTGGATAGTGTAACAAAATTGGACCAATAGGAAGAGAACATATATCTCTATAAAATACACAATAGAATAATACATGCTGCACTGACTCAATCATGCCTGAGCAGCAGGGGCAGAGACATTGGGAATATGGTATACAGCGGAATCAACCCTCCAAAACAGACGAAGGTAACACATTTAAAATGGGCCAAACCTTAGTTTTAGCCAAAGGTAATACATTTAAAATGGGCCTAACCTTCCATGGTGGAACAGAGGAAAAGTAAGTTTGTATAAGTAATTAGCTGGCAATAACGTTTGTCTAGGATTTCCTACAACCACACAGTGTGTAGTTTGTGCTCTCTCCTTTTGAAGTGCAATATCCCAAAGGTGCTGATGAATTGATTATTTGACCTTAAGAAGGCCTATATGAGACAGGTCATAACGGGAAGCAGGAGGCCATAACAGCGAAGTTTCTTCTCCACCACATTTTTCCATCTAGAGGAAAAGCTGCCCATTAAGGTGAGGGTAGCCAGACCAGAATGGTCATAATTCCTCCTCCCTCCCTTTAGAGGAAGGATCATAATCACTGTCAATTAATTGCTTTCTATCCCAACCTTCAACCAGGGTATTCAGGGGACCTTACAGTAAAGTTCGTGTTAATATTGTTGAATATGGTGGTAGTAGTAGTAGTAGTAGTAGATATAGTTGTATATTGCTTTTCAGGCCAAGGCTTTTCAAAGCATGCATATAACTAAAGAAAACTATACAAGTAAATATATAACATATATACTATTTTTAAAAACCCGAAAATGACCAAGTTTCTGGCTACAACTGCTTCTGCTCCATAAAGCTGCAACAGATCCAGTGTAAATAACCTTCAGGATAAAAAAATAAACCTACAACCAAAAATCCCCAAAGCAGACTAAAAACAACAAATTAAAACAGCAGATTATAACCAACAGCAACACGATCTCTCAGGACTCTATTCCAAATCTGGGTACCATGGCCGAAAAGTCCCTGTCCCAGACAGCAGGGGAAGGAGGGTCTCCAAAGTGGATCGGCGTTCTTGGGCAGGCTCATTCGAGGGGAAACAAATCATGAAATATTGAGACTACAAGTCATTTAGGGCTTTGATGGTTAGAATAGCACCTTGAATTGAGTCCAGAAGCAAATAAGTTAACAACTGAAGCTGATGGAAGATCAGTGTGATGTGCTCTGATGGAGCAGTTCCTGTCAAAACTCTAGTAGCCACATTCTAGACCAACTGAGGCTTCTGGCCTGCCCCACAAAAGGTGCATTAGAATAATCTAACCTAGGTATGACAGTAGCATGAATGACCAAGTCTGATCGCCCATATTCACACAACCATATGTGCAAACATCTTCATAAAGCTCTTGCATTACATCTTGCATTATGTGCCGAGGGGTGGGAATATGAGCCCCTTCCTCCATCGGTGGGGCAGTCAAATTAAGAGTTGGCTTCACACATCATGTTTAATGTCAGGCTGAAGCTGGATACCCATGAATGCAAGCATGTCTGACTTCTGGCCACTGTACAAGGGTGAAGCCAACACTGGTCATGTTGTGCATGTGTGCATGACAGGTCTATCAATGGCTACAAGTCCGATAACTATAGGCCACCTCCAGCCTCAGCAAGGTGCCTCTAAATACCAGTGGGCTTCTCAGAGGCATCTGGTGGGTCACTATGGGAAACAGGATGCTGGACTAGATAAGTCATGGGGCTGACCCTGCAGGGCTGTTCTTATGTTCTCATGTGCACACCCACAGACATTGGCATGTTCCACCTAAATTTGGGTTCCAGACTCAACAAGAACTTATGTTGGTTTCAGAGGTTGGGTCTGGAGCTGAACGTCAGGCAGAACATGCTGAGATTGGCAGGTTTGTATGACACAATGAATGTCAGCTTCACCCTTGCATGACCAGAGGTCAGGCTTGTGTTCATTCTTGGGGGTCCAGCTTCAGCCTGACATTAAATATGATGTGTGAAGTTGCCCTGAACTGAATTGACCTGTAGATCTTTATCAAGCAGTGCTGAACTGTAGTGCTATGAGAACTAGAGACCACTAACAAATGATCCTCAATATGCAGACCAAACTACGATTCCCAAGATTCTTTGTCTGCCATAGCAAACTGTGGAGCAAACTGGTATGGTTTTTTTAAAAAATCACATTCAAACTTATAAAAAAATTATTCCAAGCTGCAACGAACTTAAAACCCTTACACAACAGCACATTACAGAGCATCCCTCAATATACCGACTGACTGCATTTAGATTACATTTAGTATGTATGTATTTATTTAAAATGTATAATCTGTCTTTCCCCACCAAAGGGTACACAAAGCAGCAACCATAAAATAATGAATGCCAATAAAACGATCTCATAATTAAAAAAAAACACACAATGTAAAACTAGCAAAAACAAACAATAAATTGTATGCCATCTGTGGTTGCCATCTGACTCTCCCCCGCCGCCAAGTCAATCAGAGTGCTAGGTAGTGGGGCCATTAAAAATGTGCATATTTTTAATGGCGCAACATGATTTCACACATCTCTGGAAAACATTTTGCTCTTTGATAGCATGATGCAGAAGCGATGCTCTTTGGTAAAACGGCATATCTTGGTGACAACAGGAATCTGTCAATGAATCTGTTATCCTGATAATCAAAGTCTCCTAGGATTACATAGTGCTGGAAGATGTTGACTTTTATTAAATTAACTGCTTTGAAAATGCACATTATATAAATCATTACAGCTTTTAAAGAGCTAGAGGGGAAAGAGCAAAATACATAACCACATACGCCTGAGTCACTAATTTCACAGTATATCAATGTAAATTAATTAATTTAGCAGATGTACAACAACCACAGAGCCTCCCAAGATAAACAGAAGAATGCAGGAGAAGATACACATACTAGAAAACAGTGAGTCACAAGCCTGTGTATAAGGTTACGGGCTGGAAACAATCAATGGGAAGAAGAATATGTGCAATTTGAGTACAGTTCACTGTCCATATTGTTACACATTTCCCATTTCCCTGAGAGGTGAGAAATTCCAAGGGTAACGTGGCTCAGATTTTTGTTTCCTTTAGGGAGGAGATTACTCAAGGCTTATGCAATTTTTGTACAATTTGGTTTATTCACAAATATACAAATAGAGCATAGGGGCAAGAGCATAGAGCATAGAGGCAAATAGAGCATAGAGGCAAGCAGCATGTACATTCCTATCAGGCAGTATTTCCACGACCATGCCTTAGAAGGGATGGAGCCACAGCACTGTGGTAGAGCATCTGCTTTTCATGTAGAAGGTCTCAGGTTCAATCCCTGGCAGTATCTCCAGGTAGGGCTGGGAAAGACTGCCGCCTGAAACCTCGGAGAGGCCACTGCCAGTCAGTAGCTAACATTCTGCACAGTAGAACATCTGTGTTCTACTGAACCCACTGGGGCTGCTGTGCAATGTGAAAGGCAGCCCTGATGGTGTTGCATGACAGGGCAACCGCAGAATGACTTTTAAAAGAGCTGCCCGCCAGCTCACATTTGCATGTAATGTGTCTGTCTCATATATCAGTTTCACCTTTTAATTTGAATTACTGAAATCAATGAACTTTTGCACGATATTCTAATTTTCCGAGTTTCACGTGTATTATAGCTAGTATCTGGAATGTGCAAAGTATGTCAGTAAAGGAATCAGAATGTTTGGACATATAATATCAACTTGAAAATTTGGTTATGGCTACAGCCATTGAAAAAGTGGTAACATGCCTGACTCCGTTACCCTTGGAATTGCTCTTTGTACTGGAAGGTCCTTTTAGAAAACAATCATATCTATCTATCTATCTCCCTCCCTCCCCCTCCTCTTTCCAGCCTGCTTGCCTTCCTGTCTGTTTTAAGCTACATTTCTTTTTCATTTCTTCACACACACAAACACACACACCTTAAATCAGCACTTCCCCTTAGCTTGGGGGAGTCACCCTTTCAAAATGCTGATGGCTATCACTCAAGAGAGATCTCCAGCTATCTCCCAACCATTAGCTCACATTTAGGAAACATCAACTGGTCATCAGCATCGATTGATCAATCGACTGAGCAAAGAGGCACCTTTTAAAAGTGGTGATTCTCTTTATTGAGCAGGGGGAGAACAACTGGCCCTATTCACTCCCAGCATAGCATTCCTCCAGTGGCTGTTGCTGGTGCCTGTTTTATGTTTCTTTTGTAGACTGTGAGCCCTTTGGGGACAGGGATCCCCATTTATTATTTATTTATTTATGTAAACTGCTTTGGAAACTTTGGATGAAATGAAGTATATAAATATCCATGTTCATATTCATCCTGGACTTTTAACCAGGAATCTGCCTAACAAAATTTAGGTCAAAATTTCAGCAGTCATTACAATACGAAGCTGATCTGATATGAACAAGTGCGTCTAGAGAAAAGGAGATGTCAAATAGGAAAGATGACAATGGGTGGGGCCAGTCACATCAATAGCGTAGCCAGGTTGTCTGGTAAAGGGAACCAGTCCTTTTCAAAGTTTTCTAGGAATGAAAACCAACCTGGTTGCTTTAAAATTACTTCTGATAATGTCCTCATGTTGAACAATCAGGGAACCAGGGGCACAGCAAACACAGGAACATAGAAACATAGGAAGCTGCCTTATACTGAGTCAAGTATCAGGCCATCTAGTTTAGTATGGTCCACACTGATTGGCAGCAGCTATCTGAGGTTTCAGGTAGGAGTCTCTCCCAGCTCTACCTGGAGATGCCAGGACTGAACCAGGGATCTTCTGCATGAAAGCATGCAGATTCTCTTCCACTGAACTACAGCCCCGTTCCTTAAGGGGAATATTTTACAGCAGACGTTGTCTAGCAGTCACTCATCCAAATGCAATCCAAGTGGACCCTACAAAGCAAAGGGGACAATATATGCTCACTACCACATGACCTTCCAAAGCAGAATGTGTGCAAGGGGTTGTAAGTATTTCTCATACAAAAGTGTATCTCATACATACACTTTTGCAAAATTGTCAACTTTTGCAATAACTGAAAAAATAGAACAAAATAGACCCAGAGACATGCCCCATGGAGGCCCCCAGAAAGCTGTGGATATTTCCCCATTTAGCTCTCAGCACTGAACAGATTGTTCTGTAACATACACCCCTATTCCAAAAACAGGATTTAAAATGAAGAAGGCATAATTGACAAGTGAGTTGTTCCTCAAAGCACTCAAGTCCCACTGAAGAGGATGGGGCTTGTGCCAGCAGAGATCTAGGGGAATGAAAGCAACAGGGAAACTGTTGGGTGAATGGGTGTTTAGTGGGAAATGGGTGTTTAGTGGAACAAACATTTGTTGGAACAAATGAGTGTTCAGTGCAACAAATAAAATCTGAATGCATCCCTAGGCCTGTGGTGTCAAACATCAGGATCTGAGATCCTTTGGGGACAACAATATGGTCTACATCAACCACTTTCAGTGCACTCAGTTCAACAATGTTCAGGGCCTAGAACTGCGTTGCCACCTTCAGGGGAGGAGCTATAATTGGGCAGATACATCTGAAGGACACGTGACACCCTGCCTCTGTGGCCACCTCAGTCGCCTCCCCTCCCTTGCTGGCAAGCTGTCCAGTCACTCCTGCTGCTATGCTCGTTTTTGCCGCCATCTGCCGCACGCCTGCCAGTTTTCAAGGTCCCCCTCTAACAGAGCAAAGTGGCACCTTTTAAAAGTGGAGATTCTCTTTCTATTGCAGGGGGAGAGCAATTGGCCTTATCCATCCCCAGCACAGTGTCCCTCCGGTGGCTGTTGCTGGTGTCTATCTTTATGTTTCCGCCTTGTTTTTAATGAAAGGCAGTATATAAATGTAAGAATAAATAAATAGCAATAAATAAATGTTTTATTTTAAAATTGTGAGCCCTTTGGGGACAGGGAGCTGCCGTATGTATGTATGTATGTATGTCTATGTCAACTGCTTTGGAAACTTTTGTTAAAAACCGGTATATAAATAGTCATTGTCGTTGTCGTTTCTCCTCCATCCCCAGCACTCAGCACATTCCTCCTGCAGCCTGTTGCTGCTTCCCAGCTGCTTGGAGTTTGGACCCTAACCAGGCTGGGAAAGAGGGTGCCTGTGCACCCTGTGTTATCAGGATATATACACACTCTTTATTCCCAGCTGTCTTGGGGGCAGAGCCAGCTGGTGCACAGCATGTGAGCAGTAGGAGCAGGCCGTTGCTGTGGGGGAGGATGCCGACACTGCCGACACGCCCACTGGGAGAAGGAGCCAGAGAAGGGAGCACACCAACACCACCACAGGAGGGCTGCCCGTGAAAACACAGGCCACCTATGGCTCGCTACGCCCCTGGGCCCACCCTGCAACTTGGACATCATTCCTTGGACACCTATTCAAGTGGGAGGAAAGGCAGACCCAGCTCCTCACTCCTATCTGCCCGCTGCTTGGTCTTGCCTGTCCCTCTCTGCGTGCTGCGCAATTAGTTCTGCTTTGTACAGCATGTGGCGGAGGCAGATCGAGGGACAAGAGGGGTGAAGGCAGAAGCTGCCGCAGCTATCTTGTCCCTTCCTCTAGCAGGAGATGCAGGACCAAACTAGTTGTGACATAGGAAAGCTGTAATTAGGATCTCCAGCCATTTTAGTCTTACCCATTGTGGCTGGGGATGATTGGCGTTATAGTCCAACCCAAGGTTGGTAAACCCTGGCTTACAAAAAAAACCCCACCCTCTCTATACTAAAGTATAGGCAGAAGCCACTCATGGGGTCCCAGAATGGGACCCTAGCACAGAAGGTATTCTGCATCATTTTTGCCACCAACTGCCCCTGCTCCCACACGTTGCTATGAGCCCCAATAGTAGCACTGAAACCAAAGGCATCTTGCAGCTTTGAAGGGATTTTCATCAGGAAAATGGCACAAAGGTAAAGACTTAAACACTCCCTGCCTCCATGCCAGGGTCCCATTCTAGATCAGGCTCTTGTTACTTGAAAGTAAACCCCAACATGCACTGAATGTCACATCTGGTTTGTGACATTAACGCACAATGAAATACACAAACGCACAATGAAAACACACGTAATGTCACATCTGGTTTGGTTCCTCATCAGGAAGACAATGTTCTTAAGTGCTGACTTGCCATTGGCTGTCACAGCATTATCAGCTCTTTTTCCTAATCACTTAGATTTATGGTGTTGATTGGCAGGTACTGCCGAGTGGAGTGTAGTGTGAAATTCCTTATAATCTCTGACCTAGCCAAAGCCTATTTTCATGCCAGAGTTCCCTTGCTCCATTCTCTTGCTTGCTCTCTCCCCCGCCCCCTTCTAGTCCTTCCTTTTTTCTGTGTTACCCTTTTTGCATTCGTGCAAAAGCCCAGCACAGGAAGAATTGATGCGGGCCCCAGGACCATAATATCAAAAACTCTGGGCCAAACAAGACCTCCTATTATTTATTTATTTATTTATTTGATCTATATACTGCCCTTCCAAAAATGGCTCAATTATCAATTAAAATCAAAACTAAATTAAACAAAGCTTTTTCAATGACCTTCTTTAATGCGTTTCTTTAACGCAATAAATAAGTTCATTGAAAAAAGCTTTGCTTTTTTGTGAATTTCATTGCCTTTATACAGTCTTATTATAAATTAAACAATTAAAATCATTTAAACATTAAAATCACTAACATTAAGATCATTTAAAACCAACATTAAAAATTTAAAACCATAAATCTAATTAAAAGCCTGGGTGAATAAATGTGTCTTAAGTGCCTTTTTAAAGGTTGCCAGAGATGGGGAGACTCTTATTTCAACAAGTAGCACATTCCAAAGACCATTATTAACTACGGACGGGACATTCTGCCTGTAAGCTTTCTCCTCAATGCCTATTAGCAGCTTGAGGTGATAATTTGAATTTGGGGTTACGGTGTGTGGGGAGGATGTTCTAGATTGAGCCAGGATCTCTGCTTAGGCAGGGACCCAAGAAGGATGCAGATCTCTGACAACACAGATGGGAAAGCGATCAGGATCACGGCTAGCTCCAAGCAGGAACCCATGAGAACTAGGCCTAGTAGAAACATAAGAAGAACGTTGCTCCAGCAACTAGTTGGAGTAGACTGCTGCTTTATATGGCTGCTGCCCAGACAGAATGAATTAGCCATACCCGTTCCCTTAGGAAGGCTCTGTTGCTTAAAGGGGCCTTGCCGGATTTTCTAAGCACTGGCTTGGGCAGCATTGGGGGACTACTACTAGAGCTAGAAGGTCCTCTGGTTACTCCTCCAAGTCAGAAGATGAAGGTGGGACAGTGACTTCAGGACATAATGGAGGCGTTGGTTGGGTTCCCCTCAGTGTTCTGGTGTTTGCTTCTTGTGATAAGTGAGTTCAATGTGATGTCTTGCTAATATGGCTATTAATGGTGAGTTTGTCTTTGAATCAGTGTGAAACCCTTAATATTAAGGCCCACGGGGAGTTTCTTGCTCTCTTTCTCTCATTTTAACTGTCTTTCTGAAAGACTAGAATATATTCCAAGCAGTGACACAGTTTACTCTGCATATCCTTTAATTATTTACAGAGTATCTGGGAAAAGTCAAATTCTCCATTGATTTATGTAATGTAATTATGTAATGAACTTATGTAATGGTGATTACATTAGAATTAGAGAATTAGAGAATTAGACAGGCACTTCTGTTTAGTTTTCCAAGTACATCTCCACATAGTATTTGGGTATTTCATGAGCCCCCACATACTGAAATTTGTAGTTTTCCAGCATTTTTTTGGTCTGGCTAAGTCCACTGCTAAATAGTTTTTGAAATATTAAAAGATTAACGAGCTTGACTTGTATTTTTCAGCTGATATTATGGTAAAGTTATCTGAAAGATGGGTGTCAGATGCTTGGACAGGGGGCGCAATTTCAGTGTTTGCCCTAGGCGCTATTTTCCCTAGATACGCCAGTGCAGAGTAGAGAGCTAGATATTTAGCAATTGATTCTCTTTTAAGACCTCCTTCCTCTCCTAATGTGAGAGGATTCCCATCCCTGACTATACTTGCAGTAAGGGATGGGAATTGGAAAGAGGACTTTAGAAAACTGATGCTAAGATGGAATTGACTGTACTGGTGGGAAATTATGGGCATGCTCCCCTGCACTGGGTGGAAACATGGCCCTCTAGCTCATTGGAGTTGTATACCTCTTCCTAGGCCAATATTCTAATCCCAAGGGCATGCTGCCTCCTGCATCAATGCTTACAGCTGTAACAGCTATGAAGGAGGCGGAGAGCATCCCACGTCTCACAGCAGATTAACAGGAACTTGTGTTGTGGCCCATCTTGTCAGGGAAGGTCGATTTAACAGTCAAATAACATCAATCCTGACAATGAAGTTAAGCTCAATTTAGGGGACGACACTGATGTGCCATAAAGTGCTTAGATGAAGATGCCAGAAGTGAGCCTAGAATTGTCTGCATATAAGCATGTAAATGCTCTTTCACTGAGCTATGGCCTTATCCCCTAAGGGGAATATCTTACAGCACTCACATGCAGAGGCGTAACTATAGGGGGGCAGGGGGGGCACGTGCCCCGGGCGCCATCTTTTCTGGTCACGTGGGGGGGGCGCCGCCATGACCAATTTTTTTTAATTTTAATTTTAATTTTTTCTTAATACAAATGTTTCCTGCTCAGTGCAGCAGCGCTGCAGCAGTCAAGGGAGCGCGTCGGTGCCCCCTTCCCCACAAGCGGTCCCTTCTGCGCCGCCTGCACCCCCCCCCATTGCTTTGCTGGCACCTGGCGGCCAGTCAGTGGCCTGGCTTGGTGGCGGCAGCGGGCGCTTGTGAGGAAAAACCTAAGTATAATGTAGTATGTTGGGGGGGCGCCATTTCAGTGCTTGCCCCGGGAGCCGTTTTCCCTAGTTACGCCTCTGCTCACATGTAGTCACTAGGGATATGCACGGAACCAGGCAGGGGTGGCTCAATAGCAGAGCGGGGGTCTCACTTTAAGGGCATGGGAGGGTGAACTTACCCCTCCCTCCATCCCCCCCCCCGCCAGCGCATGGTATTTTTAACATCCTACGGGGTGGCAGCGTACTTCCCTGCCACTCCATTTGCTCCTTGGCCAGAAGTGGCTGTAAGTAGCTGGTGGGCATGTGCCCACCAGGTGTGCACGCACATTGCGCTTGCACTCGTGCATGTCGGGTGGGCATGCACACCAGCTACTTCTGGCCAAGGAGCAAATGGGGTGGCAAGGAAGTACGCTGCCACCCCATAGGATGGTAAAAATACCAAGCACCAGCAGGGGAAAAGCAGAGGGAGGGGTAAGTGTACCCTCCCCCACCCTTTATTATTAATATTAATAATAATAATAATAATAATAATAAATTCAATTTCTATACCGCCCTTCCAAAAATGGCTCAGGGTGGTTTACAAAGAGAAATAACAGATAAGATGGCTCCCTGTCCCCAAAGGGCTCACAATCTAAAAAGAAACATAAGATAGACACCAGCAACAGTCATTGGAGGTACTGTGCTGGGGGTGGATAGGGCCAGTTACTCTCCCCCTGCTAAATAAAGAGAATCACCACGGTAAAAGGTGCCTCTTTGCCCAGTTAGCAGGGGGGAAGTGAGACCCCCCCTCACCTTCAAACTTTGAACCCCACCCCTAGTGTTCAAACCTGTTTGGAGGCCCAAAGAATGGCCTCCAAACAGGTTCGTGCACATCCCTAGTAGTCTCACATCTACATGCAAACCCAGGCAGACTCTGCTTCGCAAAGGAGACAATTCATGCTTGCTACCACAATCAGTTCTGGTTCTCAAAAATACTCTGTCCCAACTGCTGATTGCCCTGGAAGAGGAAGAAGGCCCTCTAACCTTTATAGTGACTGTGAAGGGGAAGGGGGTTCTTTTCTATTATTGCAGTCTGTCAAGGCTACCTTGAGGGTAGTCAAGACTCAATCTTCAAGGTAGTCAAGGCTCTTCAAAATAAGGCTCTTCAAAACTCTTCAAAATAAATCTTATTGGCTGACATACAGAGCAAAAATGTACCAGTGCAAAGAGAGAGCAGCCTAACACAACTTCCCAACTAACTGCACTGGTGCAGCAGGGAAGTGGCAATTTTTGATGCCCTACCTTTCCAGTAATGCCCTGTCTGACATGCAAAAATATGTCCCCAAACCCTCAGGGACCTATTTCTGGGTAGCACAGTGAACTTCCTTTGGAAGGAAAGAGCATTTAGTTTTTGCTTTTGGTTTTGGTTTTGTTTTGTTGCTACTTCCCTGCTGCACTGGTGCAGTTAGTTGGGAAGTTCTGTTAGGCTGCTCTCTCACTGTACCAGTGCATGTTCTTGCTATGTATGTCAGCCAGTGTTCAAGGATGATACTACATTAAGGTGAATTTTTACAACTTTCATGGTCCCCTTGAAAAGAGATGCAAGAATTGAGCTGATGTTCAAACCTGATATGCAAGAGAGAATCCTGATTATTTATTTATTATTTATCATGTATTTATTTGATTTATATACTGCCCTTCCAAAGATGGTTCAGGGTGGTTTACATTAAAATAAAAAATACATAACAATTAAAATAAAGAACCAATTAAAAGCAGATTAAAATTACAAGTCAGACCCCTACTGACTTGGCAAAGAGGCACCTTTTGACATGGTAATTCTTTTAACAGCGGGAGAGTAACTGGCCCTATCCACCCCCAGCACATTACCTCCAGTGACTGTTGCTGGTGTCTATCTTATGTTTCTTTTTAGATTGTGAGCCCTCTGGGGACAGGCATCCATCTTATTTGTTTGTTATTTCTCTGTGTAAACCATCCTGAGCCATTTTTGGAAGGTGGTATAGAAATCAAATTATTATTATTATTATTACTGTTTTACTGTTATCTAGTTATTGTTATTATTAATAACAACAACAACAAGAAGAAGATAACAATAAAATGAGATATCATTAAAAGCCAGGCTAAAAGGATGGGTCTTTAAAGCTCTCCTGAAGGCCCCCCAAGGAATATAATATCCACAGGGAGCACGTTCCACAGCCTCTGGTGAATCTGGTGGCACCCAAAGATGAACCATCCTGATTATCTCAATGAGTGGAGGGGATCATCTTGTAGAGAAAGATGTTCCCTTAGGTAACCTGGACCCAAGCCGTTCAGGACTTTAAAGGTAATAACCAGGACTTTGTACTTCGCCTGGAAACATATTGGCAGCCAGTGCAACTTTTTGAAAAGAGGCATAATGAGTTCTCTCTGGGATACCCCAGAGACCAATCTGGCCACTGCATTTTGAACTAACTGATGTTTCCAAACTACATACAAAGGCAGCCCTACGTAGAGGGCATTGCTGAAGTCTAAACTGGAGATTATCAGCCGGTGTACCACTCTTTCCAGGTCATCCTCCTCAAGAAATGGGCCCTGTTGTCAAATCAGTCACAGCTCGTAAAAAGCACTCCTGGCCACAGCGCCCTCAATTTGAGGCACTAGGGAGAGGCCCGGGTCCATGAGCACCCCAAGCTATGAGCCTGTTCTTTCTGAAGGAGTGTGACCTCATCCAGAACAGGAACTTGGATTCAGCTTCAGTTTATCCCTCATCGAACCCTGCCTGTAGACAGGTATTTAAGGGGCTAACACCATTTACTGATGTTGACGACAAGGAAAAATTCATTTGAGTGTCATCAGCATATTGATAACACCCAGCACCAAATCCCCTGATGACCTCACCCACTGATTTCATGCAGATGTTAAAAAGCATTGGTGACAGAATGGAGCCCTGGGGGACTCCATATAACAGCTCCTATTTTGAAGAGCAACTGTCACCAAGCTCCACCATCTGGAATCTACCCAAGAGATAGGAGCGGAACCACTGCAAAGCAGTGCCCCCTATCCCCAAATCCCTCAGGCAATCCAGAAGGATACCATGTTCAATTGTATCAAAAGCCACTGAGAGATCCAAAAGAACTAACAGAGTCACACTCCCTCTGTCTTTCTCTGGCGAAAGACATCTGTCAGGCCGACCAAGGCCATCTCAATCCCATAGCCCTCTCTAAAGCCAGTTTGGAATGAGACTAGATAATCAGTTTCCTCCAAGACCGCTTGGAGCTGGTCAGCCACCACACTTTCAATAATCTTACCCAACTATGGGTAAGTTGGAGACTGCCCTATAATTATCCATCACCAGGGAGTCCAAAGTTGACTTCTTAAGAAGGGGTCTAACCACCTCCTCCTTCAGACAAGATGGCAGCCTGCCCTCCCTCACTGAGGTATGAATGATACCAAACAGGCCAGCTCCAACAACCTCCCTGCAAGATGATATCAGCCATGTTGGGTAAGGAGCCAAGGAACAGGTGGTAGGCTTTGCCACTCCACAGGAGTCACAAACTGAAATTGATCCAATCTAATCTTGCAAGAGGGATTGCCAGATACCACCCTAACTGGACCTGCAGAAATATTGGAGTCCAGATCATTACAAAGGAGCATGGTTAGGTTCAGTGGGGAGTTGGAACTATTCCCCGAGGCCTGAGAGGTGACAGGGCAACCTGATCCTCTATTCCCCATCACTACAAAAATAGCTGCCCCGAACATCACCCTCATTGAATGCACCTCCTGTTCCATTCTTAACAGGAAAGCCCAGACACATCCCTGTAGCAGCCTGGCACAAACCACTAAAACAAAAGCAAAACAAAAAAACCCTAAAACTAAGACTGGAAAACCTTATAAGGCAGGCATCCCCAAACCACGGCCCTCCAGATGTTGCTGGACTACAACTCCCAGCATACCCAGCCACAAAAAAATTGTGTCTAGGGATGCTGGGAGTTGTAGTTCAGCAACATCTGGAGGACCGCAGTTTGGGGATGCCTGTTATAAGATTTGCCCCAGTCCTTTGAAGCCAAAGGCACCCCAGACCCCACCTCTCACATGGACTTCTAGAGCCCGGCTGATGAAACTGGCCCCCACCACCACGACACAGCTGCAACTCATCAGGGCAATCAGAGCTGTGGCTTCAGGCAATAACGCACTGATGGTTCTCTGCTGGTCAAGGTTGAAGGGAGGGGCAAGGCTGGCTCCACAAACCTCCCAGCTCAGGCAAGGGAGATTCTGATAGAGTTCTTTGTTGCAGAATTGCAGCTGCATGGTAGGGTGTGACAGTTTCATCAGCCAGGCTCCAAAGGTCCACGTGAGAGGTGGGGTCATCAGCCCCCAAAGGCTGATCCAAGGTTTGCTCTTAATGTCTCAATGCCCAGTGGAGATTCTGCATTACAAGCACAAATGGCAAAAGGGTGAGTTAAACCAAAGGCCTCACCTTGTTCATCCAATAATCGATACTAATAGGAGATATAATGGTAACTTCTGTTTCTCATGTAGGCTGGGTTTCCATTCCTTTAAATATTTGTTCCTCAGTGTGCAGACCCCTGGCCATACTAAGCTCAGTAAGCCTCTCTGATTGGCTTACTGAGACTCCACCCTCCTGCTTCCTGTTGTACATTCTTTTGGGTATTTTGTTTAAAAAGTGGTAGAAGGAGGAAATCCTGCCTGAGCTGAGGCTCTGCTTATCCTTGCTTTTGAGCCTCCAGTCCCTGGGCAAGCTGCACCGTGTGGGATCAGCCACTGGCGCCCATCACAATAGAAAAGATATAAACAGTAACTTTCCTGAAGTATGCTCTGCTTCCATTTTAAGGTCTTCTTGGTCTTGGTATATTGTCTCTGTTCTCTCTAACTTTACTTTGCTTCCTTGAGGTTTGGCTCTGTTCTTGACCTCCGGCTTACTGTTTGACCCCTGGGTTCTGGTTTCTTTGCCCAGCTTGATCCTTTGCTCTGTCCCAACCTACAGTTTGCTGTGTATCTAGATCAGCCCACTAAAGGGGGAAATCTGGGCTTGAAACAGCAAGCATGCATTTCCCCCATTGCTAAGCAGAGCCTACCTTGCTTTGCATTTGGATGGGTGGAAACTTGTGTTTGCTGTAAGATGTTCCCCTTAGGGATGGAGCTGTATCTGCTTTGCATACAGAAGGTCCAAGGTTTACTCCCTGGCATCTCCAGGTAGGGCTGAAAGAGAATCCTGCCTGAAATCTTGGCGAGCTGATGCCAGTCAGTGTAGACTAGGGCTGCACAACTTCGACCCTCCTGCTGTTTTTGAACTACATCCCACCATCCCTAGCCACAAAGGCCAATAGTCAGGGATGATGGGAGTTGTCGTCCAAAATCTGCAGGAGAGCCGAAGTTGGGCAGCCCTGGTGTGGACAATACTGAACTAGATGGACCAATAACTTTACTCAGTATATGGCAGCTTCCTATGTTCCAGTTCCTGGTCTGTGACTCTCTCACCTTTTATTCTTTTCCCCAATACCTGATTGCCTCTCAGAACCAACCAGACCTGACCTTGGACCCAGCCAGCACCACTTCAGAGAAGTGTCTGAAGAGTAATAAAATATCCTTAAGAGCCCCACGAGCTTTCCCAGAGTGCAGGCCTTATCATGGGTTTACTACGAGGCTTTACTGTAAACTCAAAGTTGTCACAAAAAACCGATGCAAAAGGTAGATTTTTTTTTTTTTTTACCCCCGGATATAAATCAGGCTACACTCTAGCACACAGTGAAAAACCCAAACTGTGTGTGAAGTGCTCCCCAATAGCTCACAGGGACTTTGGGGTAAATTTGGCCAATATGTGAACGCACACCCTCCATTCTGGAGGAAATGCAAACTAAAGGGCAAAGCCCTGTGTGAAAAACACCCACAAGGCTGAAAAGTAGCTATACATTTAAAAATTAAAAAGTAGTATAAATGAACCTTTTAAAGGCATTTTTAGCAAAGAAGCTATGGAAGGCTAAAGCTTACTAATACAACACACTAGAAAGCAACGTCCTTGGAATGTGAAGGGCAGTGAATTCTCCTGCGTGGCGGCTTAGTTTTGGTAAATGATCAGAGGCGATAGATACATAAGTGAGACAAATGACTTGTAAGGTTTTTAGAGAAAAGACTTGAGCAAGCTGGGTGCACAGCCCTGAAGATCGAGCCTGCAGATGCTTTCGAAACAATGACTCCAAGAGAAGTCCTCTTTTAATAAGAAAGTCAGCCTAAGTGAATGTTTGTTTTTGCAGGCTGTTAAAGTAGGGATGTTATTAGCAGCCGCAGATAAACTGAAGCTATCTTTTCTTTCCTGGCTGCACCATCTTCCTGTCAGAAACTTGCTAGGTGGGACATACATTTGCAGAACCCTTCTCGGGTTTTGCTTTTTAATATATATAAAGCCAGTATCTAGGTATATAGTGTCTTCATGTGGGGATTGCAAAGCAGATATTTCCATTGTGGAAATAGTTTGCTGACTGTGGACAGTCTCCCATTCCCTTCTCTGCCTTCCTGCAAGACAGTGGCTGACATGCACTGCAAGGCAATGTGGTCGGTTCTGAACATCCAGCATGGCTAAATCACCACCTACGGTGCTAAATCACAGTCTCAATCGCCTCCCACAGTGTTGTGCAACAGGTCTCATCCTCTACTACTTAACAGGGCACGAGCCTGCTTCTGCGGCGCTATGTACATTATTTCCAATATATGTAGTGCCGTGGAAGTAGGATTGCATGGAAGCGTGGTTGTGTCCAAAGCCACCGGTGTTGCTTTAAACAGCCGCAGCAGAGTAAGAACTAGCCACATCTCTTTGCAATGGCTACCATGTTGTGCTAGGCGAATGAGGGCAAGACCTGGGGAGTAGTGAAGGGAGAGTGGGCTCATGTTCGTAGTAAGCACAGGTGGCCTCCTCCCTTGTGGTGGTGCCCCCTGTGGAGGCACACACCTGAGCTTGCCTCCCCCCTCCACCTGGCCACCCACCCACCCAGCCATTCCCCCCGCTGCCACTGCTGCCACCTCCACCGCCAGCCACCTCCTACCACCCAACTCTCAGGCCCATCCTCCTCCTTCGGCTAAGAGCCCACTGGGAAGGAGGATGCATATGTGCCCTCCAGCGGGCCCTTGGCTGATGGAGGAGGATGGGCCTTGGTGCTGGGCAAGTGGCTGATGGCAGTGGTGATGGCAGGAGCCCTGGACAGCCAGAAGGGAGTGAGGTTGCTCTCGGATAGCTCCCAGATGCTGGGGCGTTTGGGTTCTTTGGACCTGTCTGACCAATTATAGCTCTGCCACTGACGAGACCAGGGTACATTTGCACTTCCTGGCAGCACGAGATAATATAGTCTGATTCAAGGCCAGATTAAGCATGATGTAGGAGCTCTGTGCATTCCCAATGTATTTTCTTTGACAAATGGACCAAATTAGATCCCTTGTCTTTGCATCACAGCCCCAATCCAATTCATCGGTTTATTCATTTATATAGCTAGGTAAGGAATTAGGTAAGATATTTTTATACCCTCCTTTCAAATACAACTTCCCAAGTCAGTTTGCAATTTAAAAGTCAGTATAATCACAATACATAAAACAAGTGGGGGAAACCAACAGAAGTTAATAGTGGCTAAATATTTAGACTAACACTGTGCTGGTGCAATGAACAAAGATGCACACCCACAGGAAGGTCACGTAGCTGAGCTGATGCTCAAAGTTGCTCAATTTCTCATGCTCTCCGTTCACTTGTGCATGCATTGCACTACAAGGATAGCAGGTTGCTTTGCATCGTTCCCTGCAACATATGTAGAGGGAAAGGTTTCACAAGAGGAGATGTGCCACTAGCTGCACAAGCATATCCAACAGTGGTCCAGAATGCAAGCTCTTGGCAGCAGGACATTTTTGCACTCGTGCGTTAGAACTAGTAATGTTTGCATTAGTACAGTGTTAGTCTGGATGTCATCCACTGAGGCTATTCTCACGCCTGCAGGAAAGCGAGCTAACGGAGCCCAGCGTGCTTTCCTGCAGTCTTGTGTTGCAACGGGAACCACACAGCTCCCGGCAGCAGAACCTGCTAAATGCCCCTCCTGTTAAATAAGGTTAGCAGAATGTGTGCTCCGCTAACCCCGTTTTCCTGATCATGAGACGCCGCGGCGCAGCTCCACGCCACGGTGCCTCATGAGGAGCCCCTCCAACCAGGAGGCTACAGTAAGCCTCCTGGCTTCGAGGGTCTCCCCAGAATGCCCCATGCACTTGCGCGGGGCTTTCCGGGACTCCTGGGGGCTGGGCAGCCCCTGACCCCCACCACCTCTTCTGGCTTGGTGACGGAGGCAGTAGTCATGTGGGTGGCCGATTCAGCCACCCAGGGCAAGCTCCCTCCTTGTCTGCGGGGATTGCAGGCTAAGCCCACTCTCCCTGCAGAGCCCACTTAGGCTCTACACATGGATCGTGTGTGGAGCCTCACTGACTGCAGAAAACAATTTCCATCCCACCCATCGCTCTAGCTGGTTTTTGAAACAAACAAAAAACATTGCAAACTCGGATCATATGGATTGTGAATGGCCATGTCTTCACAAGTTTGACACTGGTAGAAGGAGCCATGGCCACCTAACTGTTTATTTGGCTTATTCATTGCGAGCAAGCAGTACCTTTGAAGTTGCAGTGGGAAAGAGACAAGATTTACTTGTATAGAGGGGGCAGGATTCTCAGCAATGTTTTTGGTGTAAACAAACCAGGCCCATGGTCATAATTCTTGTGGTGAGAATACTGAAGGAAGCTGGCAGGGCTTTTTTTTTTAAGGAAACTTCAAGACTCCACAATGGTATGTGAGTATAATTCATGTATGTGGCATGCACTGCTACAGTAGAAGCCTATGCATTGCCCTTGTGTGCACACATACTTTGTTCTGTAGAGTCACATTCTGTGATATTTAGAAGCTTACACAGAAGGGGGAAGATACTCAGAACTGGGAATTTGACAGCACTGTTACATAGGACACATAGGAAACTGCCATATACTGAGTCAGACCATTGGTCTATCTAGCTCAGTATTGTCTTCACAGACTGGCAGCGGCTTTTCCAAGGTTGCAGGCAGGAGTCTCTCCCAGCCCTTTCTTGGAGATGCCAGGGAGGCAACTTGGAACCTTCTGCTCTTCCCAGAGCAACTCCATCCCCTGAGGGGAATATCTTGCAGAGCTCACACATCAAGTCTCCCATTCATATGCAACCAAGGCAGACCCTGCTTAGCTATGGGGACAAGTCATGCTTGCTACCACAAGACCAGCTCTCGATAGATTTAAGTCAGCATAGGAAGCTGCCATATACTGAGTCAGAGCATTGGTCTATCTAGCTCAGTATTGTCTAGACAGACTGGCAGCGGCTTCTCCAAGGTTGCAGGCAGGAATCTCTCTCAAAACTGTTGCAAAAGAGTGTTATATTAATTGGCAAAGACTCTGTGGGGGAGTAGCAATGGGGTCTGCAGGAAACGTCTTTGGAAGGGAGAGGAGAAACGAGTACACTTGAACAGGATCAGGAGCGTAACAACCTCCGAAGAGGCCCATGTGCAAGACTTCAGCTGCACACACACCCTTTTTTTTGGCAGCCCCATAAGCGCCACTGAATTTGGAGGGGGACTTTTTCAGGAGGCAGGCAGCAAACTGCCACTGCAGTCCTTGCCCACCACCATCGCTGCCTCCATTACAGCAGTCTTCGCCTGCTCACTCACCCACCAGCCAGACAGCCACTGGCTTCCACTCACCTGCCACTGGCCCCACTACACACTTCATTGGCTGCCCATTTGCCTGGCCACTCTGTGCCCCCCCCCCACACTAACCACTGCTGTTGCCTGCCTGCTTTCCGTTGCTGGCCAGAGCAGTATAATGATGTCACCACCCAGCCCAAGCCCATTTTAGACACCTGGTGGTAATGTCATTGTACCCCATCAACTGGCCAGCAAAGGATGGCAGCTGTTAGTGGATCCATAGAACAGCCAGCTTGTTGGCAGGCGGATGGGCAGCGAGCAGTGGTGGCAAATGACAGGAACTCAGTGGCTCCCCTTAGTGCCCCCAGGACCTCAGGGCCACTTTCATTGCATACGGCCACTCTGTAGAACTTCCGCCGCTGGTCAGGATCTGAGTTTTAGAGAAGCCACTCTACTTTTTCTCATAGTTCTAAAATTGTGCCCAATGTCCAAACTTCTCACACCCATCTTTCAGATAACTTTACCATAATATCAGCTGAAAACTACAAGTCTGAAGGTCACATACAAGTCATATATCTGAATATGTGTACAGTGACTTATATTATTATTTTTTAAAAAAACTGTAGCCCCTTCAGGGGGCTTCCTAAAAGCCATGGGGGGTCCTGCAAAGCCCCCCCCCCCGCTGGCCTCTAGAGCCTCACAGGGACCATTTGAGCATGTGCAGTGGCAATTTCTTAAAATAATTTTTTTTAAAAAAAAATGGCTGCTGAAAACAAAATGACCACCGCACATGCTCAAATGGCCTCTGTGAGGCCTGGCATGGCCTAGGGCCTCACAGAGGCCATTTGAGCATGCATGGTGACCATTTTGTTTTTGGCAGCCATTTTCTTTTTTTAAAAATTAATTTTGAAAAATGGCGCCCCCTTCAAGTGGCGCCCGGGGCACGTGCCCTGCCTGCCCTACCCTAGATACGCCCCTGAATGTAATACAACTTTTGCCTGACCTGAAGTTTTGAACTGCACAAATGTTCTTTTAGAACTGCACTCTTTGCCCCTTTCTTCCTCTTTTCCCCCTTTTTTCCTCTTTTTCCCCTTTCTTCCTCTTTTTTCTCTTCTTTTCGAAACTGCACATTTTGTGTCTGGCTGCATGTTTAAAAAAGCCCTGGAAGCAGGGAATCGTTGCACCACATAAATACAGGTAGCCTGACACATTTAAGGTTATTTAGTTGCAAGTCTTTTTAGTGAGCAATATTTTTAGTGGATATATAAGAAACAGCAGTTGGGTTCCCATGCTTTTTCTCTTCTATCCCCAAGTAAAAGGGACTAAAGTCTTACTTTTTTAATGAAAGCCAAACTCACAGGGGAGGTGAGAATATTCTCAGGGTGTGGGACAGGACCCCTCCCTGTGACTAGAGCTCTGGGAACCCGGCAGTTCTTGTGTTTTATTTAATAACCCAAAGCAGCCCAAAGCAAGCCACATCTGAGAGAGAGAAAGGCACAGAGAGGCTGCTTGATCCTTTCATTTTTCAGCACAAAATCATTCTCCACATGCTGCTAATTCACCTGTGCTGGAGGGATAGGAAAAGGGATGAAGATGCTATGCCTTTTCCTCTGTGGGTAAAAATGAGGCTACACTGTCCCAGGCTGGGTTATTAAAAACAACCTGGCGGGAAGAATTGGAATGTCACCTGTCATGCAGTTTAAGCCTGAGAAACTGAGTTGTGAGTTGAGCAGATGCTGGTTCGATGTTCACTTTCATCATGAATGCCATAGCTGGCATTAGGCAAGTTATTTTATCTCAGCCTCCAGTCTGCAATGAGGGGATAATAATGTTGGCCTTCCTTACAGGGGTGCTGCAAGGTTTACATGGAAGTCATAAATACAAGGTGCTTCAAACACTCTAATGCTCTATTAGATGTATGTTTTCATTATTATTACTATGTATTATCATTAAGAACATAGCTGCCTTATACTGAGTCAGACCATTGGTCCATCTAGCTCAGTACTGTCTACACTGACTGGCAGTAGCACACCAAGGTTTCAGGCAGGAGTGACTCCCAGCCCTACCTGGAAATGCCAGGGATTAGACCTAGGACCTTCTGAATGCAAGCAGATCTCTACGACTGAGCTACAACCACATCCCTGAAGGGGAACCTCTTACAGCAACAGTGCTCACATGTAGTCACCCACCCAAATGCAAACCAAAGCAAACTTGCTTAGCAAAGGGGACAATTCATGCTCACTATCAGAAGACTGGTTTTCCACCCCAACTATTATTGGCTGACATGCTGCACAGCCTAGTAAGGGTGGAGCAAGAGCTCCATCCTCTCAGGAGCAACTTAACTAATAGCTCCCAAGACTTGCTTTGGGCGGAGGCAGAGGGGGAAAGTGATTTTCACTTCTCTCCCCTTCCACAAAGGTCCTTTTCACATCCAGCAATATGTCTGTGAAATGAGGGTCATGCAGCCCTCATGGACATATTGCTGGATGTGAAAGGGGCTTTTGCAGAGAGTGGAGCGAAGCAAAAATCACTCCCCCCTCTGCCCACCCAGCACCGCCAAGCAAGCCTTGTACTCTGTTAAGTCACTCTTTGCAAGGATGGAGAACTAGCTTTGCCCTCACACAACTGTGCAGCATATTAGCCATTACTATGAGGGGGTGACATCTAGGGATATGCAAACTGGCTCAATGCCGAGCCAGTTCAACGTTGAACCGGTTCAGTTCGACGGTTCGGGATCGAACCGACCACACCCTGTTCTGTCTGACCCCAGACCAAACACCCCCCGAATGTTCGGGTGGGTTCTCAAACCTTTTTTAAAAATGAAAAACGTTCGCGAACAACAACACCCCGAACTGAACAGGGGAGGGGTTCAGTGGGGTGCCAGACCAAACTGGCCTGGTTGGGTTCGAGTCCGGTTTGGACTCGAACTGAACCAGGCCAGCCAGTTCTGTGCACATCCCTAATGACATCCAGATTGGTGGTGTACTTGTGCAACAAAGTGTATTATTTTTGCCCTGACCTCTTGGCTGTGGGCTCCTCAGAGGCATCTGGTGGGCCACCTGGACTAGGTAGACCTTGGGCCTGATCCAGCAGTGCTCTTCTTATGTTCTTGCTGTACTGGTGCATCCTTGCTCTGTATGTCAGCTGGTTGGCTTAAAAGTGTGGGAGTGTGGGAATAGAAGGCAATGGAAGAGAAGGAATTGGCCCTGCTAACTGACTAACTCTTCCCTCCTACTATATAGCAATATAGCTCAGGTTTAAGGCTGACAGCCAGCCTCAATCCAGCAAGAGAAAGTTTCAGGGTAGTGGGAAATTTAAAAGATATCCTCTGCAAGCCCCAGACAATGTTACAAGGCTTCTGTTCCAGACTCAGAAGCTGGCGGTGCACTATGACATTTGTGCATATTTTATTACAGGGCCCTATTTGTAAGTAATACTGATACTATAAATAAAATATAAGAAGCAGGCAGGTTTTGAGCCCTGTTTCCATGTATACCTGTCTGACAGTGCTTGCTTTGACAGCAGAAGCTACCATTAAGAATAACCACTTTTTCTTTTTTGCATTGCTCTGAAACGGGAGGGTTGATTGGGCTCCCTTAAATCTGCATGGACGGGGCCTTAAATAGCTCCAGTTTGTCAAGGCAAGCTGCTGATGAGAAATAGATGCAAAGTTTGATTACAACTCAAGGCAGAAGGATTCCTAAATGAGGGTTTTTATTACTGCAACCTTTTCCCTTTTTTTCTTTTAACAAGCAGGCAGTTGAGCTAAGGACAAAGAAGTAATTACAATGTTTGTAATAGCTGGGTGCGGAGGACGGGTAGACAATCCCAAGACAAGAAGCAACAGAAACGTGTGTTTCGTGTACTATGATCGGTCTGCATTGCTAAGGGCTGCCCTAAAACATTTGAAACAAGAACCACACATTTTCAATTAACCTCAAAAGGGAATTAGACTCATCCATGGAGGATAAATTTATCAATAGTTGTTGGCTTTGATGATTATATGGGACTTCAGTACTGAGGGGCAGTATGTACTGAATACCAGTTGTAGGCAGGCAACCAATGGGAGACGACTATTGTCTTCATGCCCTGCTATGGGCTTCCCAGAAGCATCTGATTGGCCAGTGTGGGAAATAGGATGCTGGACTAGACAGATCTTTTGGTCTGCTGTAGCACAGCTCTTCCTACGTTCGTACGAACCGAAAGACTGTGAGCCAAAGTAGATGATACGTTAATGGCATTATTGAAGACTCTTTGTTAATGTAAATAGGAACCATGTGAGTCCCCAGTTCAGATTGGGACTGAGTGGGGTAGTTTTAACCCTTTGCCTCCACTGCTATCCAGATGGTGTGTGTGTGTGTGTGTGTGTGTGTGTGTGTGTGTGTGTGTGTGTGTGTGTGACTATCATTTGCACTGAGAGGGAAGCTCCCATAGGCACTTATAAGAGTTTCCCTCCCAAGGCAAGGAGCAGCCGGCGGAGGTGGCAGGGGGCTTGATCCACATCAGGCCCATGGCAGGAACAAAGGTTAAAGCCCCAGATTAGGGCCTTGCTTGGCTGCTATTAACAGTTTTAAAAACCAACATGCAGACTCTGGTCACTCAGTTAACATATTGTCCAGTTTGGCCCAAATATTTGGAGACAGCCTCAAAGGTGGATACACTGAAGAGTTGCAAAGCATATTTCATTATAAGCAGGTATGATTATAATCCGGGCTATGTCACCTTAAGTGGCTCAGCGGGAAAATACTTGACTAACAAGCAGAAGGTTGCCAGTTCGAATCCCCACTGGTACTATAATGGGCAGCAGTGATATAGGAAGATGCTGAAAGGCATCATCTCATACTGCGCAGGAGGAGGCAATGGTAAACTCCTCCTGTATACTACCAAAGAAAACCACAGGGCTCTGTGGGCGCCAGGAGTTGAAATCAACTTGATGGCACACTTTAACTTTATATATGCTCCGAAGGAGCCAAGTGCAGAATGCATTGCATCAATTCTGTTCCAGCTTCATAGCTTCCAATACACTTCCAGTCTCAAGGCAAGCTGCTGGCTTTAGGCTTTAAAGCCCTAAATGCCCTGGGTCAGGTTATCTGCTTCCATCTAAACTGGATCAGCCCTTGAGATGAATTGCCGAGGCCCTGATTTCTGGTCTACCATTGACAGAAATTTGATTGGCAATTATCATAGACATGGCCTTTTCCATTGTGGCACCTCAGTTTTGGAACTTGCTGCCTAAAGAGATCAGGCTGGTTCCCTTCCTTTACATTTTTAAATGAATGAATACTGCACTCCTACTTTGGAAGGTTTTGAACTGTGCTGAATTGACTTTCTATTGGTTTTTATTCCTTCGGTACTGCTGCTTTGCTCCTAGTGTTTATGTGGGTGTGTTTCAAATTGTTTTTATTGGCTGACATCAGGACTGGCACTGCACTGGTACAAGTGTACTGACAGCCACACTAATGCTGCATTTTTGCATGAGGGGGAGGGGGTGACTCTTGGATCTTCCCCTTCCCTCTGAAGCCCACAAAAATATGTACTTGAGGGTCCCCAGAAGAGCTGTAGGATGTGTAATTTGATAAAGGTGCTGTGAATTCTGACCAAGAGAACCCTAGCCCCAGTCACAGAACTGCAGTTCACCGATTCCCCTGAGTGGAGAAAACGGCTGCTAACCCAGTTTAAGCCAGTTGGGCAGAACCTTTTTAGAGGAGTGAAATGGTTAACTCCCTTTGCCACAGATTTCTCTTCAAGGTACTGCAGAAGCCTCCCCTAAGTGGTGACTGCTCCGAAAAGCTCTGCTGGAGAATTAATAGTCTGTTCATGTTGTGATACAAGCACAGTCAGGCCTTCAGTTTCTAGCCTCATATAGAAAACTGACAGCAATGAGTTCCTTTCTCTCACCTCAATTTTCTCCCTGAATAAAAGGGCGAGAACATTACTGGCTAAAAATACGTGTCTTCAGAGCCCAAGCTAATGAAAGTAGAGGTTAAAAGTGGAACCAATTGGAGTCTTTTTCATAAAAGTACATGCACCCAAATGGAAGCCCAGTAACTCTGAAGAAAAGTTATTACTTCTAGTACCAAACAAGATCGTTCTCTAATTCCTTTTTTACCAGAAAAATGAGAAGCCATGTTTCCAAGAGTTAAAACATTCAGAACAACTGCGTTTTGTCCTTAGCCGGGGGAAGTTTTGCTTTCGGAGTCTGTGACCATTTCAATAACATATTTTAGGTGAGAAAGAGGAGGACACAATGAGGCTATTCCCACGATCAACGGAAAGCGGGCTAAGGGAGCTTTCCATCGATTGTGAGAACCACCAGGCTCACAGGCGAGCCCGGTGCTACCAAGGCAGCTAGCCCGCCTAGAACACCCTCCCCTTAAATGAGGTTAATGGAGTGAGCACTCAGTTAACCTCATTTCTTTGCTTGTGTGTCACCGCACACCGTGGCAACACACGAGTTGACCCCTGACCAGGAGGCTGCAGCCAGCCTCCCGGGCTCAGAGGTTTCTCCAGGATGCCCTGTGCACTTGTGCAGGGCACCCTGATCCCTGCAGCCCCCACTGGCTCCGAGACAAAGCCGGCAGTCGTGTGGGCGGCCGATCTGGCTGCCCCAGGGCTGTCCTTTGATGGTCTGTGGGGAGAGCGGGCTAGGCCAGCTCTCCCCACAGACCTGACAGAAACTCTTCTCATGGATCGTGAGGAAAGCTTCATTATTTTCTCTCCACACAACTCAATCTGGCATTTTTATTAGAACCAAATTAATTTGTTTAGCAATGTGGTCACATTACAATACAGAACCACAGGGTGCAACTGTGAGTCACACAGCTGGGTTTGAAATTAGTGGCCAACTTCCTGACTGAACCACTCAATGGTACTACTCTAAAGGACAACTAAATTCCTAGAAATTTTAGTCAGGATGTCAGCCAATGAGGGTGCAGTAGACCCAAAGGGTATTGTATTATATTATTGCTCTCATGTATTGTTTTGTTGGTTAATACTGAGGTGTTCTTTTTTTATTTGTATTTTTATTCTTACAAATTCAAATAAAAAAGTACAGCTCAAAATCAACCAACAAAACAGTGAGGTCATTCACACAATCAAAAACTGTGTTCTTCCTGGGTGGTGGTGGTGGTGGTTGTTAAGGATGCTACTTGGGTTGTTGTGTGTGTTCCTGATTTTCGGTTGTGTGGAAGCAAGGCTATCTATCTATCAAATTTTTATAACACCTGATATGGACATCTCTGGGTGGTTAGAGGTTATGTGGAAGCAAGGTTAGAGGAAAACCTGGGTAGAAGTGATTATGTAAAAGCACGGTAGGAGGAAAACCTGGGTAGCTTTTTCCTTTTAGGTTAGAGGTAAACCTTCTGGGTAGAAGTGATTGTGTGGAAGCAAGGTAGGAGGAAAACCTAGGTAGCTTTTTCCTTTTAGGTTATAGGTAAACCTTCTGGGTAGAAGTGATTGTGTGGAAGCAAGGTAGGAGGAAAACCTGGGTAGCTTTTCCTCCTACCTTGCTTCCACACAATCACTTCTACCCAGATTTTCCTCTAACCTTGCTTCTATACCACTGAAAACTGGGAGCACACACAGCTCCTAAACCCAGGTAGAACACTGTTTTTGATTGTGTGAATGACTTCAATACATGAGAGCACTTAGTTGCCTCAGGATATTTTTTTAATGAAAGGTCAATTACAAAAAATTCAAACAACAATCTACAAATATTGTGCAGAAAAAGGGAATGAAGGAAAGAGCTAGAAAGCACAGATGGAATATAACCTCATGATACAGAGGATACCTCCCCCACGCAAGGTAGAAAAGAAAAGGGAGAAAGGAAACTTGGAATAAGTTAGCATAATTTTTAAAAGCTTTCTGAAGCAATTACCTCAGTAGGTGGCCAACTCTGCAGGACTTCCTCCAGAGCCTCCAGGAAGCAGCTTCAGTCTCCAGGTGACTATTACAATGCCTTGGTGTTGTGAATACTTATCTTACATTTATATCCCGCTCTTCCTCCAAGGAGCCCAGAGCATACTCATATTTATCCTCACAACAACCCTGTGAGATAGGTTGGGCTGAGGGGGGATCTCCAGGAATACTTTCAGTCAGAGTTGGCAACCCTTTACCTCAGAGAAGGTTCTCAGAGCTGCTGCTTTTTCAGTGAATAGAGGAAAACTGAGTGGGAAAGGGTTGGCCCAGCCCCTCAGACAATTGCAGAGGGGCACAGACCTCCAGAAGAGGGTTTACCTCTCCATTGGAGATCATTATGGTTCTAATAATAATTAACATTATCATTATTATTGTTGTTATTATTGGCTGACATCCAGACTAGCACTGCACTGGTGCAGCTGCATCAGTGTTAAGTTCCAGACAACTACTGTGTGTTGCAAAAGTGGGGAAGGGGTGATTTATTTATTTTTTACAGTTTCCCCTTCCCTCTGAAATCCACCATGCATCATGGAAATACATCCCTGAGGGGATACCTGCCATTATTGAATGACACGCCTAAGTGCATAACAGGGCATAACAGGGACATGTGACATAGGACATAGGAAACTGCCATAAACTGAGTCAGACCATAGGTCCATCTAGCTCAGTATTGTCTACACAGACTGGCAGCGGCTTCTCCAGGGTTGCAGGCAGGAATCTCTCTCAGCCCTATCTTGGAGAAGCCAGAGAGGGAACTTGAAACCTTCTGCTCTTCCCAGAGCGGCTCCATCCCCTGAGGGGAATATCTTGCAGTGCTCACACATCAAGTCTCCCATTCATATGCAACCAGGGCGGACCTTGCTTAGCTAAGGGGACAAGTCATGCTTGCTATGTTACCACAAGACCAGCTCTCCCTCAGGGTCATATTTTTGTGACACACAGTGGGCTTCAGAGAGTCCTGAAAATCACTCTTTCCCCCACACGTGCAGCAGCAGTGGTAGTGTGGAACTCAGCACTGCTGCACCTGCAAAGAGTCCTAATCTGGATGTCAGCCAGTATTGAGACTTCATGTGTGAGCACTATAAGGTATCATTAGGGGATGGAGCCACTCTGAAAAGAGCATCTAGGTTCCAAGTTCCCTCCCTGGCAGCATCTCCAAGATAGGGCTAAGAGAGACTCCTGACTGCAACCTTGGAGAAGCTGCTGCCAGTCTGGGTAGACAATACTGAGCTAGATTGACCAATGGTCTGACTCAGTATATGGCAGCATCCTATGTTCCTATGTCAGAGGCATTCTTCCCCCTGGACTTCCATCCAGGGCCTCCACATACCCCTGGGGGTCCCCAAATACTCTTTATTCTGTCCTGGGTGGTATGGTTACCACGCTGCCGGGTCGCACTGTGCCAGACAGCCAAGTGTGACTGTGGCTTGTGCTGGGTCGTCGAGAGTGTTATCTGATTTAGAGGCAGAGGGGGGAGTGGGGAAAGAAATATGTGGGATGGAAATATGTTAAGTTGCATGTTGAAATGTTTCTGCTAATGCATATGTGCATAAATATACCTGTCTTACATTCTTGTGAGTTCAGTTGCTGTTTGTGCCCTCAAGAACCCACGGGTTAAAAATAATGTGTGCCAAGGGTGTGTGTGTGTGTGTGTGTGTGTGTGTGTGTGTGTGTGTGTGTGTGTTGGGGGATGACACTTAACTTGCAGCGGGGAGGGTTGGCCTCCAAAGGTCTTTAGGTCCAGACTCCAAAATCCCCTAGGTGCACCTCTGGTAGTTGTTGATGTTGTTGTTGACTGACATTCTGTAGAGTGCACCACTGATTGCAAGCATGGCACATTCGCTGGTTCCGTGCCACTACAAAGCCTGTTGACACTGCTAGTGAAGGTGGAAGCAAAAGCTATTTCAAAAGTTTAAAAAAAACCTTTTTTTAACAAGTTTTATGCTTCATGTTTTTATGGTCTTACTTGGTTTTAATATTTTAATGTGATTTTATGGAATTTTCTTGTATTAACGTTTGTATACTGCCTTGGGATAGGTTTTTTGAAAAGAGGTATATAAATTGAACAAACACACACACACAGGTACATATATACATAATCACAAGGTGTAGATTCTTTTAAAAAATCCAAGTCTTGTACCCCAAATTCTCCACAGGCTTCATCACTACTAAGGATTGTGTTGTCATTGTTGCGATGATTTTCATCCCATGATTCCAAATGGGAGAAACTTTGCTAACGCAAAGATGCAATCCTTAGTAGTGACAGAGCCTTTCCACCTTCACTAGCAGCATGGATGGGCTTTGGCATGGCACAGAACTATAGCACATGCCCCACTTTTGGATAGGGTTGCCATATTCAAATCTGGGCACCCTAATTTGCATGTTATGCAAATTAGCTTGAACATAATTTGATATCATGCAAATTATGCAGATTAACTAATGCACTATCCAGTTTGCTTGCACTTGCTCAGGATATCAACCACCAATAGTTGGGGAGGATCTCCATACCTGAATATTTAAAGGCAAAGCTGTGCCTTGTTGAGTCGGTGTCGACTCCAGGCAACCACAGAGCCCTGTGGTTGTCTTTGGTAGAATACAGGAGGGGTTTACCATTGCTATCTCTTGTGCAGTATGAAATGATGCCTTTCAGCATCTTCCTATATCGCTGCTGCCCGATATAGGTGTTTCCCATAGTCTGAGAAACATACCAGCAGGGATTCAAACCAGCAACCCCTTGTTCCCTAGGCAAGTTACTTTCCACTGCACCATTAGCTGGCTCCTTACCTGACCATTTAACTGAGCATTAAACACCCAGACTCTATATCCCAATACTTTCTAATAGTCAAATTCAGTATTTAACAGTTTGAATCCACACTGGTATGATTCCCAGGCTATGGAAAACACCTATATCGGGCAGCAGTGATATAGGAAGATGCTGAAATACATCATCTCACACTGCACAGGAGGAAGCAATGGTAAACCCCTCCTGTATTCTACCAAAGACAACCACAGGGCTCTGTGGGCGCCAGGAGTCAACACTGACTCGGCACACTTTTCCTTTAATTAGCTATGTATAGTGCTGTCATGGATTCCTCACCAACTGAAGACTCCCACCTCATTCCATTTTCCAATACCTGAATATGGTGAACGAATTTATTGGTGAATAAATATGCTATTTATTGGTTTAAATATGCTATTTATTGGTGAAGATGACAATACCAGATAAGATTGGTGAAGATACCAAATCAAAGCACATACTGAGGTGCAGTGCTGAGTGCATTTTCATCACCACTACATTCTACAATTGACCGTATAAAACTGGCACTAGGGATTAAGGCTTTAACACTTGAGCCTTGTCACAGTCACCATTTACATCCTGAGATAAGTACATAAAATGTAACAACAAAATGACTCATTTTGATTTAGAATACTAGTATACTGTAGATTGGAAAAGAGCAGGGGCAGGGAGAATACATGGTGGCTTAAAGCAAAATTCAAAAACAAAAACAAACAAATATCTATAGAAAAATGAAACCTACACTAAGTATGAGATATTAATAGCAGCAATAGAACAAAATATACCCTGAGCTCTTCAGTTAAGGCTGCAATTCTATACACGCTTCCTTGGGAGAAAATCTGATTGAAAAACCAATAGTACTTACTCCTAAGTAAGCATGCATAGAATGGATTGTACTATAAAGTCAAAAAACCTTAAATATTACAATACACAGATAGATAGGCAGTGGTTTACATCTCAACTGCCCTATAGGGATCGCCTGCTGATAAAAAAAACAAAGGCAACATTCCTCATGGGATTACTTATTCTGAACCTCTCCCAGCCAGGCTCCTGTGCTTCTCTTGCCTGTGATTCATGTGAGGGTATTGACAGAGAGGCCAAATTTCTAGACATGCTAAATGACTGTGCTTTGGAACCATTGGTTGTAGAACCAACCAGAGAGAAGGTGACCTTGGACTTAATCCTGAGTAAGGATTAAGAATGTGACCTGGTGCAATATGTCAGAATTTTATTTATTTGATTTTTAATTATTTATTTAAAACATTTCTAAACCACCCCATACGCAAGTCCCTGGATCTCAGGATCTAAAAACACAATTAAAACATTAATGCCATTAAAATAGTTTAAAATACACATAAAACCTTTAAAACCTAAACTTTAACACTATAAACTAGGAACATAGGAAACTGCCATATACTGAGTCAGACCATTGGGCTATCTAGCTCAGTATCATCTTCACAGACTGGCAGCGGCTTCTCCAAGGTTGCAAGCAGGAAGAATCTCTCTCAGGCCTATCTTGGAGATGCTGCCAGGGAGGGAACTTGGAACCTTCTGCTCTTCCCAGAGTGGCTCCATCCCCTGAGGGGAATATCTTCCAGTGCTCACACTTCTAGTCTCCCTTTCATATGCAACCAGGGTGGACCCTGCTTAACTTAAGGGGTCAAGTCATGCTTGCTACCACAAGACCAGCTCTCCAACTGAAAGATTGACTAAACATCCAGAGAAGGGGAGGCTCTAATTTTGTTAGGAAGCATGCTCCAAAGTCTTGGGGCAACCCTAGAAAAGTCCTGGGGCAACCTGGTTTCGGGTCACCACCAACCGAGCCGGCATCCAAACCTCCCCAGATTATCTTAATAGGCAGTGGGGTTCATGAAGAAGAAGGCATTCTCTTAAATACCTTGGACTCAAGCCATGCAGGGCTTTCTAGGTAATAACCAGCACTTTGTATTTTGCCTGGAAACTTATTAGCAGCCAGTGTAATTCTTTTAAAATAGGTGTAATCTTTGGGTAACACCGGAGACCTTCCTGGCTGCTGAATTCTGTACCAGCTGCAGTTTGCGTACAAAGGCAGTTCAACATAGAGTGCATTGCAGTAGTCAAGACTGGATGTTACCAGCATATGCACTACTGTTTTAAGGTCATTTATCTTCAGGAATAGACATAGCTGGCGTATCAGCCGAAGCTGATAGAAAGCCCTCCTGGACACTACCTCAACCTGAGAAACTAGGGAGAGGTTTGGGTCTAGAAGTGCTCCCAGACTACATACCTCTGCTTTCTAGAGGAGTGTAACCCCATCCAGAACAGGCAAATCTAAGCCACTTCCTAAGTTCCAACCACCCACAATGAGTACCTCCATCTTGCTTAGATTCAGTTTGTTCTCCCTCATCCATCCCATTACCACCTCCAGGCAGTCATTTATGAAAGTTAGGTTATGATATTGATATGGAGAAATAAATAGTTATGATGTTGACATGGAGAAATAAATAGGGTGTCATCAGCATATTGATAACACCCTCCACCAAATTCCCTGATCTCTCCCAGCGGTTTCATGGAGATGTTAAAAAGCATTGTGAAACAGGAAGCTAGACTAGATAGGCCTTGGGCCTGATCCAGCAGGGCTGTTCTTATGTACCTGCCTTTCTCTAAGTCCAGCAGTTGAACAGAATAGTAACAGCACGTTTTGCTCATTAACTTCACTTCTACAAGAGCTAGAGCTTAGGTTTGTTTTGCTTTGTTTTTGGCTTTAAAAAAAAATTCCATGCAAGCTAGGCAGCTAGCTGGTGTTGGGGAAAATGTTTGAAATCTGGTAAATAGCTGGAAATCCAGAGGAGATGGCAACCTTACTCTTGGAACATGGGGTGCTGTGCAGAATGTAAGAAACTATTATTACTGGCTGATACGAGGGAAATTACTCAAAGTCCCATTGAAATTAAAAGGACAAGCTAGCCAATACCAAACTTGCCCTTTTAATTTCACTGGGACTACTTAGAGTAACTTTCCTCCAGCATTTCAGCCAATATGTTAGCTTGTTCCAGCAACCAGTAACTGGATAGAACAAGTGTTTTACCCAGCAACAGGAGCTGGGTATGCTCCTGATTTTTGATTGTGTGCGGCAAAAACCTAGGTACTACTACTACTATGAATATTTATATACTGCTTTTCAACAAAAGTTCCCAAAGTGGTTTACATAGATATAAATAAATAAAATGGCTCCCTAACCCCAAAGGGCTCACAATCTAAAAAGAAACAGAAGATAGACACCAGCAACAGCCACTGGAGGGATGCTGTGCTATGGACGGATAGGACCAGTTGCTCTCCCCCTGCTATATAAAGAGAAACACCACTTTTAAAAGGTGCCTCTTTGCTCAATTGGTAGGTAGGAAGAGGGGGAGTGGTCATATGGAAGCCTCTCAGGGGGTAGGACAGTGTTGTCCTACCCAGCACCAGTACCCAGCTGTTTAATGAGGAGGAAAAACTGTCCTACCCAGTGCAAAGCTCCCACACAATCACTCCCCCTCCTCCTACCTAGGTTTTTACTTGCACACCATAAAAAAATCAAGAGCGTGCACAGCTCCCAAAGCTGGGTAGGACACTTGTCTTACCTGGTAAACACTTCTGAGAGCCAGCCCTGTCAATCAATCAATCTTTATTGATATGGTCACAGATGAGCAAAAACCAGCCCTGTGTACAGAGGTGAACTTTCCCACGGACCTTTGGGATCTGGTCCGTGGCCTCCTGTCTGGGGGTGGGGGGCTTCAAATCTTCTGGGGGGCCTTCCCCCGAGGCCTGCCACAACTCCACACCCACCCTACTGCTGCCCCACCACGATGATCAAAGCCGTTACATGATTGATTGATTGATTGATTTAGTCTATTTCTATACCGCCCTTCCAAAAATGGCTCAGGGCGGTTTAACACAGAGAAATAACAAACAAATAAGATGGAACCCTGTCCCCAAATGGCTCACAATCTACAGTAAAAAGAAACTTAAGATAGATACCAGCAACAGTCATTGGAGGTCGCTATTGCTGTCACTGCCGCCTCTGCATCAGCGAGTGAATAGTGGAGGTCTATTAACAGAGTCTCTGGGACAACAGCTTGTAAATGATAAGCATGGAGATTCATGTAAGGTTAAACTAATCTACTTTTTTCAGAAGTCCATGATGATTGGAAATACCTATATCTAACCACTGACTACATGGTGGTCAGAGAGAGAGAGCTAGAAGCATTCTGGGAAGAAGAAGAAGAAAATCACTCTCAGGAAGCTCCAAATTAATTCTATCCATAGAGGGCTCATAGAGGCAGAGAAAGAGGAGGAGATCCTTACTATCTATCTCTACTCCCAATGCCCCTAGTGGTCATTAGGGTTACTGGTGCAAAAGGTCGATGCCATCTGGAGCTGGATCTCCAACAGCCACTGCCTGTGTATACCACTTTTTAACAAAAAATCATTTTCAAAACAATGTACTGATTTGAGAAAAGGTAGGCCCATTCACACATTATGTACAGCACTTGTACAACAAGTATGTAGTGCACACAGGTACAGAGACAGGTACAGTCATTTCATGTTATGTTGAATGCAGATACAGTAGTAGACTTCCATGCATTTAAAGGATCTGTATCCCGGTTCACTTTTTAAATGAACACAGATGTATTCATTCACACAAACACACGTATGAGCATACAGACATCTGTACATTCGTACAGCATAATGTCTGAATCGGGCTAGTGTGATGTACTTCTCAACTCCTACCTGTTTCTTTTTCTGGTTGATGTATGATCAAGTTATTAATTAAATCACTATACCTCTTGGGTTTTGTGCTGACTTTCATTGTCTGTTGCCAGAGAGTGTGTCTTCTCCCATTTCTCAGCAACTTGATTTGCTTCTTCTATCTTCTGCTGGCAACTTTTCTGGGAATTTAGCAGCGTCACTTCATAAAACTCTTGAATATCTGTTGGTAAATGAGAAATAATATTCTTATAAGAAAAATAGCAGCATTTGATATGCCAGCTACAGAGGTTACAGATTGTTTACCTAAAATCAGCATGCATTATATGCTTGCTAGAAACTACGTTGTGTTTGGAAATGCATATCGGCTTCTTTCTAGCAGCAGGTGCTGACAAATAAATTAGCATTCTATAATGCTGGAACTTTTAAAAGAACCATTTTCTTTTAAAAACATTGTATTAATCTTTTCATAAATATGACATGGATGTATGAATAATGCATGGCTAATCATTACTGAATGAAGCATAAACACATTCGCGGACGGAGATGCCTGAAAACATATTGCAATACCTTACAATATTTGCTTTCCCCCCACACAAATAACTCCTAATCTTGGGCTGATGCAGTGCTGAAGGAATTAACTTGAATTTAAAACAAGCTACATACCTGCAACCAAAGTTCTGACTAATTTCTTTAAAGTACTGGCCGACATCCAGACTAACAAAGTGCTTGTTAAGGATGGGGCAGTAGTTCAATGATAAGAGCATCTGTTTTACATACAGAAGGTCCTAGATTAAATTCCTTGGTCTCCTCTGGCATGGACTCTTATGTTCTTAATCTTTTGTATTATTATTTCTTGTTTACACAGTCAGGCAGGTGTTATTGATTGGTTTGTTTTATCCAGACATCGAGTCCTTCCCAAGGACCTGGGATGGCTGAATTTTATTGTCAATGTTGTTGCTGTTATGATAGATATCGTCGCAGAATATAGGCTTATCCCAGTAAAGTTGCTTTTTGTAATTGGCTGATAGTGATTTCTGTCGTCCCTATGGTGTTGAGGTGCTCTTCAAGGTCTTTTGGAACTGCACCCAGGGCGCCAATTACCACTGGGATTATTTTGGTCTTCTTCTGCCACAGGCTTTCAATTCCAGTTTGTAGAACTTTGTATTTTGTGATTTTTTTCTATTTCTTTTTCTTCTATTCTGCTATCCCCTGGTATTGCTGTGTCAATTATTATTGTTGTTGTTATCATCATCATCATCATCATCATTATTAATCGACTATGTCGATTATTGTTGTTATTATTACTTGAAATAGCATGCTTCCCCCACCAGCCGCATTCAAAATTATTTAACATGGCCTGTTGCAATCATAGTGCGGATAGGGCAGTAGCCCAGTGGTAGAGCATCTGCTTGCATGCAGAAGGCCCCAGGTTCAATCCCTGGCATCTCCAGATAAAGTAGTGAGAGACTCCAGCCTGAAACCTGGAAGAGCTGCTGCCAGTCAGTGTAGACAATACATGGACCAATGGTCTGACTCAGTATAAGGCAGCTTCCTATGTTCTTATCCTGCTCACAGAGGTACACCTAGATAATTTTGGAGCCTGGACCTAAAGGCCTTTGGAACCCACCCCACCCACCCCGACACGTTAAGCATCATGAAAGCATCAGGAGAGGAGAGCTGGAGGTGGTTCCCACGATCAGTGGGAGCCGCCTGGAGAGAGTTAGTGGGGAGAGCGGGCTTAGCCCGCTCTCCCTGCAGATGAGCAGTCGAGCTGCCCCGGGCAGCCACAGTGGCCGCCCACACGACTGCCAGCTCCGTCACGGAGCTGGTGGGGGCTTGAGAGTTCGGGGGCTGCACGGCCCCTGGAAGCTCCAGCATACCCTGCGCAAGCATGCAGGGCATGCTGGAGACACCCCTGAGCCAGGAGGGTGCTTTTCAGCCTCCCGGTCAGGGGTCTCCTTGTGAGTTGCCACGGCGCAGAGCCACACTGCGGCAACACACGATTTTTAAAAACGGGTTTGCGGAGCACCCGCTCCGCAGACCTGGTTTAAGGGCAAGGGTAGTTTAGCAGGTTACCCGCTCAAGAACCACCAGGCTTGCAGCTGAGCCCGGTGGTTCTCACAATAGGAGAAAATCAGGCTAGTCTCCGCTAGCCCAGATTCCTCCCTTCGTGTGAATAGCCTCCAGGTCTTGTCTACCACAAGCATGCAGGTAGGGTAAGGTAGCAAGTTAGCCATGCTAAGGTAGCAAGCATGACTTGTCCCCTTAGCTAAGCAGGGTTTGCCCTGGTTGCATATGAACAGAAGACTACACACACACCCACACACACCAGGACACACACAGTATTCTTAACACATGGGTTTTTGAGAGCACCAACAGCAAATGAATTCACAAGGATGAGTGAAATGTAAGGTATATTTATGCAAC
The DNA here is from genome assembly GCF_027244095.1 of Hemicordylus capensis. Taxonomy (NCBI): domain Eukaryota; kingdom Metazoa; phylum Chordata; class Lepidosauria; order Squamata; family Cordylidae; genus Hemicordylus; species Hemicordylus capensis. Next base: position 14,933,270 of record NC_069659.1, read on the forward strand.
AATGCATTAGCAGAAACATTTCAACATGCAACTTAACATATTCCCATCCCGTCCCATATATTTCTTTCCGCACCCAGCCCCACCCCATCTCTAAAGCAGAGTTCACACTTGGCTGCCTGACATGGGTCATGGTCATACTCGGCCACCCAGTACAGGGCAGGCCGATGGTGTGGTGACCATACCACCCAAGACAGACTAAAGAGGATTTGGGGGCACCTGGGGGTATGGAGGCCCTAGACCGCAGCCTGGAAGTCCAGGGGTAAGATCACCTCTGTCTGTACACTCACTCCAGGAAAGGGGCAGTTTTCATCAATCTCTCCTTCCCTATGAAGCTCATTGTTGACTCCTGAAAATATGTCCCTGAGGACTGCATGACCTTCAGGGACATGTTTTCAAGAGTCTTCAGAGAGAAGGAGAGAACTATGAAAATCACCCTTCTCCCAGAGCATGTGCAGCACTACAGAACCAGTGCCTTGTAAATCTGGATGTCAGCTAATGTCAACAGTCAGCATTCCTCTCCTCACTCCTGTCTACACCATCCTGGCTTCATTTTTTTAAAATCCACTCTTTCTCTCAAGTTTTCCTTTCTGACTGAGACTCTGCTCTCTTCCCTCACTTGCCAGGGTGTCTATGTTACAAATCATGGCACCCAGCATTCAGGCCATGGTATCTAACCTACTGTACATTCAGTCCCCAAGTTCTATTTGGAATATTGACTCTGCAATCTGGGCCTACGCACACTTGATTTTACATGAGTAGGTGCTAGTCAAACATTATACTACTGGTACCTGACAGACTGAGCTCTGTGTTTTGAGGGCATCATCTAGGCTGCAATACCTGCCTCCCTAAGTATTGTTTGTTTAACACATTTCTATACTGCTCCATGCACAAGTCCCTGGGTGGTTCACAATCTAAAAACAATTACAACATTAAGACCATTACAACAGTTTAAAAACCAGATTAAAAACTATAATAATTAAAAATTAAAAACTATAAACTTAAAGCCTGACTAAACAGGTACAGTTTGTTTTCAGGTCCTTCTTTAAAACATCTAGAGAAGGGGAGGCTCTAATTTCGTTAGGTAGCGTGTTTCAGTCAGTTGACCTCTGAGGGCCAATCCTTAACCTCAGGGTCCTATAAAGCCTTAGTCTGAGAGAAGTGGCCATTTTTCACAGCTTTCTGAAACAGGGAATGGGTGGGGAGCATATGGAGATCAGACAATACCTGTTTCTGGACCTATCACATATGCATAGTGGAGAGTGAGAACAAAAGTGTTCTTGCCTCACCTCAAATATCCCTGGACATCTGCATGGGGGTGTTACATTCAAATGGGACCCACGTGTAACGTTTAACACATGTAGATCCATTTAATCTATTGTTAATGAACTCAGTCCCCAAGTTTTATTTGAAATATTGACTCTATGGTCTGGGCCTACACACACTGGATTTTACATGAGTAGATGCTAGTCAAACATTATACTATTGAGTGAACATCCAGGCTTATCAAATACAAGGCAGGCATGTTGAGTGGACTGGGATGTGAAACTTGCTCTTGCTTCCAGTAGAATCCAAGGGAAAGAGTTGTGGTATGCAAAGACAAGGCAGTGGAGTGGAATCAGGAATATTAATCATTGAATGAAATAGATATTGTGTACAGAGACGTAAGTGCAGACTGCTTTTCAGTGCTCTTGCTGCTGGCTGTTTTTGTTGGCCCCCATATCTACTCCAGGACTGGAATACAAGTAGCTAAACCCCCATTCAAAAGCTGACCTAAATCAAGGAATCAATTAACTAAAAACACCACATACCCTGTCATGTTTATGGGATGGATCTGGGGGCAGGTATAATCCAATTTAGCTCACTGTTAATTTCATAAGAATAAGAACAGCCCTGCTGGATCAGACCCAAGGCCTATCTAGTCCAGCACCCTGTTTCCCACAGTGGCCCACCAGGGACTTTTTCACACATGGTTTTTAGCTCACATCTCCAGAATGGAGGGTGCAAGTTCACATTTCAGCCAGATTTACCCTGAAGTCGCAGTGGGCCATCAGAGACCAGTTCACACACGATTCTGGCTTTCCTCTAATTAGGGCTGTGCATTCTAGTTTAGCCCAAATTATGTCCGGGGTAAAAAAATCCTATATTTGCAGCATCTTTTTTGAAAAAACGAAGGTTTCTGGTATGCCCTGATGCTTCTCTGTGATATGTGGAAGGGCCATTGCCAATAAATCGGCTTTTTTCAAAACTCTCACTTCCGTGTTTTGTTTTTTAAAAAAATATTTTCTGGGTAGATTTGCGGAACGCCAAGAGTCAACAGAGGGGGCTGCTTGGCAACTTGTCTCACCAGTCTTCCACAAGGAAGGGGAATTTGAGATCTGTGTTCCTTATCGGTTGCTTTCCCAGCTGGCTAGCTTTGCTTGGGAAGAATCCAAGCTGTTTTTGAAATGGGCTAAACAGAGAGCCGGTGCCCTTTCAGTACCTGTAATAAGATAAATATAGCAAAGGGCTTTGGACACTGGAAGTATTGCTTGCTGTGTACTTCTTCAAGGCTGCCTTCCTTCCCCCTCCCCAATAGCCTGCCTTTCCCCAGCAAGGCGGCTGGAAACCGGAGGGGAGAGAAACTACCTGTGATCAATCATGCAGCTTTGGAAGTGTTTACCTAGGACGGAGCGCGGGCAAAATTGAGCCAGCCACACATGCTTTCACTGACAATGGGTAGGCAGTGTTGTGATGCAGGGAGCACAACCTTCTCAGGTAGATTTTGGGCAGGGAGAGATCGCATTTGCTTCTGGCTGTGTTAAAAAAAAGTTTGGTGAACCTAGAAAATCCATTCTAGGCTGTGCTCAAAGAACAGTGTTGGCAAGTCTGTTGGCCTTTCGTAAGGCATGTAAGGCTGAAATGTTCCACCGGGTGTATGGTCGCTGAGATAGCTGGTCGTAGAGTGATCTTGTAATCCATGGTTATTATGTCATGTGGAATGAGTATTGTATGGGGTTGTGGTTTATGAGGTTATGTAAGATATATTTTTATGGAATTATGTTGCTGTGTATGTTACTGCTTTTAAGCCGCCCTGAGTCCTATGGGAGTAGGGTGACATATAAATCTAAATAAATAAATAAATAAAAAGTGGTGGTGGTGGTGACCCTTATAAAGAAAGGATTGGTGCAAGGTTTGTTGGGGGGGGGGGCTAATGGAGGGGGCGGCTTTTCACCGTGTGTTGGAAACTCAGAGCTTAATTTTCAAAAATGAGAGGTGCGTGGACCCAAGTCCGGGACTCGGTTGTGACCGCAACGGCACACTGCGCATGCTCAAAGGGGCTTTCTTCTTGCTTCACATAGTTTGGAATGGTTCTAGGTGGGCCCTAGTACTAATTAAGCCCTGTCGAAATGTGAATTGTCAAGAAGTCAGCCCAGGCTAGCATCTCTCCAACTTCTCATTCATTTTTGCAAGTTGAGAAAGGAAACTTTGGGATAATTCATGTGTGGTGGGGAAGGAATCGCTGAAAAATAGAGCCCATTGATTTTTTTCACACAAATGAATTATCCTAGAGGATCCTTCAGTTGTTATGCATGCTGTAAGGATAAAAATGACCCCCCCCCAAAAAAAATTGGGAGTGGTTTCTACAAACATCCATGCAGATACATTTGCTGAGATTACACTTTGGGTTAAGCATTCTGTTGTTTTGACTAGTCAATCTTGTGGAGCCCCGACTGTCAAACTAACAAAATAAAACAAAAGGTATCTCGCTGCCGCCCCTGGGATTTGATTGGTTGGAGAAAAAACCTGGAGCAAGCTGCGGGAAAGCACACAGGAAAAAGATCTGCAGGGAATGCTGAGAGGAGCTGCCCCTGTGTGAATGGTCCATTTAATCCCCTGAATTAAACAGCTGCGAATCTGCTGCGAAGCAGATTCGCTCTTCGGATACCCCACAGCATGAATCCATGTCTGGATAACTTCCAGATGCCTTGGAAGCCACACAACCTGGAGATGAAGGCATGCCCTTTCTCCTGCTATTGCTCCCCTGCAACTGGGAAACGGAAGCATCTTGCTTCTGAGCCTGGAGGTAGCCTATAGCCATTGCAGACCTGTCCTCCATGAATGGGTCTAAGCCCCACAATAAGAACATGGACTTTCCCTTCAACCTTATTAAGGAGTCCTCCAACTCAGCTACTGCTTAGCACACAAGCATGGATGGTGCCTCCGACCTTGTTTTGAATTGACAGAAGATTCAATATTAGGATTGCACACAGCTTCCAAACTAGGGTAAGAGGTTTCTCCTACCCTAATTTTGATCATGTGGACTGTTCTATCGTTTGTGAAGATTGAGTATATAGAAGTTCACATATAATATAGATTCATTATTCCGTGCACGTATACTGTTCCATTACATTTCTGTTCAAATACTATATATGCCATAATTGTTGCATTTCCATTTTCCTTTCCCCCCGCCCCCCCATGGCAATAATAAAGTTATTTTGAAAGAATAACATTAAACCAGAAAAAGAATGAATAACTGAGTGCTAATTTTATAATCTAATCAAACTTTCATAGGATTTGCTTTTTTAATACTATTCAAATATTCAGGATTCAAATATTTGCACACAAATCCGGCAAACATCAGCTCATTTGAATGATTTCCAAGTTGTAAGATGTCTTACTTTTAACATGACATACACAAAATGCCTTGATCATCAGACAGCAAGCAATCCTTTTAGATTGAAAAAAAATTCCCCAAGTTATATATTGTTTCATGTTTCTCTCTCTCCAAGCACTAGGAAGTTCAAAACACTCCATCCTTTGGAGGAGAAAGCAGTGGAGGTATTAGCTTTCTTTGTCATAACCTTTGTACTTACAAATGTCTGGGTTGTACGGGCATTATGAGAGCACAGGAGTAAGCACATGAGTAAAAGGTGTTCATGCACCAAAACTCCTAAGCCATCCTGTGTTGTTTCTGACTTGCAGCGGCAGCTTGTATGGGTGGGGCTGGGGAGGTGGTAAATGAGCTGAAGGTGAAGCTCATTCTCACCTGTAACCTTTTCACCTGAAACCCAACTGTTTATCAAGATGTTTTTTTCACTTTGGTTATCTAGTTGATCTCTGCTCCTCAAACATAAGAACTAGTGAAGAGAAGAGAGCTGGTCTTGTGGTAGCAAGCATGACTTGTCCCCTTAAGCTAAGCAGGATCTGCCCTGGCTGCATACAAAAGGGAGACTAGAAGTGTGAGCGCTGTAAGATATTCCCCTCAGGGGCTGGAGTTGCTCTGGGGAGAGCATCTAAGCTCCAAGTTCCTTCCCTGGCATCTCCAAGATAGGGCTGAGAGGGCTTCCTGCCTGTAACCGTGGAGAAGCCGCTGCCAGTCTGTGAAGACAGTACTGAGCAAGATGGACGTATGGTCTGACTCGGTATATGGCAGCTTCCTATGTTCCTATATTCCTATGATTTATATCTCCATGAAAATATATCTAAGTTGTATCAGCAATAGAACAAAAGGAGAAACAGTGGAAGACTCTATGTCAGAATTAGTTTTCTATTGGGAGAGATTGAAAGGTTGACGTATTTTTCTTAGGATTTTCAGATCTGCATAGTGATATATTCTCTGGATGGGGGGTGGTTTATATGCTCCTTGGTTAGCTGAGTAGCTTAAGGTTGGTCTAAATCCTAAGGATTGCCTCCTGTTAGAGGCAATCCACAACATACATGCATGTGATTGTAACTGTTTAACACAAGAACTCCATAACAGAATTTTCCAGCTTGTTCTCTTGGTCTCCTCCGCTACTGCTAGGCTTGGCCACATTCCTCATTCAATAATACATTTCTTGTTGTTCCTTCCTGTCCTCCTAGTAAAAATGCCTTACCCCCACATTTTCCTCCTTTATGTTAATCAAACAGAACAAACAATCCCCATATCCTTCCACACACAACAAAAAGGCATGAGTGGGAGGAGGAAAAAAGAGTGGATACATCTCATCAACAGCAGTAAATGTGAGATCAAGGTGGGGGGGGGATCCTTTTCACAAATGACTCTTGTTTCTTCTCAGCAGTGTTCTGTCCATCTCTGCAGTGCTTTGATCAGTCTTGTAGACCAACAAATAATATGGCAATGACGAATATTTATATACCGCTTTTCAACAAAAGTGACCAAAATAGTTTACATAGATATAAATAAAATGGCTCCCTGTCCCCAAAGGGCTCACAATCTATGAAAGAAAGAAAGAAAGAAAGAAAGAAAGAAAGAAAGAAAGAAAGAAAGAAAGAAAGAAAGAAAAAACTACTGGAGGGATGCTGTGCTGTGGGTGGATAGGGCCAGTTGCTCTCCCCCTGTTAAATAAAGACAATCGCCACTTTAAAAAGGTGCCTCTTTGCTCATTTAGCAGGGACTTAAGCCAACTTGAAGCCATGTTTGCCTGATTTTCACTCTAGGGTGCCATTGTTCAGGCTGTAGAGGTCTGATGGTTTGTGAACTGTGAAGTAGCCTGGATTAAAATACTCCAGTGAGCCTTGCAATGAGCTGAAGATGTTTTCCATCCCTTTGGTATTATTTATTTATTTGATAACTTTATATACTGCCCACTACCGTAGAAGTCTCTAGGCAGTTTACAACATAAAACAAACCAAAAATAAAACCAACCAAGAATGTAACGATTAAAACATATAAAAACCAGATTAAAATATCCTTTAAAACACCAACTAACTCAGTCGCGGCCGGTGAGGGCGCCGGTGGAGGGGTGGTGAGTTAGTGAACTAACTGAAAAGCTTGACTGAAGAGTTTACAGCATAAAACAAAACAAAAATCAAACAAACCAAGAATTTAACAGTTAAAACATATACCAACCAGATTAAAATTTCCAGAGATATTTTAATGGTGTAGTGGTTAGAGTGCTGGACTAGGACCGGGGAGACCTGAGTTCAAATCCCCACTCAGCCATGACACTTGCTGGGTGACTCTGGGCCAGTCACTTCTCTCTCAGCCTAACCTACTTCACAGGGTTGTTGTGAGGAGAAAATTAAGTATGTAGTACACCGCTCTGGGCTCCTTGGAGGAAGAGCAGGATATAAAACGTAAATAAAATAAAATAAAATAAAATAAAAACACCAAGTAACTAAAAGGTTTGGCTGAAGAGATGTGTCTTTAGTCTCCTAAAAACCAACAGGGATGGAGCAGCTCTAATCTCAGCAGGCAGTGCATTTCACTGTGCTGGGTCAACTATAGAGAAGGCACGCCTTTAAGTCACCACTAGGTGAGCTGGCAGCACCCTCAGATGAACCTCTCCTGAATATATTAATAGGTGGTGGGGTTCATAATGTTCTCTTAAATACCATGGGCCCAAGCCATTAAGGGCTTTATAGGTCACTAGTATTTTTAAGCCCGTTATGATAACGGGCGCTAGCTTTCTATCCCGTCTTTTCTGTCTCTCTCTCTCTCTTTCTGTCTCTTTTTTTCCCCCTTGTCCCCTCTCTCTTTTTGTTTTTTTTGTTGTTGTTGTCTCTGTTTTTGTTCTTCCTTATTTTGCTTATACTTGGGGGGGGGGTTGTGTGGATGAATAACGGCCAAAATAGCCCATGAGAAGGTGGCCGCCCCCGCCTATCGCCCTCCCGCGCACCCAGCTGCCGGAGCCCACCTTACCCGCTCCAGCCCGAAGGAGAAGAGAGGAACTCGGGAACAGAGCTATTCTCTGTGTTAAGCTGCTGCCCATACTGTCGCAATGGACCCAATAGGCGTCCTTTGCGTCCATAGCGGCAGTTTGAGCAGTGACTTAGCACAGAGAGGAGCTCTGCTCGTGAGCTCCTCTCTTTTCCCTCGGGCTGGAGCGGGTAAGGTGGTCTTCGGCAGCTGGGTGGGCGGGAGGGCGATAGGCGGGGGCGGCGACCTTCTCATGGGCCATTTTGGCCCTTAATCTTTTTTTGGGGGGAGCGGGGAAGGTGATTTTGGGCAGCTGGGAGGGAGGGTGAGCAGGCGGGGGCGACGGCTGTGAGTGGGCGGGGGCCTCGTTGGCGGCTTCGCCGCCACCTCGCCCAGCTTCCCTGTCCCCCGTCTCGGTCTTCCCCTGCCGCCATTGCCCTCGCCTTTTTCAGGGCGGCCGCTTCTGGTTGCCTCGGCCTCCTCTCGCCGTGCCACAGCTCATGGCCGAGGCGGCGGCTCTGCCGCCGCCTCGGCCACTTTCCCCCGCCGCCACACACCGGCTAATGGCCGCCCGTGGCTGTGGGACACTGGTGTCTGCAGTCCTGTGTCCCTTGGGCTCTTCTGGGCCTGCGCTTCGCGCAGGCCCAGAACAGCCCAGGGAGGCAGGGACGCAGATCCCCAACATTCCAAAGCCACGGCCACTCACTTAGCCTTTTATTATATAGGATAATCAGCACTTTGTATTTTGCCTGGAAACCTACTGATAGCCAGTACCAGTATAGATCTTTTAGAATTGGAGTAATATGGTCTCTACGGGACGCCCAAGACCAATCTGGCAGCAGCATTCTGCACCAATTGCAGCTTCTGGGCTACATACAAAGACAGTCCCACGTAGAGTGCATTGCAGTAGTCAAGCCTGGAGGTTACCAGCATATGCACCACTGTCTTAAGGTCACTTACTTCCAGGAAAGGGCGCAGTTTGAGAACCAGTCGAAGCTGATAAAAAGTACTCCTGGCCACTGTCTTCATCTTAGGTATCAGAGAGAGGGTTGGGTGCTGGTGTACTTCCAAACTGTGGACCTGTTCCTTCTGGGGAAGTGTAACCCCATCATTTCCCAAACTGCAGCTTCCTACAGGAAGCACTTCCATATTGTTTTGTCTTCAGACTCATTTTGTTAGCCCTCATCCAGCCCATTACTACCTCAAGGCAGGCATTTAAGGAAGTTATGCCATTGCCTGATGAAGCTAACATGAAGAAGTAGATTTGGGTGTCACCCAGGATGTCATCAGAAGTAGATTTGGGTGTCATCAAACACCCTGCACCAAATCCCCTGATGAGATCTCTTTCAGCAGTTTTATGTAGAATTATAAAGCCTTGGAGACAAAATGGTCTATGATCTTCCATCCAATACTCTCCAATGCTGGCATGATGTAGGATTCTGGAGCCACTTCCTTAAAAACTATTTTCACCTAAGTGAGCCACCAGAAGTGATTACTTGATCATGCAAAATAGCACAATGGTTCTAAGTCTCATAAGCCCTTGCAATAATAGGCCTTTTGCTTATTTGTCACCTCATCTTTCTGTATGTACACTCAATTGCTCAATTCTTCTAGCTTCCAAGAAGCAGGGTGAACTTGTTCAAATAACCTTCCAAAAAACAATTCAGCAAGATCATTTCCATGCTCCAATGGAGATGCTCTATAATTCAACAATGCCTGTTACTCTGGCTTTGCTGAATTATACTTTGAGTCAGTGCCAGTCTCCTGTGCCTTTTAAAGCAATTTCTTAACAATGTTCATTCCATTTTCAGCAAGGCCATTGGACTGAGAATATTTGGGGGTCCAGGTGATATGCAGAAACCCATAAACTTGTGAAAAGTTCTTCAGTCGAAGGCATGCAAACTGAGGGCCATTATCCGTCTAAATAACCTTAGCTATGCCATGTTTGGCAAAAAGGACTATCTGAGAATCTGTGATATCCATTAGTAAAGCAACCTCCAGATAGTGGGGATAATAATCCATAATTATGCATGTTCTTGCAAACTATATGTCTTCTTCTTTTCAGTAAGATGCCATCAAACATAGAAAGTTCTTCTCTGAAGTGGCTATATGGTGCTGGTATGTGATGGTCAAGCCAAGCAGCTGTAATAGTGCTGCTAACATTTTGCGCAATCTGAACACATACTGTGGCTACTACCATCTGACTCTACAGCTCATCTGCGACTAGATACATTTTCTTAATCAAATGTGCATGAATTACCTCAGCTTTTCTGCGTGCTAACTATTCTGTTATAATGGACCTCTTGTGGGCAACCATATATGGTTGGTAGGTTTATGTTCAGCATGGACAGCACTAGATCTTGGGCGGTCCTTGGCAAACTGTCCTCCATGGGTCCCCTTCTTCCTGGGTAGGCCCTGAGAGAGTTACTCCTCCACTACTAGAAAAAGGCCACAGGCACAGAAGTGGTCTCAAGGATTTGCAGCTTCCCTTCTTAGGGACCTGGGCCCTCAGTAATGATGACAACCCCTAACTCTAGCACTGTTGGTTGGTCATAGGCTGTGCAAGCTTGCAGTGGGCCCTGCTATATCTATAGCAGTGCAGACCTTCATCTGTGCCCCTGAAGCAATTGCAAGCCATTACCAAGCAAAAGCAAGAAGATACCATAGGCCAGTGTTCTTCACTGTAAAGCCCTAGAGTGAGTGGTGGCTCCCATCAGCCCTAAGCATACAGTAGCTCCCTGCCTAATGGTTTATTGGGTGTTGCCAGAAAGCCATATTTTGGGGTAGTGCAGAAAGCACCCCTCAGTCAGCTATACTAATAATACAGGACTATCGGATTATAGTCCCCATGAACTTTTCGCCTTGTGGGTTGACAAGAGCTGGTCATTAAGCACAAGCAGAGGTTGGCAGCGTGCCTTCAGGTTAAGGAGTTTGTGAAACCAAAACATGACACGGCCTAAAGAGGAAAAAGCTAGCTGAATAGACCCCCATCAAAAGCCAATTGCTAAGGGAGGAGACATTCCGTTTCTCACCCCATTAAAGCTGACAAATTGGCTAGTGCAGATAAGGGAGGAAGCCCATAAACAAACAAAAGAATGCATCTCTGCACCTGGAGAGACCTTGGTCTTGATACTAAAGTGACTCTTTTTGCCTTCTGGACAGAAGTCAAGAGCAAGCTATGCAAATGTGGCTGTGTGAGGATAAAAGGAAATGTTTGCTTACAGTATCAAGGCTACGGTCTCTCCAGGTGCAGAGGTGCATTTAGCAATGGACCCTGTTGTTTTGCATGGAACTCTTGACTCTCCTTACCCTCTGGGGAGGGAGAAACTGCTTGATTATATCAATAGTTGCCCCAGGGCATTTTTTTTAATATATTAAACACCCCAGCCAGCTACAATGGCTTCAGATTCTCCTTGGACTGGTGGGACTCTGCCTAAATTCCACCAGCCTACAAATTCTCACAGGCGAGCTGTGGCTGGTGCCCCCTTGCTCTTTATCCCTGCTTCTACCCTACACTTTACCCCAAGAAGGCACATTTGCCCAGCCATCGTGCAACTGTCGCACCTAGGAAGGATTGGTAATACTAACTTCTTGCCTCTCCTTAAGCTCCCTTGTTCGCTTCCCTTTCTGCAACTTTCCCCACTCTCCAGTCACTTTTGACTGCAAGGAGGCTCTTATTCAGGACTTTAGCCAAATTATCACAAGCCTCTAATCAACACTCTCTTTTAGAACCTTAGCCAAATGATTGAATTGCCTCACCAAATTCTCTTTGCCTTCTGTAACTTCCATTTTTACCCTTAATAAAGCTTTAAAACTATACCTACACCTCCTCATCCTTTCCAATACACCCAGACTGCTAAATTGATACTGTGTCAGAACTGCTCCCCAGTCTAAACTAATTTCCCCACTTTAGCCAAAAGCATAGCTGGAGTGCCTTAGCCAATCGCTCCAGGGCAGTTTTGATAACATGGAATTCTGTAAAGCTTCAGCCAAAGCTGACTACTCTGAACTGTTCCCTGGCACCATGTAAAGGTGACCATTTTCACCATGTACTGCTGTGCTTTGCCCAGCATTGGTAGGGCTCCTTTAAGGGAAATAGGCTACCTGGGGAAACAGGCTACCCGTGGAAGCAGCACTGGGATTGGTCTCTATCCCAGTGCTTCACATGCACAGCCCTACCCAGGTAGGGCTGCCCAAACCTTGGTAGGGCTGCTCGTGTGAACAGCCTCATTGTGTGTGTTTGTGAGACAGCTCCTGACACTGCTTCAAGCAAAATATATCTGTGATATATTTCATCGCTGTGTTGCGGTTGTTACACCTGATTCTAAATGTTTGTTTCTTGGCACAGCAGTTCTAAGTTAATTGGAGTAACAGTGTTAATGTTTTGCTCTCTTTTTAAAAAGGATTGCATCACCTTGTTGTTGTTGTTGTTGTTGCTGCTGCTGCTGCTGCTGCTGCAGCTGTTCTAAGCTAGCATTTGCACAGTATGGATTCTATGCGTCTTATAGAGGCTTGTTCATTTTGGAGCTGCAAATGAAGCACATTGATTGGGATATAGTGAGGTCTAGGTAAGAATGCCCTGCAGGAATGAGCGAGAGGGGGAAATGACCCCGTGACTGTTGACTACAGATGCTGCAGCTGGAGCCACAGAATTTTACTCGCACTGACAATCCAAAAAAGGAACAGCAAGACAAAATGTACTGAGACATGTTGACATTTGGGACTTCCCAGTAAGGTCGCCAGAGCAGCAACCTATAGAATCCTATTGCCTTTAAATTGGTTGACAAGGCCAGTGAAGGGGAGTGGGAGGTAATACCCAGCCATGGCTCTTGCACAGCGGCTCTGGGGGAGGGAAACACGATATCCTCACCAGCAGGTATGAGAGGCAGCATGAGAAGCAGGGGGAGACTGGATCAGCATCCTCCCGGTGCATTTATATTTGCAGCCTCCTTTATCACCTGCGGCTGCTCAAAGTAGCTTATCGCAGAAAATTAGAATGCCATAATATCTACATACAATTTAACTGAAAACCATTTCATCATAAGATCAGTGATTGGGAACTGAAAAACTTGAGCAATGGAAAAACTATAGCACATCCTCAATATATGGCAAGCAAAGCTGAGTTTGTGACTGCACAAAACCTTCTAGGATCTCAAAATGATGCTAATGAATAAGAAAGAGCACCCCCACCCCAGTACACACACACACACCTTCATCTGTTCACAATAATTTTAATTAGAAATATAAATGTAATAGAATGAATATGGATCCTCAGTGTAACTTCATTGTATAAATAAATAGCACATGATCATAAAAATAACTCAAATAGACTATATACTTTCTATAGAACATGTAGTCAATCCCAAACACAACACATATATTCACAACATATATTCTCCTGTAAAGTTAAAAACCGTCACAAACATATATGACAAAACCTTATATTTTAAAGTCTAAATGGTCCCCAAAAGGATGTTCCAACAGGAGTGCTGGGGTTATATATAGGTCCCATTTTTAAGAGGGAGAACTGAATTAGACAATGGTTGTTAGTGAGATGTAGCATTGTTTGTTATATATTTTATTTTATGTAGAATAATCATATGGGACTACAAGGAGTTTGATTCATTATAATTAATGCCGCCGATGAAGACTTTGTGTTGGTCGAAACGTGTTTGGCTCATGATGCAAGGCTATTAAGAATCTCCTTGTACCACACCACAGCAGTACAAGCTCCATGAAGAACCGATTCTTGTACATATTGGACACAGGAGTTCATTAATTTCCATGGAGTGCAGCATTCCTGTCAGGTTTCTGACATGTATCCTGCTCATTTCTGCACACTTGGGGTTATCCGCCTTGGGGTTATCTTTTTAATGAAAGGCGGTACATAAATGCAAAAATAAATAAATAAATAAATATTGCCTCACGTTGAGTGTAATGTGTAGTTCTGCCCTTAATTGTTGTGATTTGCATCCATAAGGTCAGTGGGTGCTCATTCTAACCTTTAAGTTATGCTGAATTATTAGCAGAATCCTAGTTGCAAACCTTACCCTGAGGGCTGGTTCTCACAATCACAACTAAGGTGGAAGAATTTCCAACTAAGATGCAACAGCTGTGATCGATTGATTGATTGATTGATTGATTGATTAAGTGCCATCAAGTTGGTGTGGACTCTTAGCGACCACATAGATAGATTCTCTCCAGGATTATCTGTCTTCAACCTGGCCTTTAAGGTCTCTCAGTGGTGCAATCGTTGCTGTCAGGTTCCTGACATGTATCCTGCTCATTTCTGCATGTTGCAGGGAGAAGCAGCAGCAGCCGTGCACTCTCCCCAAAATGATTGTGCGGTCAGTGAAAATCTACTACTACTAATATACTGCTTTTCAACAAAAGTCCTCAAAGCAATTTACGTAGGATAATAAATAAATAAGATTTTTCCCTTCCCAAAAAGGCTCACGACCTTAAAAAAACCCCACAAGGTAGACATTGGCAACAACCATTGAAAGGACAATCCTGGTCAGAGGACCAGAAAGTGGTCATGTGAGATGAGCAATCCCAGTTGATCAGCATGGGCCGCAGATATCTTCCACCCCAGATCAGATCTAAGATTACTGATATCAGCTGCCCCACTGACCAACTGGAATTGCTCCTCCTACATGATCACTTCCAAGTCTTCCACTCAGGAAGTTTTGCTGCCCACACAATCCATTTTCAGGAGCATGCATGGCTGATGCAGCTTAGCAGGATGCTCTTCCACCCTAACTGCATTCATGAGAACCAGCCTTCAGAAAAGGACTCTCGCTTGACATTGATGTGTTGGTGATTGCTCCGCATGTGCAACCTCCCAACTATGGACCAATTTGGCTGTTGGTTCCAGCCCACATTCCTCTGGCTTATGTAGGGAGACGTCATCTGGAACTGTCAAGAGTGTTACAGGAGCTGAGATACATTATGTCAATTACTTCCCCTCACCATCCACAAGAGCCTGTTAAGCTTATCAAAGAAAGAGGGTTTTGTTTTGCCATTATTTGTTGCTGAAAGGTCCACATGGGTCCTTAGCAATAATCCCGTCTTATCTCCTAGCAGCAGGTGCTCTCCAACACGTTTCCTTCAAAGAAATATTCAAAACCACCCCCATATATCAAAAGCAGGCTGTGTTCCACTAAGCATTTCCTTCTCCTTCTAGGAAAAAAAAACCCCAGTTTTAATCTGTGTCCTGTTTTCTGAGGTCACCAATAACATATGTGCCACCTGTTTCTATTTGCCCTCTTTCTGATATCTGTCTCTGCAAAATTAGGGTCAAACGATACTGGAAGGATAATTCCACTTCCATCTCTCTTTTTTGTCATTAGTGGCCACAAAGGGCTCAGTCTAGAGCTTGTGGGAGGGGACCATAGTATGGGAGGGGAGTCAACCCTTTCTCCCCACTTTGTGGACCCAATGAAAACTGCTTCTTCAGAGCAGTTGTCCAGGAGGAATATTGCTAATGGCACCAATAGCAGCATTCCTCCTTGAGGCAAAGAGCAGCTTCAGAGGAGTATTTTCATTGGCGGCATAGTGCAGGGGGAAAGGGTTAATTCATACCTCCTCCTATTCCATAGTACTGATCCAGATTTCCTCCCCGCCTCCAGACACAGCTGCTATTAAACACAGAGGGACGGAAGCATAAGATGGTTGTCAGGCCTGCCTGCTCTCACCCTACACCAACCGCAGAAGTGGCAACGATGGGAAGGGCACTGAGGAGCAGACCCGGGACTCGGACAAGGCTGACACGAGCCTGGGGAAGAGTTAGGGCAGCGCAGGCATCCAGACTCTGGCAAACTGCCCAGCGGGTCATTCAGCGCCCACTGATGATGTCAGAACATAAGAAAAGAATATAAGGAAAAAATAATATTAGAAAAGCCCTGCTGGATCAAAACCAAGGCCCATCTAGTCCAACATCCTGCTTCACACAGTGGCCCACCAGATGCCTCTAGGAAGCCCACAGGCAAGAGCTAAGAGCATGCCCTCTCTTAGCTACTTCCAGTCCCCTGCAACTAGTATTTAGAGGCATCTTGCCTCTGAGGCTGGATGTGGCCTATAGCCCTCGGACTAGTAGCCAATGATATACCTCTCCTCCATCAATTTATCTAAACCCTTCTTAAAGCCTTCCAGGCTGTTGCCTGCCACCACATCTTGTGGCAGAGAATTCCATAGGTTTCATGCATTGTGTGAAAAAGTACTTTCTTTTGTTAGTCCTAAATTTCTTGGCAATCAGTTTTATGGGATGATCCTGGTTCTAGTGTTATGCAAGAAGTAGAAAAATTTGTATCAACTTTCTCTATGCCATGCATGATTTTGTAGACCTCTATCCTGTCTCCCATCTTTTTTTTCCCCTAAACTAAAAAGCCTCAGGTGTCGTAGCCATGCCTCATAAGGAAGGTGCCCTAGGACGCTGATCATCTTGGTTGCACTCTTCTGCATCTTTTCCAGTTCCATAATGTCCTTCTTAAAATATGGTGAACAGAACTGCATGCAGTGTTCCAAATGTGGCTGCACCATAGTTTTGTATAAGGGCATTATCAAGTTTTAGCAGTTTTATTATCAAACCTTTTCCTAATTATTCCAAACATGGGATTGGCCTTTTTCACAGCTGCTGCACATTTAGTCAACACTTTCAATGAGCTGTCCACCACGACCCCAAGATCCCTCTCCTGGTCAGTCACTGACAGCTCAGACCCCAATAGTATATATGTGAAGTTGGAATTTTTTTGCCCCAATATGTGTCACTTTACATTTGTTAACATTGAACCACATTTGCCATCTTGTTGAACCACAAGTGGCCATCTTGTTGCCCACTCCCCCAGTTTGGAGAGATCCTTTTGGAACTTCTTCTCGCAATCTCTTTTGGATTTCACTACCCTAAATAGCTTGGTGTCATCTGCAAATTTGGCCCCTTCACTGCTTACCCCAATTTCTAGATCATTTATGAACAAGCTAAAGAGCACTGGTCCCAGTACTGATCCCTGGGGGACCCCATTTACTTCCCTCCATTTAGAGAACTGTGCATTTATTCCTACCCTCTGTTTCCTGTCCTCCAGCCAGTCCCAATCCACACATGAACCTGTCCCCTTATCCCATGACTGCTAGGCTTTCTCAAGAGTCTTTGATGAGGAACTTTGTCAAAAGCTTTTTGAAAGTCCAGGTATACCAGAAAGTCCAGGTATACCAGAAAGTCCAGGTATGCTGGACAGGGAGCAGGGATGGAGTTGTTAAGCGGTGATTGGAGGAAAGGAAGAGAAAGTGTGGAGAAGAGACAATAAAACTCATGGGGGAGGATCCAGGAAGGGCGAGGCTCAGATGTTCAGAATGTGAAGCTGCTTGTAAAAATGGCTCGTCCAATGATGAAGGCAAGGTGGTGTGAGAGAGGGGTGTAGTTTCCCGGTGAGGAGCCAGCCCAAGGATGTCACTGCCCAAGAGGAGGACCCAGGTGATGCCAACTCCCTCACATATTTATGAGGCCATGCCCAGGTGCTTCTGACCGACCACACTGAGGATGCCAAGGGCACACTCAGACTGACAATGATGCTTTGGGGAGCACCTGTTGCTCAGTGCTAGAGCACATAGTTTGCATGCAGAAGGTCTCAGGTTCAGTCCTTGGCATCTTCCTGTCTGGAACCCTGAAGAGCTGCTAGTGGGAGGAGCTGGTCTTGTGGTAGCAAGCATGACTTGTCCTCTTAGCTAAGCAGGGTCCACCCTGGTTGCATATGAATGGGAGACTAGATGTGTGAGCACTGTAAGATATTCCCCTCAGGGGATGGAGCCGCTCTAGGAAGAGCATCTAGGTTCTAAGTTCCCTCCCTGGCTTCTCCAAGATAGGGCTGGGAGAGATTCCTGCCTGCAACCTTGGAGAAGCCGCTGCCAGTCTGTGTAGACAATACTGAGCTAGATGGATCTATGGTCTGACTCAGTATATGGCAGCTTCCAATGTTCCCATGCTGCCAGTTAACTGTAGACAATGCTCATCTAAATGGACCAGTGATCCGACTTGGTATAAAACGGTCTCCTATATAAATGTCTTGTGTAGCTTGGCTCTTGCTATCTCTATTTTTTGCTTTTTGGGGATATCCTGGTAGCGTGTGTTGGAGATCCAGCTCTAGATAGCATTGACCTTCTGCACCAGTAACGCTAATGGCCACTAGGGGGATTGAGAGTAGAGCTAGAGTAGAGAACTTCTGCTAACTGAGCAAAGAGGCATCTTTTAAAAGTGGTAATTCTTTCTTTAGCAGGGGGAGAGCGACTGGCCCTATCCAGCCCCAGAATAGCATCCCTCCAGTGGCTGTTGCTGGGGTCAACCTTGTGTTTCATTTTAGATTGTGAGCCCTTTGGGGACAGGGGACCATCTTATTTATGTGTTATTTATTTTTCTATGTAAACCACTTTGAGAACTTTGGTTGAAGAGCAGTATACAAATATTCGTAGTAGTAGTAGTAGTAGTGATAGTTATTTAGGGTCTCCTTCTCTTTCCTGCTTATCTCTGCCTCTATGACCCCTTAATTTATTTTATTTATTAGAAGCATTTAATATACCGCCCACTCCAAAGACTCCGAGTGGTGTACAATGACATGTAAATAAGGTAACATTAAAAATTACAATCAAAAATTACATTGAAAATACAAACTAAAATAGATAATGGAAAGGAAATAAAGTAAACTACAGGGCAAATGCCTGGTGGAAAAGAAAGGTCTTCAGTAAGGATTTAAAGACTGGTAGAAAGGGGGCTAGACGACTCTGAAGGGGAAGAGAATTCCAAAGAAGTGGAATTGATAGCGTGCACTCAGGAACTTCCTGGGAGTGATTTCCTCCTCCTCCTCTTCTTCTTCCTCCTCCTCCTTCTTCCCAGAATGCTTCTAACTCGCTCTCTCTCTCTCTCTCTCTCTCTCTCGCTCTCTCTTTCAGCACCATGCTTCTATGGGCCTCTCTCTGACCACCATGTAGCCATCACTCAGATATAGGTCTTTTCTATCACCATGGACTTCTAAATAAAGTACTGTAGATTAGTTTAATCTTAAGTCAGTCTCCATGCTTATCATTTACAAGCTGTTGCCCCTGAGACCCTGTTAAATTTTGTTGTAATGGGAGTGAATTAGCTCCTGAAATACTCTATATAAGTATTTCCGCCAATACAATGCTTAGTGCAAGGTCCTAGGCTTCTTATTTTTGGGAAGAGCTGTTTCCTTCTCAGGAGCTTTAGTTAAATTTGGGAGCAGATGCATCATTTCTACAATACACATGAATTCCAGCTACTGCACAGGCAATGGTTTTAAGTTGTTAATCATATACTGCAGGGCAGTTATGTCCCTCTAGCTGTGAGTGTCAAGCAAGCACATCTTTACCCCAAAAAGAGCAAACCACCCCAGCTTGTAAATTGGTAGAGGTGGGTAATTGTAGAGCAAATGGATACAGTGGGCAGAAGGAAGAGTGAAACATTCGGCACCATATCTGTATGTGTGGAGGGGGTGTCTCAGGCAGTCAGCCTTGGTATAAGAATTGTCACAAATATGTTCCTGTTTTCATCTGTGAAATGCTGGAGGGTGTGATATAATTCCCATGTCCTCAGATATAAAATGACTCACAGTTCCGCTGTTTTTTCTACTACTATATCCTTCTTGTAGCTTGGGGAGTCTTTCCTTAGACCTTGGTGGTGACCTGAATTCATCCAGGTTGAAAAATATCATTTCAGCTGCTCCCTCCCTCTGCAAAGGTGCCAATAATATGTACACAGTGTAGGATGTCTAAGCTACTTTCTTTCATTTGCGTCCTAGTATATGCATCATCATCATCAGGGGCGTAACTAAAATAGGGCAAGGGGAGACAGTTGTCTGGGGGCCCACTGCCTTGGGGGGGCCCCCAGAGGCAAGTCACATGACTGACTCCCCCAGCCACACACCCGCCCGGGCTTCCTTCAGTTGTATTCATCCTCCGAAATTGATGTGAGTGTTAAGACCTGGAGCTACTAGAACAGCATGTCTTTCTCTAGTACCATGAAATGACTTGCATCGTCCACAATTTACAAAACCTTTTTAAAAAAACAGCCTCATTTAAGATTTCTTTACTTTATGAGCTTATAAATTTCAGGGGGGGGGGGCATTTTAAAATCTTGTCTCTAGGCCCACTCCAACCTTACTACGCCCCTGGTTATCACTGAACATAGCCCTTGGAAGAATTACATAACAAGGGTCAGGTCCCTGCCCTCAAGTTGCTTACAGACTGATTGATACTGCCTATTCCTTGCCTGGGGCACAAGGAGGAACTGGGCAGCTAAATTTAGCCCCCTGCTAAATCTAGCAGCAGCTTGGTGCTATGACGGATTTTCTAACTGGGACTATGTATGGACAACCGTAGCAGTTGGATTGGGCCAGGAACTCAGTGTGCAGTGCCCATTATGATACGCCATGCTTCAGCCTTTTAGGGAGACACACATGAGCCCTATTTACATGTTATGTTCAACACCTATTTCTTTACTAGTAGATAAAGCCTGTCGTTGACCAGACACAGTCACTTTGCATAGATGCAAACCCAAACGTGCTAGGATTACTTTGCTAGGAAACTGCCCCAAACAGGAGAGGAGAGCTGGTCTTGCGGTAGCAAGCATGACTTGTCCCCATTGCTAAGAAGGGTCTGCCCTGGTTGCATCTGAATGGGAGACTTGATGTGTGAGCACTGGAAGATATTCCCTTCAGGGGATGGAGCCTCTCTGGGAAGAGCAGAAGGTTTCAAGTTCCCTCCCTGGCAGCATCTCCAAGATAGAGCTGAGAGAGATTCCTGCCTGCAACCTTGGATAAGCCGCTGCCAGTCTGTGAAGACAATACTGAGCTAGATAGACCAATGGTCTGACTCAGTATATGGCAGCTTCCTATGTTCCTATTGCCCCCAAGCTACTAAGAATGAGCAGTTGCACAATCCTCTCATTGTCGCAAATGGAAATAAGTGCGGTAGCACTGATTGCACAACTGCTCATTCCCAGGGCGGCAACATTCCTGGCGCCAGGCCCCTGTGCCTAGTCAGCCACTGTAACGTGTGAAGCAAGAGCTCATAGCTGAAGCTGGCAGTAATTTCCATAAGTCTGGGAGCTAGAAAAAGAACAAGCTGAATCGCAGAAATTGCCGGCCGTTGCATCTGGGGTTGGCATCAGTTCGGTTCACGGTGAAGTGTGCCCATGAGAACGCGTGCCAGAGAATGATCCGAATTGCTTGCACAATATAGCAAAATTTTATTTATTTATTTATTTATTTATTTATTTATTTATTTATTTAATCAATTTATTTCCATACTACCTGACTTCAAAGGCCCTAGGTGGTTCACACAAATAAATACAATAAAAACAGAAGAAAACACCTATTAAAACAGCAATTTAAAACATTTAACAATTACTAAAAGCCAGGCTAAAAAAAAATGTGTCAAGGGCTCTTCTCAAGGCTGGTAAAGATGTCAAAGCACGAATGTCTATAGGGAGCACATTCCACAGCCCAAGAGCAACAACAGAGAATGCCAGCTCCTGAGTTGCCACCAGATAAGCTGGCTTCATCCAGAGATGGACCTCTCTTGATGACCTTAATGTGAGATGGGGATCATCTAGAAGGAGTCACTCTCCCAGGTAACTCTGTCCTAAGCCATTTTAGAGCTTTAAATATAATTACCAGCACTTGTATTTTGCCTGGAAACTTATTGGCAGCCAATGCACTTGTTTTAAGACAGGCATAATATGGTCTATCTGAGAAACCCCAGAGACCAATTTAGCCACTGCATTTTGGACTGACTGAAGTTTCCGATCTAGGCAGCCCCACATAGAGCACATTGCGGTAGTCAAGGCTAGAAGTTACCAGAGAGCGCACCACAGTTCTGAGATCATTGTCTTCAAGGAACAGACGTAGCTGTCATATCAACCGAAGTTGATAGAATGCACTCCTGGCCATAACCTCAACCTGAGAAACCAGAGTGAGGCATGGGTTCAGAAGCACTCCCAAGCTATGTGCCTGTCCCTTCAAGGGGAGTGCAACCCCATCCAGAACAGGAAGATCTATCGTGTCCCTAGAAGTATGACCCCCTACCATGAGTACTTCTGACTTGTTTGGATTCAGTTTCAAATTATTATCCCTCAATTTATTATCCCTCATCCAGCCCATTACTGCTAATAGGAACAAGGAACTTCAGTATGTTCTTCTAATTCAACATTCTGCTTTCCACCCTGAGCACTAGATGCCTCTGGGGAGTCCACAAGCAGGGCTTGAAGGCAATAACTCTCTCCTGCTGCATTCCTCAATAATGCTATTGTTTTTAATTTAGTTTTGTTTCAACTATGGCTGGCATACAGAGCAACGTGCAGTGAGAGAGCAGCCTAACAGAACTTCACAACTAACTGCTCCTGTGCATCGGGGAAGCAGTCATTTTTGATGCAACTCCCCTTCCCCATAAAGCCCTCTGTGCCACTCAAAAATATGTCCCTGAAGGTTGTGCAGCCTTTCCTGGAGATTGTTGATTGGGCAGAATTTAAATGTAGTAAAAAATAAATTTGTAGTTAGTGACTGTCTGCCTATGCTAACTGCCTCAGTTTCCCCTGATAACTGAGCAAAGAGGTACCTTTTTAAAGTGGTGATTCTCTTTATTGAGCAGGGGGAAAGCAACTGGCCCTATCCAGCCCCAGCACAGCATCCCATAAGAGGTACACTTAGGTAATTTGGGAGCCTGGACTGAAAGGCCTTGGGAGCCGCTCCCTACTCCCCTGCATCATCATACTCAGCCAGGCGACCACCCCATCTGGGACAGACTAAAGAGGATTTGGGAGGCTCCCTGGAGTTATGGAGAAGAAGAGGACAACCAGCAGCAAGGTGGATGGACTCCATTACGACAGCAATGAATGCACCACTGAGAGACCTTCAAGACCAAGTTGGAGACAGATCATCCTGGAGAGAATCTATCTATGTGGTCGCTAAGAGTCGACACCGACTTGACGGCACTTAATCAATCAAGCAGGAGTTATGGAGGCCCTGGACTTCGGTCTGGAAGTCCAGGGGTAAGAGCGCCTGTGTTAGCAGCCATCATCTTCGGGCAGTAGCTTCCATAAATTGGTTATGCATTGTGTGAACCAACCAAAAGATTTCATTTTTAATGAAATCTTACATTTGGGGTTGCCTATCTAATGATACACAAACACAAAAGATAATCAGTTTCAGTTTAAAAAAAACATTGGTCTCATCTTCCTCTGTTCACGTGTATGACTTATTTCAATCTTTTTGCAGATCTCTTATTATTTATTTTAGGTAATGGAATTGCAACAACCTCAGGAAACTAAAGTATTAAATGCTATGAAGTAAGAAAACAATTTCAGCACCGAAGCAGAGCATGTATCTGATTATTATGTATTGTTATGCTGTCGTGATTGCCACATTTCCCCAAGACGTGAGAAGTTCCAGGAGTTTGCAGTGTGCCTGGATTCTGGTTTCCTTTGGAAGGGAGTCACTGCAAATTTATTTTGCTTTTATAATATTTGGTGTCTGTATCTACAATATAATAACATATTTGTACATTGGTTCTAACCGTTAGTGAGCAGAGTGCGACAAACCCATATTGCAGAACAACAGAATTTTGCAAATGTGTGTATGATTGACGAATTCGTGTTTATTAGCAAATATTTGACATAAAAATTCATCCATCCTGGCATGTTTTGTAAAACAGGGTCAATTAATCTTCACCTAAGACCTATATGAAAGACACAATGCAGGAGCACAGGCACAACCGACTTGATCTCATCTGAGTTACAGGGGCAATATCTCTGCTCAATCAGAATTATGCTGTATCTACCAACTAGTCGTTCCGAAGGGAGGGCATTCATACGCACCCTTGAGAAGGTCCATCTGTGTTTAGGGAAGGTAAGGACAAATAGATAATCTAATGGGCATCACACCACTAAGCATAATATTTGGTGTTATGGCTTTTAGAAATATTTGGTGTCACGGCTTTTAGAAAGCTTGTAAAGACTTGGCTTTTTACCCAGGCTTTTACATAATCGTTTTTACTGCTGCTTCTGTGTGTTTTTATCCGTTGTATTGTTTTTATGCCTGTTTTTATATGTTTTTATACTTTATATGTTTTTATACTTTTTAGCTTGATGTTTTTGTTGTCTTTTTATTGTATGTTTTAACTTTTGTAAACCGCCTTGGGGTTGTTTTTTAATGAAAGGCAGTATATAAATGAATAAATAAATAAATAAATAATATATAAAGCTGCTGGAACCTTACTGATTGTCAGGCTCACTGACTGACATGTAACTCCCAGACCAAACCACAAAAAATAGAAACATGCTGTTTTCACAGGTGGGTCCCACACCTCACTTGGACCCCACAAATACACACACTCAAAACCGCGGGGAAATTCATTACATTCCTGGGAAAATTGAAGAAATCTTCCCATTTGAAACAATGGGGAAAGAGCTCTCATTGAATGAAGACCCCATGGGAATGATAGCAGCAGGTCACAACAGGGATTACACACAGCCTAGGAGGCACAGAGCATCCCCCACCTCCACTAGCAGTAAGAATGGGCTTCTGACTGGAAAAGAAAGCGTGGGGAAGAGGATAGAGCAGCACCAAAATATCAGAAGAGAAAAAGGAGGGGGAATTCCCAAGGGTGCTGGATGAAGAAGGCAGGAGTTGAAACATCTGTCTAAAAACAGTTTACAGTAATCTTTGTTTTCTCATTCATACAGCTATCTATATGGAGAGAGAGAGAGAGAGAGCGCAAACAATTTCCTCCACGAGATTGCACAAACATTCTAATGAGAGACAGGGAGATAAGAGAATGCTAATACTTTTGTACCAGAAAGGAAGAGATAAATGGAAAGCAAGTCAGAAAAGGACACTGCTGCTGATGATTAAAGGGATGCATGCACCAACTTTGGGGAGAAAATGAAAGATGCAGCATAATAAAGCCTTGCCCTTCTGCAATGTCTTTCATTGCCAGATGACAAGAAGTAAAAAGCCAAATCCCATGCCTTCTAAACAGCTTTACAAGGAGGGTTGTAAGGCAGTCAGATCAGGCTCAGCATCAGTGGCAAAGGCCACACTTTGTATTCTCCTGCTGTGTGCAATACAAGAGACTTCCCCTAAGATTACTCAGAAATTTCAGCTGGTCGAGAATGAGACTGCTTGATTATTAAAAACACTTTTAAGTTTTTTAAACCACACATGGTGTGTGGTGTGCATGGACACTAGGACCGTGCATGTCGGTCCGACAGTCAAAATTGCTGCACCCTGCTGTTATCAGGGAACACCAACCTGTCAATTTGACCCCCTGCCCTCCTCTCCTCTCCTCTCCTCCTCCTCCTCCTCCTCCATTTACTGGGTGAGGGCAGGGGACAGGGCTACATGTAGCTTTGTGGGGAGCACTAAGCTAGCTGACTTGCCAGCAAAGACTTGATTTTTAAAAATGATTTTAGTTGTCCTACAAGGTGCCCAGGATTGCTTCTAGGGAGTAGCAAGGGCTAGAAGGTGCTCCCCCTGAAATATTCCCCGCTCCCCCTTTCACTCCCTCATCCACCAAACTGAAACTTTACAGCAAACAATGCAGTCATCAAATATAGGTAGGAGATTCCTCCAGCCTCCCAGGAGCCAAGCCAGCCCCTTCGCTTCCTTCCTGGCCAAGAACTGGGCTGGGTGAGACCATGTGTGCAAGGGGGTGCAGGGTCATCTCTGCTGCAGAGTTCAGCTGGCCTGGTACCTCTCTCCCCTCCCCACCCTTTTTCGCCACATGGTCTTGGACAGGAAGAGTAAAATACGATGGAAAGCGGACTGGAAGGTTTGACCTAATCCAAGAAGACAGTATTTTTGATAAGGGATCTGGCCCATTTTCTGAATACATTTGGAAACGTCTGGCAAGCTTCATTAGTAAGGCAAATAAACTAATGGCATTAATTACTCTAACTTTACTGTGTAATGTATAGCAAAATCCTCACTCTCCTAATAACATTCTTTGCCACCCCTTTGCTTCTCCTCACTAGTTCTATTGTAGCTGGATTCAAACAGAGTCCAGGCGCGTAGCAATAACGACATACGAAAGAGCGACATGCACAACAAAGACATATTAAAACATACATGCAAAACAAAGATGCAGTGTTACAATGTGGAATCCCTCTCTCCATCCCTCCACAGGACCGCTGTGGAGTGGAGTAGATAACATTCCTTTATTTTATTTTATTTTATTTTATTTTATTTTATTTTATTTTACATTTTATATCCCGCTCTTCCTCCAAGGAGCCCAGAATGGTGTAGTACATACTTAAGTTTCTCCTCACAACAACCCTTTGAAGTAGGTTAGGCTGAGAGAAGTGACTGCCCCAGAGTCACCCAGCAAGTATGGCCGAATGGGGATTTGAACTCGGGTCTCCCCGGTCCTAGTCCAGCACCTATGTCATGCACCCATGTCCAACCATGGGTGTCCAGCACCCATGTTTATGAGCCAGACCCATGTCAGTCGGCCATACATAATTTACAGAACTATCTGAAGTCACAGTTTATGATTTCAAGTAACCAAAAGAAAAAGGATGCACATCTTCAGATTAGATTTTAGTGATGAGAATTGCATCTATCAGGGACTACAAATGACCAAGCCCTCTTATGCAGATGCTGGCCTCTCTGAAGTTAAGACTTACGCACTGCATTGGGATGCTAATGCTTTCAGGACTGTTCATAGCACCCCTTGATGTGGCAGGGTAAATTGCCTCTTTCCTCTCTGTGATGAAAGGCGGCACCTGCTCTGTGGAGATGAAAGCCTCACTTGCAGTAATCCATTCTAGATTTCTGCAAGCGCTAATTTACCTGGGCTTGCTGTGAAGACCAGGAATTGCGCTTTGCTATTTCATCAGCCGACTGCAACTGTCAACAGGTAGTCAGAAGGTGAGTTGGGTGCAAAGGGGCGTGATCAGAATCAGCTCTTTCCACACCTGTGACTTAAATAAGCTTTTGTTTAAAATTGGTCCGTAACTGCAATCTATGAGAGCCAGGGCCTTCTCTGTGGTGGCCCCGGCTCTATGGAACAGTCCCCCAGATAATATCAGAGCTCTCCATGATTTGCTGGCTTTCTGTAAGGCATGCAAGATGGAAATGTTCCATCGGGTGTTCGGTCGCTGAGATAGCTGGTCGTAGAGTGATCTGGTAATCCATGGTTGTTATGTCATGTAATGAGTACTGTATGGAGTTATGGTTATGAAGTTATGTATGATGTATTTTATAGAACTGTGTTGCTTTGTATGTTATAATTTGTAAACTGCCCTGAGTCCTATGGGAGTAGGGTGACATGTAAATCTAAATAAATAAAATAAATAATTTAAATGAGGGGCATTGCACTGGCTGCAGCATGCATTCATTGTTTGTTCCTTCCTCCTTCAGCAGGAAGGGCCAGTAGGAACAGTTCTGAAATTCTCCTTATGGAGAATTCTCCTTTAAACGTAGAGTGCCAAATTGCCTGGTCTTCAGGGATCAATGCGTTAAGAATTTCCAAATGTTCTGGTGAGATATATATATATATATATATATCCAAATTGCATAAAGCAGGATTTGCTGTGGGACTACAGCTCCCATCACCGCCAGCCACAATGGGGTGGATTGTGGCAGGGGTTGATGGGAGTTGCAGTCCAACACCACCTGCAGTCCCGTCGGATAATTCCTGCTGTACAGGGTGCTGTGAGCAGGGTTGCCCTGTCCCCTGAAATTTAGGGTACCCCCCCCCCCGGATTTTGGCTCCTCCACCCAGCTGCTAAATTCCACCCGGATTTATACAGATTTCAAATGGGCTGCCCAGATTGCCCGGATTTTACTCTGGATCCAATCACATGGGAGGGCAGAGAAGGAGGGGAAAGTATACACATCTGTCAAATAAATAAATAACAGGCAAATTAGTTGCTGCATGATTTGCATAATATGCAGATTAGGACACCCGGATTGGGGGAGCTTGAATATGGCAACCCTAGCTGTGAGTGACTGGGTGGTGGGGGCGGGCCAGGTGCCCATGCTCAGATAGTGCCTAAGACGAGAGTCTCACCTCCCTGGTGAGCCGCCCCTGGGTAGCAAGGCTCAGTCCTAACTCCAAGCCCAGACACCAGGCTGGAGCCTGAACCTGACCACTGGGATGCTTGGACCCAGAGACTCTGGGCTCAGCACTCACTGGACCCGAGCCCCCAATGAACTGGCCTGCTCAACACCAAGCACTTCATGCTACCCCAAGGCTGCCCAACAGCTCCAGGACTAGGCAGGAAGGTAGAGCAAAGGAGGAATGCTAGAGTCTAGGCCAGAAGGGTGCCACTTTCAATTTCTCTGCTCTTCAAGTGTGGAGCCTGAGAGGGGTGATCTGAGCCTAGAGCAAAGTTGCTTTACTTTGGCCCTCTGGCTGGTTTTGGTCTGCAACTCCCATCAGCCCCAGCCACAATGGCTAATAGTCAGTGATCATGGGAGTTGTAGTCCTGACCTAATTTAATAATAATAATTATTATTATTATTGTTGTTGTTGTTGTTGTTGTTGTTGTTGTTGTTAAAGCTCTGGCCTTCGAGATTCTGGCCAGTTGCTCCGTTGTAGCCCTCTGAGGTTCTGCCGCCCTGCCTTGCCTTGTGACTCTGGGAGGCAGCTGCATCTGTTAGATTTCTAGATGGCATTCAGCTGCTAAAAGCACAGAAGTTCTTGCCAAAAAAAAAAAAAAAAAAATCCAGCTAGCCCACAACTGTCAATTTGGGATTTGGAATAACTGGCGAACCAATACACTTATTTTTATTCATACTGCCAAATTAGGCCAAGGGGTAGTGTAAATCCACTGGAACTGATAGGAGACTTGATTTTTAACTTTAACTCACATATAATGAATGGAAACTGACATATAATGAAGCTTTAGTAATGATGGCACAAGACTTTAATGAGGCTCTGTTTTTTTGCAGGATTACTTCTTTTATTTATTTTTAAAATGTTTGTCCTGTTTGATTATAATCAAACACACACACACACACACACTCAAAGTGGCTGAACAGCAAACAAATCTATATTATTAATTCTCCAAGATGGGCCATGCGTGGGGACGTGGCAGAAAGAAGGCGACTGGGTGATAGAGGGGGAGGAGGCAATTGGCTGACAGAGGGGGAGCGAGTTCCAAAGCAACAGGGAGTCTGGTGGGCAGCTGGAAAGCAGCAGGGAGCTCAGAAGCTGGGGGTGGCTTCGGGGACTGGAAAGTTGGCTCTGGGGGCTACGGGCAGCAGATGGCTGGCTGTGCCATACCGTTAAGCGGCAGGCATGCGGGCGAAAGGCCCTGGCAGTGGCAGGGGGAAGCAAGGACTACGAGACAGAGACAGAAAGATGGAGGACAGAGAGAGAGAGAGAGAGAGAGAGAGAGAGAGCGAGCGCAAAAGAGTTGTGGGGGGGAGCGAGCAAGAGAGTTGTGGGGGGAGAGAGAGCGTAAGAGAGTTGTGGGGGGAGAGAGAGCGAGAGAGTTGTGGGGGGGAGAGCGAGTGAGGGAGTTGCAGGGGGGAGAGAGCGAGCAAGAGAATTGACGGGGGGATGCCACAGGCTCAGTGCACGACCGCACAGATGCTCTGTGAGGGGTCAGCTAGTAAAACAATAAAACCTCAAAATACATAGCCAAAACCCCCACCCAGATCCAACAATGTCACAGCAAAACAGCAAGCTGTCCAGAAACACATTTCAGGTAGGACAGTAAGAACAGTATGCAGCAAATGAGGGACCAGTGTATATGATCCAGATTAGTGTGGTCCAGAAACCTTATTCAAAAGTTAGATTTTGGCTTGGCATCGTACAGAGCTGGCCTTAGAGGTGAGTGAGCCAGGCAGTTGCGCAGGACACCTACTTGAAGTGGGCACCCAGCTGAACCTGGGTGGCTTGCTGTTTATTGAATAAACTGTCTGCAGTGAGCTAAGGGGAGGCGGTGGGGGGGAAGGGACACTGATAAACTAACCATGAGGAGAGCACCAAAGCATTTCGTGTGCAAGGTGCTATTTAATCTAGGGCCAGCCCCACCTCTGGAAATAAACAGGGTTGGTACCCAGCATGCCTCCCTGGGAAGGATATTCCACAAAATTGGTGCTCCTCCAAGAAGGCCCTGCTCCTAGGAAACATCTACCAAACCTCATGGAGAATATATATGAAAGGTGTGATTATATGGTGATTCTTCCTTTAGGTGGGATTTAGTGACAGCTGGGTCTGACTCCTGTACTAGGAAAGCAAAGTGCCCAAGAACCTATGCATGTACATTTTTTACACACATTGGTTCTGCGTGTATGACTAGGAACCCTACACAACTTGCAGGTGAATCAATTCTGTTCAGAGTCCACGAGATCATGAATAGGGATCAGCAGGCATAATAGGAACAGAGGAGGACAGGAAGCTGCCTTATACTGAGTCAGACTCTTGATCATCTAGCTTAGTATTGTCTTCACTGACTGGCAGCAGCTCTCCAAGGTTACATCCAGGAGTCCCTTCCAACCCTACCTGGAGAAGTCAGGGGTTGAACCAGGGGCCTTATGCATGCATGCAGCATGCTCTACCATCATATCCCATCACCCAAGGGGAATATCTCACAGTGCTCACACGTAGTTGCCCATCCAATTACAAACCAAGGCAGGCCCTGCTTAGAAAATGAGACAATTCATGCTTGCTGCTGGGGCTTTGCTATGGACATTGTCTCAGTTCTTTGTGTGCGGCATGCTTCTCTGTGTTTGAATGCTACTCTACGTTTCAGTGTGTCTGTGTACTGGCTTGTGGGTGGAATAATTTTTGCTGCTCCTCAAGTGCTGTTTGGAATTCAAACTGAGAGGTTCTCCCTCTCTCTGCACAAAAGACTGTTAGCCTGTTTATTGTTTTCTTAGCCTATGTTTAGTTAGTAATAAATATCAAACTCTTGTATCTCAGTTAAATTTGCTTCCTGGGAATACATGTACACTCTGCTTCTGGTCTTGGGAAGGATATACTAAGACTGGGCATGACATACAAACCCACTAATCTCAGCACAGGGATGTGTGAGCTGGCTTCAGGTCTGGGGCCATTTCAGGTTTGTGGGGGTGCGGAAAAGGATAGAATAAGCACCATTGCTGGGCTCTGGGAGGTGCTTTTACGGCCGCAGGGGGGGTCTCCTGATGTCCCCTATCGCTCCGCTGGCCTCCCCCCCCCCGGTTGTTTTTGGCCCGTTGTGGGCCATTTTCAGCCCATTACAGGCCTCTCTGAGGTGGGGGCAACCATTCTGGAGGCCACTGCACATGCCCAATGGCCATCTGCGTGGCCGGGTCATGACCCAGGCCATGCAGATAGCCACTGAGCATGCACGGCGGCCTCCAAAATGGCCACCACAGAGAGACCCGTAACGGGCTGAAAGTGGCATGAAACAGACTTTAAATGGCCCGCAACAGGCCAAAAATGACCGGGGGGAGGCCGGTTGGGGGAGGGGAGACATCAGGAGACAAATCCCCCACCACCACTGCAACAGCACCCTGCTGGAGCCTGGCAAAGGCAGCAAATCTGCCATTTTAAAAAAATTGTCCCTCCACCCACTCAAGCCATACTCAAACAGGTTCGGACTACAGCCAGACTGGGTCCAGCTCTAGTGTGCACAGAACCGGACCAGACCTGGTCTGGTTCGAGTCCAGTTCCACTTGAACCAAACTGGGTTTTCCGGTTTTGTGCACACCCCTATCAGCAAATTCTACCTTATTTGTGGTATGGAACCCAACATCTGTCCCTCACTTCTAATCTTACAGAACAATGTTGGGTTCTATATCACAAATAGGGTAGAATATGAGATTGGTGAGTTCATACAATATTTTCCCAAAGACCAGAAATAGAGTGCATACAGATGTCTGGGGCTACAGCAGCTGCAATGAACCTGAGGTTCAGCCCTATGTGTGAACCTGCCCATAAAATGTACTGTAATAGAGAATCTTCCCTGAGCACAGGGTGACTGTAATGAAATTATAGCTATTTTTACATGTCATATCTGCATACACAGAATGCATGGAGGGTCAGTGTGGTATTAGTAGCAAGTATTGCAGAGAAATCATTTATTCTCAGGGGAAAAGAATACAAGAACAGCCCTGCTGGATCAGGCCCAAGGCCCATCTAGTCCAGCATCCTGTTTCACACAGTGGCCCACCAGATGCCTACAAAAAGCCCACAGGCAGAGAGTGAGGGCTTGCTCTCTTTCCTTCTGTTGCTCCCCTGCAACTGGTATTTAGCGGCATCTTGCCTCTGAGACTGGATGTGGCCAATAGCCATCAGACTAGTTGCCACTGATAGGCCTGTCCTCCATGACTTTGTCTAAGCCCCTTTTAAAACCATCCAAGCTAGTGGCCATCACCACGTCTTGTTGCAGAGAATTCCATTGGTAAATTATGCACTGTGTGAAAAAGTACTTCCTTTTCTTGTTCCTGAATGTCCCAACCTTCTGTTTCATGGGATGACCCCTGGTTCTAGTGTTGTGAGAGAGGGTAAAAAATTTCTCTCGTTCCACTCTTTCTACTCCATACATAATTTTATACACCTCTATCATGTAGCCCCATAGTCACCTCTTTTCCAAACTAAAGAGCCCCAGATGCTGAAGCCTAGCCTCATAAGGAAGGTGCTCCAGGTCCCTGATAATCCTTTGCCCTCTTCTGCACCTTTTCCAGTTCTACACTGTCCTTCTTAAGATATGGTAACCAGAACTGAACACAGTATTCCAAATGTGGCTGCAGCATAGATTTGTGACCATTGCCACTGTGCATTGCTGTGCTTTGCCCAGTGTCGACTGGGCTTCTTTAAGGGAAACAGAGCCTTCTTGAGCCCCTACACCATCTTGGAAGGTGTGCACAGAGTGCTGGGAAATGTAGCCCTTCCTGGTGCTGTCCTCCTAGAATACTTAAGAGAGGGCTCCATCTCTCTTAAAGAGCCCTTCCAGCACTGAGAAAAGCCCAGTACTGTGCAGATATCAACACAGTGTGAAACGGCTCTCACATTAAAGGGTTGTTTTGCTTTTTTGTTTTTTGTTTGGGTTTGTTGTTGTTGTTGTTTTTGCCATAGTGGCCCGTGCTTGGAAAATAGTGATGATCACTATGTTAGTGGCTCTAAATTAGTACAGAATGCGACAGCCAGATTGGTCTCTGGGTTTACCCGAAGGGACCATATACCGATTTTGAAAGAACTGCACTGGCTGCCGATATGTTTCCGAACGAAATACAAAGTCCTGGTTATTACCTATAAAACCCTCAATGGCTTGGGTCCAGGGTTCCTAAGAGAACACTTTCTCTGCCATGAACCCTGCCACCTATTAAGACCATCTGGAGAGGTCTGGTTGCAGTTGCTGCCAACTCGATTGTTGGCAACTTGGGACCAGACCTTCTCTGTGGCTGCCCCAGCACTTTGGAACTCGCTCCCTGATGAAATAAGAGCATTCCCTTCTTTGGTTGTTTTTAGGATGATCCTGAAGACATACCTGTTTTCCCAGGTTTTTAATTTAAATCTAAATTTTAATGTGTTTTAAATCATTGATTTTTTCTGTTTTATGAATATAAAACATATTATGTTTTTATATTATGTTTTAACTTGTACACTGCCTGGAGATTTCAATATCAGGCTAATAATAATAATAATAATAATAATAATAATAATAATAATAATAATTTTAAAAAACAACGATGGTCATTCGTGTCTGACTCAGCACAGTTTAAAAAAAAACAAACTAAAACTTCTCTGGCTAGGGAAATGCAGAGGCAGCAGCCTGAGCCTTACTTCAACCAGAGTTCTGACAGAAATATAGGTTTAATATTATTTTTAATAATAAAAGTTGTCCTTTTTCCAGCATTTGCTATAGTAAAAAGTCAGGTGTATGGTTAATGTGAGCTCGTCAACCATTCAGCAGCAGAAGACAAAAATAAATCATGTCAGGAAATTTAAAATCATTTCATTACTTAAAATTAAAAGGAAAGATTTAAAATGCAGTCTTGGATTTTAATTACTGCACATTCATCAACCCTAATAAATTATTGAGATACTAGTTGGCAGCATGCAAACACAATCAGCTCCTCACAATAACGGGGATGGAAAGAACGCCTTGAAAACTTTATTCCCTCCTAATTAAAAAGTTTTCATAATGAAGCAAGTATGGTGAATAAGAAGCAACACAAATTAATTGGCAGCCTTCTAATAACTGTTTGAATGCTGATAGCAAAATAATGGACTGCGAGAAACAGCGACTGAAATCCAGGCTCCTGTAGCAATAGAGCAACGAGAGATGTTGTGTGCATGTTTGCGGAGCTGTGCAATGTTGCAGTGCTCCAAAACGTTGTGTAATCACTAATGGAAGTCCTCTGGGTGGGACACATACAGGGGCTGCATTCTCATGGCCAGAACAATCACCATTAAAGAGCTAACCATGATTAGCAAGGCCTGTGTGCTCCCCTGGAACATGTTGTGAGAACCCAGAATTTTCGGGCAATACCGGTTAAATTGCTATTGTTAAGTGGCATTTGACCAATCCCAGTTAAAACTAGTTAAAAGCAGTGATTTAATCAGGATTGCCCAAAAATTCTAGGTTCTCTTGACTCACTCCATGGGAGCACACAAGGTTCACCGATAGCAGTTTTCTTTCATCACAATTGTTCTGGTCATGAGAAAATAGCCGAGGGTGTGCAAAGCATTGTGTAACAAGTTGTGCAAGGCAAAGCACAATGTGTATCTTCCACTAGCGCATGAACTAGCCTGAAACAGACACTCCTTTCTTTGTACAGTGTTATTGTACTGAATCCTTTTGCTAGCACAGTGCTAGTCTGGATATAGGCTAATGTCCCTACATTAGAAGAAATGGTGGAGAAAGATGTGGCGTATGATATTAGTGAAAAAAGATTTGGGGAAGGAAAAACATGCAGTTCAAGCAAGAACTAATCTGCCTCCATTCAATGTGGCTGCCATCTTGGATTGGAGTATATCATCACAAACTAAGGTTTCCCTAAGTGGCACAACATCTATACAAATTTGGTGTGAATCAGTGCAGTAATTGTGAAATTGTTAGTGGGGATGCACACATGGACACACAGATGGACAGCAAAGCAATCTCATACAAAGTAGGCTAAAAATTAGTCCAACATTTATACTGGAATATTGATGCTCCTCGGTTGTGTTTTTCAAGAAGACAGTACCATATGAAAATGTAAGGCATCTGACCACAGTTACAACATAATGTTAGGGGTATTTATGAAACAAAAATTGTAGTTTGGTTCAAATTTGAACCGAATTCGAACTGAACCACAGGTTTCCAAATCGGTTCAGTTGAACTGCCCCTAGTTTGGTTTGTTATTGAGCTGCCAAACTGGCCCAGTTCAAGGTGAACTGGTTTGGCATTAAATAGTTCATACACATCCCTGTATAATGTCTGAGTGGGGCTACTGATTAGGGTCACCGAGGGGAGGAAGAAAGATTATCCCCCACCCAATGGCATCTCCGAGTTGGCCCTTTTGATTTCATCCATATTCTACTACTATCTATATACTGCTTTTCAATAAAATGTCATACAGTAGTTTACATAGAAAAACCATAATAATTAAAAGATTGTTCCCTGTCTCCAAAGGCCTCACAGTCTAAAAAGTAACACAAGGCAGACACCAGCTACAGTCACTGGAGGGATGCTGTGCAAGAATTAAGTTGTATTGGTCTTGTGGTAGCAAACATGAATTGTCTAAGCATAGTCCTTTGCTAAGCATAGTCCACCCTGGTTGAATTTGAATGGGCCTTTTTGAGCTTTTACTATTCTAAAGGAGGCCAGTATATACCTATGGCACTCCAGGTATTTCAAGCTAAGATTGTGGCTCCATTACTTTTTGGAGCCTCATTATGGATACAGGGGGTAACAATTGAATTGGAGAGAGTACAGTCTATGTTCCTAAGAGCAGTGCCTAGGTGTGTGCCATATTCTGTTCTCTGCCTGGAATCTGGGTCTTTTTCTATAGTCTGTAAAGCTTGGGAATCTACTTTTGCGAGATGGGTTAAACTCTGTTTAGAGATTCGGGAATTTTCTTTTTTCCGTTACTTATGGTTGGACTCTTATCCAAACCCCTGGCTATCTTATGTAAACAACAAAATAATGCAATTGGGACTCTCTCCTTCTGAACTACTTATTCTGGAGAATAATAAGGTGAAGGAAATACTATTTCTCTGGTTGCATGACATTGAACGTCATGTACTTACGTCTTTGGCTAACAGGACCTGCTCTCCCCTACATTTTGGGATTTCCCCCCCTATGGGAGATAGAGGTGCAAATTATCTAACAACGCTTCACTTCTCCAAGTTTCAGGTTGCGTTTGCTTGGGCTCGCTTAAATGTGCTGCCCTCCTCTCTTTCGGAAAGGAGGTTCGCTAAGGATCCTTCAGCTACGGTTTTCTGCCCTTGTGGCTCTGGCCTCCTGGAAACTATTACCCATGTTTTGTTATATTGCTCTTTGTATCAAGGTGTTAGAGAAGAACTTATCTCCCCCTTGTTAGACAGATTTCCTGGAAGGTGTGAGCTTTTTTATATGCAATATTGCCTTGCAGATACAAGTTGTGAGATCACAAAAGTGGTGGCCATTTTTTTTAATATTGCTATGAGATTAAGTTCTCAATTTTAGGAGTTGTTTTACTGTTTTTAAGTAATCTATTCTAGATGCTTGTAAACTGTTTTATTGTGTGTAATTATTAGTCACTATTTGTGTATATTAGTTATATGTGTTGTTCTGATTTTTATCTCGTTGGCCAATGGCTGTAATAAAAACTGATTGATTGAATTTGAATGGGAGACTTCATGTGTGAGCACTGTAAGATATTCCCCTCAGGGGATGGGGCCACTCTGGGAAGAGCACCTGCATGCAGAAGGTTTCAAGTTCCCTCCCTGGCAGCATCTCCAAGATAGGGTTGAGAGAGACTCCTGCCTGCATCCTTGGAGAAGCTGCTGCCAGTCTGTGTAGACAGTACTGAGCTAGATGGACCAATTGTCTGAGATAGTATATGGCAGGTTCCTATGTTCCATTCACTCCTATAGGAAATATTTATTTATTCGTTCATATCTATATACAGACAGACAGACATGCATACCCACGCCAGTCTTTAGGCAAGTCCTCCACAGCAACGGTGACAGCAGCGAATATTTATATACCTCTTTTCCACAAAGTGGTTTACATAGGTACAAACAAACAAATAAATAAAATGGCTCCCTGTCCCCAAAGGGCTCACAATCTAAAAAAGAAACATAAGATTCTTATGAAACAAAAGACACCAGCAACAGCCACTGAAGGAATGCTGTGCTGGGGATGGATAGGGCCAGTTTCTCTCCCCCTGCTAAATAACGAGAATCCGCACTTTAAAAAAGGTGTTTCTCTGCTCAGTTAGCATATTGCCCAGAGTGACTAATAACAATACGGGTTGTTGGTTTTAACCCAAGAACATTAAGATCAGCACTGGTGTGCTGAGGACAAAATCTGCCTTTGACCCCTGACACTGAGTGGCTTGCTGTCATTGAGAAGGACCGCCCCGATCCCTGCTCCAAAAGGGGTGTGAAATGTGTCTGCATGTGCAGGACAAATGGTTGCACTACCCTCCCACCTCCCCGGAAGCTCTTGCAATAGGGAGGCCTTCCCTTTGTGCACACACAAAGAACTGGCCTTGTGGGGAGGAGAACTGGTCTTGTGGTAGCGACCATAAATGGTTCCTAAGCAGGTTTTGCCCTGGTTTCCATTTGGATGGGAAACTATGTGTGAATGCTGTGTGAGCGCTGTAAGATCCCTCTTAGGGGATGGGGGCAGGGCTATAGCTCAATGGAAGAGCAGCCGCATGCTTGCATGGAGAAGGTCCCAGGTTCAATCCCTGGCAGCATCTCCAGGGTAGGGCTGGAAAAGACTCCTGCCTGTAACTCTGGAGAAGCTGCTGCCAGTCAGTGTAGACAATGCTGAAATAGATTAACCAATGGTCTGACTCAATAGAAGGCAGCTTCCTATGTTCCCAACAATCTATCATAATGACAGGCAATTGATCAATGTTTTCGCAACAGTTATTTTTTTAACGAAATCCATTCTTTTCTACACATTTTGATTGATGCCCAAGATAACAGAACTGACAAGAAGGAGAACAACGCTGAAAGAAACTGCTGCTATCAATATCAAGGGGTTTCTGACCCTGAGGTGTCTATCAACTAATTGGACATTTCATTGCTGGGTTTTTGTAGAGGGAGGTTTGCTTTTCAAAGCAAGATGGCTCAGTTCCTTGCAATTTTCTTACCAAAAAAGGAATATTTGTGTGTGCAAAAGGCAACCTTACTCTAAGGGACAAGTGAGAGATCCTCATTTATTGCCATCTTGCCTTGTCAGTCTGGAAAACGACAGCCTTGATGCCCTGTAAAAAAACCCTCAAGCCTTTCATACACCTTACACGCGATATATTTTTAGCACAACAAGCCACAAGACCAATAGAAATATGAGGTAGGGGGTGGGATCCAACCAGGCTCCAACTGTCAATTCAGGATTCCGAATGACTGGAGACTGGATATGTTTATTTTTATTCATACTGCTGAATTAAGCCAAGGGGTGGTGTATATCCAGTGGAACAGAGAGAAAACCTTTTAAAAACTGATTGAAGGGAAACCTTAATTCACATATAATGAAGCTGTGGCAATGGCCACATGAGATGTTAATCACGCTCAGCATTTTCACAGGATGGCTTATTATCTTATATCTAATTCTGCAAGAGCTGGAAATGTTATGACCCTTATAGATACATAACCAGAACACTTGCAGGCGAGAGGGGGATACGGGCAGAAAACGGAAGAAAAAACCTAAGGGAGTAAACAACAACAACGACAACAAACCACCCAAAACTGTGCCAGTGTAACTCAATGGAGCAGAATGTTTGCAAACTCGTGGGGGGGGGCACTTAACACCAGGTGGGCGGAGCTAATGGAACAGTGGCAAGAAGTGGGGAGGGCTTGAATAAAATGAGTAGGAAATTTCTCAACTCGAGCAAAACTTGACATCTGATGGCATACAGAATTGGCACCCATTGGGCCTCCCAGGAAAGAACATACCATGAAGTTAGTGCCACTACCAAGAAGGGGCTTGCTCCTAGGACGCATCTACCAACCTCGTGAGAATTAGAATTATATAAAGTGTGAACATGTGGAAACTATTCCCATTAATCCGAGGGTTGATTTGGTGAGCACTGAGCTCTGGGTTGGAATAAATGGTCCATCACTTAGTGGAGGGGCCATAGGTCAGTTGTGGAACACATGCTTTGCAAGTAGAAGGTCCCAGGTTTAGTTCCTGGCATCTCCAAATAGGACTGAGAACTACAAACCCTGTGGAATTATGGACAGTCAATATTGGCCTAGATAGACTGATGGTCTGACTCAGTATAAGGCAGCCCCACATGTTGAAAGAGACCCTCTACGCATAATGTTCTTATGTTCTTATTGCCTACTAGTCTGGAAGTTATAGGTCACCCAAGGGCAGAGCCACCATTGTGCAAACAGGTTCAAAGAACCCGGGCCACCAATGAAAAGGGCCACCGAAGCCCACAGGGTGTGTGGCTCAAGCTCCAGAGGAGCCCTGAGTGAACTGCCCCCTCCCAAGCCCGGGCTCCCAAGAGCCCCAAGCAAACTCTCTGCTTGTCATTTCAGGCAGTGCTGCCTGCCTGAGAAGACATGTTTCCCTTTATCTCCCTCTCTGGAGGGAGAGAAAGGGAAATATGTGCTGTCAGACAGCACATTTGACCTGAAATGACAAGCTGAGAGCTCACTCGGGCTCTCGGGAGCCTGGGCGTGGGGAGGGAGTTCGCTCAGGGCTCCTCCGGAGCCTGAGCCACGCCCCCATGCATGTGACATCACGTGCACAGGGAATAATGGGAGGGGGCTGCCGAGTGGGCCAGACCCAGGCTGCCGTTTGGCTGGCTCCGTGACTGAGGCCACCTCCAGCCTCAGAAGCAAGATGCCTCTAAATACTTGCAGGAGAGCAACAGCAAGAGAGTGGGAAGGCCTTCACCTCTTGCCTGTGGGCTTCTCAGAGGCCTCTGACGGATCACTGTGTGAAACAAGATGCTAGACTTGATAGGCTTTGGGCTGGGCTGTTCCAGCAGGGCTGTTCTTAATGTTCAAGAATCTCTAAATCTACACTCTACAAACACACAGACTTTGCATATTCATCCAGGAACTTGCAAAAAAGCAGGGTGCTCAATCATCTGGAAACTGGCTTATGTATGCGCAACTTGCATGCGCATTCACTCTGTTCAAAGACCACCTGTGGAATCAGTAGGCATGATCCCACTGCCCTTCTGGTATAAGTAGCTATGACATGAATATGGCCCATGTTTCATTATGATAGCACAATAATCAAAGAGGATCATAGTGCATTTTACATCTTTGCTGGATTCTTTGTAAATGAGTTTGAGTTGGAATTCAAACCTGAAGCATGTCTTACACAATTATAATAATGTAATGGCAACTTAACCTCTCTAAATGCCTGCCTGGAATCAGTAATGGACTGGAGGAAGGAGAAAAAACTGAAGTTGAATCCAAACAAGATGGAGGTACCCGCTAGGGAGGTCAGAACGTAGGAAGTGCCTGTTCTGGATGGGGTTACACTTCCCCTGGAAGATCAGGTACTTCTGAACCCAAACCTCTCTCTGATAATTCAGGTTGAGACAGTGGCCAAGAGTGCTTTTTATCAGCTTCAGCTAATAACGCCAGCTACATCCTTTTCTCAAGATAAATGACCTTAAAACAGTGGTGTTTGTGCTGGTAACCACGGTTGCCAGAACCTGAGGGGTATACTCGTGGGTCAAATGGGCCGTAACCCAAAATTTGGCTTTAAAAAGCCAATCTGAGGCTTGACTACTGCAATGCACTCTACATGGGGCTGCCTTTGTACATAGTTCGGAAACTGTAACTGGTGCAGAATGTGGCAGCCAGGCTGGTCTCTGGGGCCACCCATAGAGACCACATTACTCTATTTTAAAAGAACTTCACGGGCTGCCAATTAGTTTCCAGGCAAAATACAAAGTGCTGGTTATGCCCTATAAAGCCCTCAATGGCTTGGGCCCAGGGCATTTAAGAGAGGGCCTCCTCCTTCTTCTTCCACCGCCTATTAAGATCGTAGCGGGAGGTCCAGTTGCAGTTGCCACTAGCATGCTTGGTAGCGACCCATAACCGGACCTTCTCTAGGGTTGCCCCAGGGCTATAGAAGACACTCCCGAATGACATCAGAATCTCCCCATCTGTGGCTGTTTTTAAATGGTTTCTGAAAACATACCTGTTTGTGATGTTTTAAAGTTTATATATGGTAATTTTATTTATTTTGTTTACATGGTTTTTAGGTTTTAGTTGTCGTTAGGTCAAATTATAAACTGCCCTGAGATTTTATATAGGGTGGTATAAAAATGCTATAAATACATACATGCATTTGTACCAAATTTCATTCTAATAGAAAGTTCAAGGACAATATCATTGTACATACAAGGCTCCTACCAACAGAGAATATCTGATTTCAATGAAACGCCTCACTTGGGTCAACCAATTAGACATGGCCAGAGTTTAGGAAGGAACCTAGGAAGCTGCTGTCTACTGAGTCAGACCATTGGTCCAACTAGCTCATTATTGTCTACTCTGACTGGCAGCAGCTTAATTAGACAGGATTGATGGTTTTGTGATACCAGTGCAGTACTGCCGCAGCTTTTTGTAGTTTATTTTTGTGGACCTCTTTAATGATTTATGCTCTGTCAACATGCTCTAATTTATTTTCTGCTGAGTCATTTACTTTGCGCACATGTCTGACTCTGATGTTGATGATATTGTATGCACCTGTGGGCAGTCTCTTGCAGATAGGTATAAATTTGAGAAGCTTTTACTAGCACACATGCCGGACAATACTGAGAGGCTCTTTCTAGCTTGATGAGTGAAGTACTGGCATTATTGTTGGCAGAGGAGGTTTGTATACATTTTTGGAATGTGATATGTTTCCTTGTAGTATTCTGTTTATTGGTACTTATCCCTGGCTGACTGCATTCATGCTTCACATTTAATTAGGCTGATGAAGCTATCTCCGCGAAACGGCTTATATCCGTAAGAGCCATACGACACATGACGTTTTGATATATGAACTTTGCCTTTCTATTATGGCATGTGGGGGCATAGCCTGTGACTGATTACACCTAC
The DNA here is from genome assembly GCF_027244095.1 of Hemicordylus capensis. NCBI lineage: Eukaryota > Metazoa > Chordata > Lepidosauria > Squamata > Cordylidae > Hemicordylus > Hemicordylus capensis. The sequence continues at coordinate 14,975,109 of NC_069659.1, forward strand.
ATTCTACTGTGGCTGCACTGAGGCTACACTCGGCTGGACTTATTTTTGGAATCTGAAACCTTTCAACTTCTGAACGGACTGATTTGAGACCACATCATCCACCATTTCTTTTGGCAGCCATGTTTCAGACCTCATCTTCCTGTGCCAGCTGAGAGTCCTACCTACTTCATTTAGGTCTTGAGCAAGCCCCTTTTGCCTTGTTTCAGGAATATCTCCTCCAGATGTCTTGACCATCATCATTATTATAATATACTAGTTGACCGGGTGCATAGCATCTGTGCCCCCAGTTCTCCCTGGCTACCCCACCTTCAGCCCCTTCTCCCTAACTCTTCCCCCAGGTGTCTCTAACCAACGCCCACACTCTCGCTTCTCTCCCCCCCCTCTCCCCGCTTGTGGTTTCTGACCGGCTTGCTGGTCCCGCCGCCGTCCGAACACCCGTCCACCATTTCCCTGGGCAGCAGCTCAACAGTCTCATGAATCCTGCCGCACGTGAGCTCCACCACCCAGCCAATCCGGCACCTCGGCTTCTCAGCCAATCCGCTGGGTTGCCGGGACGCATCCCCACAGAGGCACGTCTATGGGGATTAATAATATAGATGTTATTATTTATGTTTCAATTTGAAGTGTCGTGTTTGGTTTAATTATTAATTCTCTTACAACTGTAAGAAATTATCCTATTATTTCTCTATTGAATATCAATACATATTTCTATTTGTCTTTTGCAATATATGACTTTTATATATCTCCATCTTAGTCACGGGTGGGTCTTTCCTCTTTGTTTTGCTCTATGGCTTCAGGCAGGAATATTTCTCAGCTCTACCTGGAGATGCCAGGGATATGAACCTGGGACCTTCTGCATGCTAAGCAGATTGGTGCTCTACCACTGAGCTATGGCCCAACCACATGTTTGGCCCAGGATAAGTGGTTCAGTCAGGGAGGGGGCAAATCCAGGGGTGTAGCTATAATTGAGTGGGTGAGTTCAAAGAACCGGGCCTCCAAGTTCCACCCCTCCCTATTTTTTCCATTATCTCTCTCACTCTGAGGGCCCGCCAGGGAGTGGAGCGAACTCAGGCCCCCTCTCCCCTAGCTTCGCCTCCAGGCAAAACCTATTGGGTTTATGGCCAAGATGTCAGCCTTTGGAGTGAGAAGGCAGTGTATCTATTTCTCAAATGCATGGAGAATAAGGCATATCCATAGCTATGACTCTGATAGCTATATGGAATTTATGCATTTAGAGGCAGCATATCTCTGAACACATCTGATGAGCATTTCTGATGCTGGGAATAAACAAGCCGCGAGGGTTGTTGTTGCCTTAATGTCCTTACAAACTTTCTAGAGGCAAAGGAACATAAAAACACAGGGTTCTGCCTCAGATCCCGAGTCAGACCCTTGGTCCATCTAGCTTTGTATTGTCTTCACTGAATGGCAGCAGCTTTGCAAGGTTTCTGGCCAAAGTCTTTCCGAAGCCTACCTGGAGATGCTGCCAGGGAATGAACCTGGGACGTTCTGCATGCAAAGCAGAAACTCTGCCACTGAGACAAGGCATCATCCCCAGTAGTGGGCTGGGCTTTGCTGGAAACTTGTTCAGATCCAGCAGGTCTCTTCCTAATGGGCGATCAAAACAAGCCAACGCGTTGTAATGGTGAAACTCCAGTTTCACTCATTATTTTAAAACATGACAAGCTGTGGATACTTTATGATTTTGTCAGCTCTTGGCACTCAGATAAGCCTTTAATACTGCAGTGCAAAACTGCTTATAAATCATGTTTTCCCTGCAATAAATGCAATCCAAGCTACAAGCTGTCAAAACTCTCCATTAAACAGACACTAACAGCGTTTCAGTTCTGCCCAGTTGAACAATATCAATGTTTTGTCAACAATATATTTCTTAGAGCCCATGATCCTTCTGTTACGTGGTACATTCATTAGAAGGTTGCACTTTCCCTGGTGGGCGAGTGGAATGTTAGACAAGACTTCTTGTCATCCTTCATCAGCAAAATTCTGCAATGATCCATCATGTGTGATAAGTACTATACAGCTCAACCAGACCATTCATTTCATTAAGACACAGTCAATACATTTAAAAAAGAGTTGGTCTGTTCTACCGGTCCCCTAGAAAAGTCCTTACTTTCTAAAAAGTGCAGTTTGAATTGAAGATTTGCTTGGCACATGCTGTAATCTTAGAAATCACTATTAGGCGCTTCCATTTTTTCATCTTGTGTTATATATATGTAGGAACATAGGAAGCTGCCATATACTGAGTCAGACCATTGGTCCATCTAGCTCAGTGTTGTCTACACAGACTGGCAGTGGCTTCTCCAAGGTTTCAGGCAGGTATCCCACTCAGCCCTATCTTGGAGATGCCAGGGAGGGAACGTGGAACCTTCTGCATGCAAGCATTCAGATGCTTCTCCCAGAGCAGTTCCATCCCCTAAGGAGAATATCTTATGGTGCTCACACATATCATCTCCCATTCATATGCAACCAGGGCAGACCCTGCTTAGCAAATGGGACAAGTCATGCTTGCTACCTCAAGGCCAGCTCTCCTCCAAGACCACTCTTGACATACATTCCCCATCCATTTTATCTTTCCTACCACCCTGTGGCTTATATACTGCGCAGCGCCCCACTGGTGGAAGAGTGGGGCATACACACTGGCTCTGTGCTGTTTACAAGCTAAGATGCTGTGAGGAATCACAAAGAGCCTCCATGGCTCCTAAGAATTGCATCCGACCTGTAGTGATACAGCTCTGATGCGATCCTTAGGATCTCAAATGTTGAATGTCTATCAACGTTTGCAGCAGGGTTCTCAATTATAGTTAGTGTCCCTACATTTGTACAACTTGTAGATGTTTAGGGTCTCTTGGAATATTCATTCTGTGGTGGGGGGGGCGCCATTGTGCCAGCAGACTCCCCCCCCCCTCCACCCAACAGACAAGCCTGGAAACTCAAGAAATAGAAAGCCCTACATGCATGGAGCTGTATACACAGGATGTTTTAAACACAGTGAAGCTATTCACATGCGCAGGCAAAAATGGGTTAAGGAAGCCCAGCCTGGTTTTGCCTGCCCACATGTACCGCTGTAAGCGGGCCCAATCCGGCGGTACCTCAGCGGCAAACCGACCTCTGGAGCCATCCTGTAAGCCAAGGAGGTGCTTCACATGATTGGTGTGAAGCACCATTCGGGGCAGGGCAGGGAGAATGGGCTTAGCCCGCTCTCCCCGCATGGACTAGGACCGGGGAGACCCGAGTTCAAATCCCCCATCAGCCATGAAACTAGCTGGGTGACTCTGGGCCAGTCACTTCTCTCTCAGCCTAACCTACTTCACAGGGTTGTTGTGAAAGAGAAACTCAAGTATGTAGTACACCGCTCTGGGCTCCTTGGAGGAAGAGCGGGATATAAATGTAAAAATAATGATGATAATAATAATAATGGGCAGGGAGCCGTCTTGGGCAGGGAGCCATCATGGAGCCAGCAAGGGTGGCGGGGATTGGGGGCCAACCAGCCCCCGGAAGTTCCAGGATGCCGCGCGCAAGTGCATGGGGCATTCTGGAGAGACCCCCGGGGCCGGGAGGCTTGTGTCAGCCGCCTGGGGGGAGTCTCCTCATGTGCTGCTGCACCGCGGAGCCGCACCACAGCAGCGCACGATCAACAAAACGGGGTTGGCGGAGCGCTTGCTCTGCTAACATTTAAGGGGAGGGGTAGTTTTTGAGGTTTGCTGCCGAGAACCACACGGCTCCCGTGGCAGCAGACGACCAGGGGAAATTGGGCTAGCTTCCCTTAGCCCAATTTCCCCTGGTCATGCAAATAGCTTCAAGGTTAGGAAACCGAGTGCTCGTTAGGAAAGCGAGTGATCATCTGCCAGTCGTGGCTGCTTGCAACCACTGCTGGCAGACTGTGGGGATCCCGGCCAGCTCCGCGGAGAGGAGGGGGGATTCCCATAATGCACTCGCGTGGTGCATTATGGGCACTCTGGGGCGGGGCATCGAAGGGCGATGCATCCCGGCACCCCGATCCCCCAAGCTCCTGGCAGCAGCTGGTAATTGTCTGGGCGGGCACTCCGCCCACTGAAGAGGGAACCCTCGATTGTCTGAGGGGAGGCAAGCTTCTTAAGACTTCCTCCCCGCTACCTCTCTTGCCCTTGCTCACTGCTCGTGAGAAAGGGCTCTTTATTTAAAATATCCATAAGTCGTGGTGGAATCTGATGCTGCAGTACTACTGCTCTTCACCGTATATATTTATTTTATCAGAGTGAATATCTGAAGAGGTCCAGACCTTTGGCCAAACACGTGAACGCTGGAAGCTGCAGACCTCTGGGAACATAAGGTGGTACCAACAGCAAACATGATCCTGTTCCCCCCCCCTCCACACACAGAGAGGAACATAAGAAGGTAAGGAGCTCATTCACACAATCAAAACCTATGTTCTACCCAGGTTTGGGAGCTGTGTGTCCTCCCCATTTCCAGTGGTGTGGAAGCAAGGTAGGAGGAATAGCTACCCCAGGTTGACTTCCTGCCTTGCTTCCACACAATCACTTCTACCCAGGTTTTCCTCCTACCTTGCTTCCACACCACTGGAAATTGGGAGCACACACAGCTCCTAAACCTGGGTAGAACACAGTTTTTGACTGTGTGAATGACCTCAAGAAAAGCCTGCTAGATCAAGCCCAAGGCCTTTCTAGTCCAGCATCCTGTTTCCAGAGGCGCTCTTAGGACCGGGCCACAGAGATCCTGACCGGTCCTCCACTGCCTGGGGGGTGGCCTCCAAACGTTCCCCTCCATGAGTACTGCAGGCCACCATAGTGTGCGGACGGGGGGCAGGAGGGAGCCTCCGTGGGGATGGGGCTGCATCACTGCTAGTGGCCATGTGTGTGTGCTGCGCTCCACCAGCCCTGCCTTTTTCACACAGTGGCCCACGAGACTCTGTGTGTGTCTCTGTGTGTGTGTGTGTGTGTGTGTGTGTGTGTGTGTGTGTTCCACAGGTGTATGAAGATGGTTTTTGGAACAGCAGTGTAATCTGTGTTAACATCCTTTTTTTCTGTACCCCAGAATAATGTTAACCCCTTCTGGGGTTGATGTTACCGCAAAATAAATGGATGTCCGTGACATTCAGCCTGTGCCCTGTTGATTGCAAGTGGAGCATCCTGCTATTGCAAGGGTTCTCAAACTTTGGTCCCTAGGCATTATTGGAATACAACTCCCAGCCAAAATGACCAAAATCTGTGGGTGATGGGAATTGTAGTCCCAAGATCTGGAGACCCAAGTTTGAGAACCCCTGCTCTGTTGAAACACAACGTGTCTCCCTGGCTCATTTTCAGACAGAATGGAGGCTGGTCATGCCCAATTTACAGTCTAAAAGGAAGGAACAATTCAGCCGGAAGTCCTACAGTTATTAGAAGAATTATGGTTCCTTTCCTTGAAGTTGCGGTTTGATTTCCTTAATTGCTCATTCAACGGCGCTGTTTTAAATTAAGCTCATTATAGGTAGGCGCCTTTTCCAGAGATGCCTCTATTGAGTTAAGATGGCTCATTCCCTTCCAACAGCTGCTAATTAATCCATCATTAGCCAGCCTGAATCGTGTGTCTATTCGTTTCAATGATGGCTAATGTGAACTTCACCCGTTGGGGCACCAGGTTAAATGCCAATTTCATGAGCATGTGTTAGTTATCACCACTGTGACTGAAACACCACTTGTGTATCTGCAGACATTAAAAAAGCTCTGTCTCTTCTGTCCTAAAACACCATTGTATTCCTAGTTCGTATTCCTATCCTTATTAACTGAACTGGTAAAGTGGGAGGCTTCCAAAGGGAGAGAGGGAGGAGAAGCGGAGGTGGAGGAATCAATCATCTCAATTAAGGCAGATAAAAGCACCAGTGCAGGGTTACCTATTAAGGAGAGGGTTCATTATTGTTGTTAATAAACCTCATCCACAGCTGACAGCTGAATCAAGGGCTGGGTTCCAACACACCCTGCATCAAGTTGCTAATTTGGCAAAAAGGCACCTTTTGACATGGTGATTCTCTTGAATGAGCAGGGGGAGAGTAACTGGCCCTGTTCACCCCCAGCATAGTACCTCCAGTGAGTGTTGCTGGTGTCTATTTCATGTTTCTTTTTAGATTGTGAGCCCTTTGGGGTCAGGGATCCATCTGATTGATTTGTTAGTTCTCTGTGTAAACCACCCTGAACCATTTTTGGAAGGGCAGTATAAAAATCTAATTATTATTATTATTATTATTATTATTATTATTATTATTATTATTTCAAAATAATCGACATAGCAATACCAGGTGACAGTGGAATAGAAGGAAAAGAAACAGAAAAAGTAACAAAAAACAAATCTTCAATCTACAAATCAAAATTGAAAGGCTGTGGCAGAAGAAGACCACAATAATCCTAGTAGTAATTGGCACCCTAGGTGCAATTCCAAAATATCTTGAAGAGCACATCAACACCATAGGGGCCACAGAAATCACCATCAGCCAACTACAAAACACAACTTTACTGGGAACAGCTGACATTTTCAGCGATACCTATAACAACAACAACACTGATAACAAAATTCTGGCATCCCAGATCCTTGGGAAGGACTCAGTGTCTGGATAAAACAAACCAGACAATAACACCTGTTTGACTGTTGAAAAGAAGAAGAAGAAGAAGAAGAAGAAGAAGAAGAAGAAGAAGAAGAAGAAGAAGAAGAAGAAGAAGAAGAAGAAGAAGAAGAAGAAGAAGAAGGGCAACTTGAAGAAAGAATCAGAGGGTTTAATACTGGCTGCACAAGAACAGGCACTAAGAACAAATGCAATAAGAGCAAAAGTAGAAAAATCAACAACAAACAGCAAGTGCCACCTTTGTAAAGAAGCAGATGAAACAGTGGACCACCTAATCAGCTGTTGTAAAAAGATCACACAGACTGACTACAAACAAAGGCATGACAAGGTAGCAAGGATGATACACTGGAACATCTGCAAAAAATAAAATTGGTGGGACAATAAAATTGAAAAAGTTGTAGAAAATGAAGATGCAAAAATATTATGGGACTTATGACTACAAACAGACAAACATCTGCAAACAATACACCAGATATAACTGTAGTCTAGAAGAAAGAAAAACAAGTTAAAGCAATCGACATAGCAATACCAGGGGATAGCAGAATAGAAGAAAAAGAAATAGAAAAAAACAACAAAATACAAAGATCTACAAATTGAAATTGAAAGGCTATAGCAGAAGAAGACCAAAATAATCCCAGTGGTAATTGGCGCCCTGGGTGCAGTTCCAAAAGACCTTGAAGAGCACCTCAACACCATAGGGGCCACAGAAATCACCATCAGCCAATTACAAAAAGCAATTTTACTGGGAACAGCCTATATTCTGCGACGATATTTATAATAATAACAGCAACAACATTGATAATAAAATTCAGCCATCCCAGGTCCTTGGGAAGGACTCAATGTCTGGATAAAACAAACCAGTCAATAACACCTGTCTGACTGTGTAAACAACAATAATAATAGTTGCTAAAGCCAGTTGGGCCATCTGCAGAACTGCAGCGGATCCCAAAAGACCTGCCTACATCATGATCAGTGGGTCAAGGTCTTACAGGGTGCCAAAATTCAACCTAAAGGCATTCATGCAATCTGGATAGGGGGCACATCTGTTTGAGCCAGGGTGCCAGGGTGCAAGGGGCCAATTGCCCTGGGCCCCACACATGGAAAGGGCTCCATCCAAAATATGGTTCAGTAAGTGAAATGATCAGATGGATCCTTTTCATTCAAGGCAGTAAAAAGTAATCTGTTAAAATATAACCCCTGGATCAAGAGTCATTTCAGTATGTATGTATGTATGTATTTGAAATATTTCTATACCGCACAAAACTTGCGTCTCTGGGCGGTTTACAATTAAAATCATTTAAAAGATTAAAAATGTTTAAAACTCAGTTTTAAAATTATTTAAAACTATAAATCTAATTAACAGCCTGGGTGAATAAATGTGTCTTCAGTGCCTTTTTTAAAGTTGCCAGAAATGGGGAGGGTCTTATTTCAACAGGGAGCGCATTCCAAAGTCCAGGGGTTGCAACAGAGAAGGCCCATTCCCGAGTAGCCACCTAACGGGTTGGTGGCAGTGGCAGGCAAACCTCAACAGATGTTCTTAGCAGGTGGTGGGCCCCATGGCAAAGAAGATGTTCTCTTAAATACCCAGGGCCTAGGGCTTTATAGGTAATGACCAGCACCTTGTATTTTGCCCAGAAATGTATCGGTAGCCAGTGCAATTCCTTCAAGACAGGAGTAATATGGTCTCTCCTAGATGACCCAGAAACCAACCTCACTGCTGCGTTCTGAACCAACTGCAGTTTCCAGACTACATACAAAGGCAGCCCCACATAGAGCACATTGCAGTAATCCAGCCTAGAGGTTACCAGCAGATGTACCACTGTTTTAAGGTCGTTCATCTCAAGAAATGGATGCAGCTGGCATATCAGCTGGAGCTGATAAACGCACCTCTGGCCACTGCCTGAACCTGAGACACCAGGGAGAAGTTCGGATCCAGAAGCACCCCCAGACTGTGTACTTGTTCCTTCTGGGGGAGCGTGACCCCATCCAGAACCGGCTGATCAAAATCATCTCCTGAGTTCCGACCCCGCACAATAAGAACCTCCATCTTATCTGGATTCAGCCTCAGTTTGTTATCCCTCATCCAGCCTATTACTGCCTCCAGGCAGGCGTTTAGGGAAGTTATGCCTTCTCCTGATGATGTTGACATGGAGAAATAGATTTGGGTGTCATCAGCATATTGATAACACCCTGCACCAAATCCTCTGATGATCTCTCCCAGCGGTTTCATGTAGATGTGAACAACATCGGAGACAATACGGAGCCCTGAGGGACACCATACGAAAGTTCAGATTTTGAAGAACAACATTCTCCAAGAGACACCATCTGGAATCTGCCCGTGAGATAGGAGCGGAACCACTGCAAAGCAGTGCCTCCCACCCCCAAACTCCTCAGACGTTCCAGAAGGATATTATGGTCAATAGTATTGAAAGCCACTGAGAGATCCAAAAGGACCAACAGAGTCACACTCCATCTGTCAATTCCCAATTGGAGATCATTCATCAGGCCGACCAAGACAGTCTTCACCCCATATCCTCCTTAAAAGCCCGTTTGAAATGGGTCTATTTGGGGCTATCTGCCCTTGTAGTTCTGGGGAAGTGGAGTCAACTGCCCATGTTATCTTGAACTGTCAATTTTATCGAACTTTGCGGGAGAGAGATATAAGTCCTTTTTTAACAGCATACCCCAGTTTTTCTGAACAGTTCTATCTGGAATTACTTTTGACAGACCGTTGGAATGTAGTATCTTATAACGTGGTGAAGTATTGTTTCCTGGCTAATAAGACTAGGATAAGAAATGTTGAGAAGCGAGATATGGGGTTGGATTGAATTAAATGTTAGATTATTACAATGCATGGAGACCTCTGTTTTATGTAATGGATGAACTTGGGTGTTATGGTTCTGTTTTATGTTTCAACAGTTTATTATTTTATTTAACCAAGTTCGTTTTTATGTAAAGCTCGCTTTTATGTAAAGCCTTTGTACTTTGTGTTTTGCTGGTCGAATGACTGTAATAATAAAGATTTGATTTGATATGTTTGATTTGGGGCTATTACCAGTGTCTTATATTAATTTTAGCCCAAAAAAATGCACTAGGGCATATTAGCGGTACATCAGGAATTACTGCTAGGTCTTACTTTCGGGGAAACAGGGTATATTGATACAGGATGCAGTGACTGACACACTGCAAATGAGCATGGGCCGGAATGTAATGTTTGCACAGTTACACAAGACTGCTGATGTGCAGGCTCCCAAATTGTGCAAATGAAGCTGTGTGACAATGCAGGCATTCTATATAATGGCCACGCTATCACACAACTCTGAGCAATTTTCATTGCTCAAACATGAACCCTTCCCTAACCTTACCCTAACCCTTTCTTCTGTGCAAAAATGACTACAGTTTTAACCAAATCATTTGGGGATAGAGGTTAAGAAGCAGTGAAAAGCTGTAAGTGCAGCAATGTTATCACCCATTTTCCAGCTCTAGAGGAGTAGATGTCGTCATAAGAACATAAGAACAGCCCTGTTGGATCAGGCCCATGACCCAACTTGTCCAGCATCCTGTTTCACACAGTGGCCAACCAGATCCCTCTGGATGCCTACAGACAAGAGCTGAGGGCATGCCCTCTCTCTTGCTGTTGCTCCCCTGCAACTGCTATTCAGAGGCATCGTGCCTTTGAGGCTGGAGGTGGCCTATAGCCCTCTGACTATTAGCCATTGATAGACCTCTTCTCCATGAAGTTATCAAAACCCCTCTTAAAGCCATCCAGGTAGTTGGCTGTCACCAAATCTTGTGGCAGAGAATTCCACAAGTTGATGATGCATTGTGTGAAAAAGTACTTCTGTTCATTGGTCCTAAATTTCCTGGCAATCCATTTCATGGGATGACCCCTGGTTCTAGTGTTATGTGAGAGGGAGAAGAATGTCTCTCTATCTACTTTCTCCACACCGTGCATGATTCTATAGACCTCTATCATGTCTCCCCACAGTTGTCTTATTTCTAAACTAAAAAGCCCCAAGTGTTGTTGTCTTGCTCTGCTCTGCTTGGTCTTGTGGTAGCAAGCATGAATGTCCCCCTTTGCTAAGCAGGGTCCACCCTGATTTGAATTTGAATGGGAGATAACGAGGTCATTCACACAACCAAAAACTTTTTTCTCTCTGGGTTTGGTTGTTGTGTGTGCTCCCAGTTTTTTGGTTGTGTGGAAGCAAGGTAGGAAAAAAACCTGGGTAGAAGTGATTATCTGGAAGCAAGGTAGGAGGAAAAGCTACCCAGGTTTTCCTCCTACCTGGCTTCTACACAATCACTTCTATCCAAGTTTCCCTCCTACCTTGCTTCCACACAACCGAAAATATGGAGCACCCACAGCTCCCAAACCCAGGTAGAACATATTTTCGATTTTGTGAATGACCTCTACATGTGTGATCACCGTAAGATATTCCTCTTAGGGGATAGAAAGAGTACCTCTTCTGGGAAGAGCATCTGCATGCTTGCATGCAAAAGGTTCCAGGTCCCCCCCACCTGGCATCTCCAAGGTAGGGCTGAGAGAAATTCCTGCCTGCAACCTTGGAGAAGCTGCTGCCAGTTTGTGTAGACAATACTGAGCTAGATGGACCAATGGTCAGACTCGGTATAAGGCAGATTCCTATGTACCGATGGTACCAATGGCCAAAATTTCTGGGCTTGGCTCATGGACATATAACTCAGCCACCCGATTCCCCCTTCCTTCTCTTCCTTAGTCCTGTTGCAGGCTTGTATTAAAAGCCTTGCCAGGGAGGTTGTATAGAACCTTGTTAATAAATCTGTAATTTTCCAACAGAAGTGGAATCTGAATTCCATTGCCAAAGTTCCACAGATAACACAGAACTGATAGAGAACTAGGAATGAAAAAAAAGTTCCTAGCTCTTTAGTTTAGTTGCCAACTTTTTTCTGGCTGGACTCCTGGGCCTCTGCAGCTGCAGGCTAGGAATATATTCCCCAGCTCCATTGCTGCTCTTTAATGCACAAGAACCTTATCCAGAAAAAGAGTTGGCAGCAGGGGTGTAACTATAACTGCATGAATGGATTCAAAGAACCCGGGCTGCCCAGCAACTATGCCCCCCCCCCGATCCACCCCTCCCTAATTTCTTCATTATCTCCCTCACTCCATTTTGGGAGAAAAATGTACAGGTCATACTGGGTAATTGTGGGTTTTCTGAGCAATTCATATGCGTCTTAGGCCAAGATTTAGTCAAAAAAGTTTTAAAACAGAGAATTTGGGACCTGGAGAAACAAAGGGACCTGAGTAGGGTCTCTATTGGAGTTTATAATGATTACTTCTCAAGTTACCCACTTCCGGCAATGTATCTTACATACTTGTCTGCTCTGACCCAAAGGAAAGCATTCTCCCAGGCTCAATTTAATGTCCTGCCATCTATGGTTTTGGAGGGAAGGTATAAGGGCGTCCCTTTTAAGGATCGACTATGTCCCTGTGGTGCAGAAGTGGTTGAGACAACTGCACATGTGCTTTTACACTGTACCTTTTACAAAACTATCCATACCTCCTGGCTCGAACCTTGTTTGTGAAAATTTGGGGGACATCAGGATGAGTTCTGTGTTGAGCTCTTCCTGTCAGGTGGGCACAAGGGAATTACCTTGGCCACGGCCAGATTTTGTGCAGCTGCTATAAAAATAAGAAATGTTTTAACAAATCTTAATTGATATGTTTTATGCGTTATTCTTTTCTTTTCCTTTTTCTTCTTCTGATAATTATATTATTGCTGCTTACTGTATGTATGTTATGTTTGGTCTTGTACCATATATATATATGTGTGTGTATATATATATATATATATATATATATATATATATATATATATATATATATAGTATATATATACACCCTCATTCCGAGATCCAGAGGGGGGCGAACACAGACCCCCTCTCCCCTAGTTACGCCCCTGGATGGCAGGCAGTCCTTTTGGGGGAAAGATTATTGGCTTATTACAGAAGTAGAGGACTGGGCATTTGTTGAAATTTCATGACAAAATGCAGCCAACTGGTCAAAGCTAACTCTCAAGAGGCCAACCACTCAGAGGAGTATTTTGACTAGAGCTACTTTTTGATGACTTTAAATGGTACTGGGCTTTTGCTCAAGCCATTCACACAGCTGCAGGTTAAATCTGAGCGAGTTCTGAAGACATGTGCCCAGCTGCTTGCGGCAAGCAACTGTCATTCTCCTCAAGAGAAATATTCCTAGGATACATGGCCAGCTGTTGTCCTCACTTTCTAAGAGTGCAGCTGCTGTGATGGGAGAGAAAAACAGACTCCCTAAGTGTTAATGATTTCCTATTTGCTTAGTCAGCTTTCTTACAGTGCCAACTCCCAATTTGCAGTGATTCTAAGGCAGTTTTCATTTTTCTGTACTTTTTGATTCATTAGCATAGCAGTAACTTCTCAGTAAAATGTTGGGATGCGAGAGTGTGCTTTAGTCAGGTATGACATCTGAACCCACTCAAGTCCAAAATTCTACATCCAACATGCTCCCAACTTGCTGGTCTTGTGGAGGAGAGCTGGTCTCGTGGTAGCAAGCATGAATTGTCCTCTTTGCTAAGCAGAGTCTATCCTGGTTTGTATTTGAGTGGGAGACATATGTGAGCACTATCAGAAATTCCCATTTGGGGATGGGGCCACTCCGGGAACAGCACCCACATGCTTGCATGCAGACAGTTCCAAGTCCCACCCGCTGGCATCTCCAAGATAGGACTGAGAGAGACTCCAGCCTGCAACCTTGGAGAAGCTGCTGCTGCCAATATGTGGAGACAACACTGAGCTAGATGGACCAATGGTCTGACTCAGTATAAGGCAGCTTCCTATGTTCAACATAAGAACATAAGAACAGCCCTACTGGATCGGGCCCAAGGCCCATCTAGTGCAGCATCTTGTTTCACACAGTGGCCCACCAGATGCCGCTGGAAGCCACAGGCAGGAGTTGAGGGCATGCCCCCTCTCCTGCTGTTACTCTCCTGCAACTGGTACTCAGAGGCATCCTGCCTTTGAGGCTGGAAGTGGCCCTCCTAGTAGTAGCCGCTGATAGACCTCTCTTCCATGACGTTATCCAAGCCCCTCTTAAAGCCATCCAGGTTGTTGGCTGTCACGACATCTTGTGGCAGAGAATTCCACAAGTTGATTATCTTTTGTGTGAAAAAATACTTCCATTTGCTGGTCCTAAATTTCCCAGCAATCAGTTTCATGGGATGATCCCTGGCACCAGTGTTATGTGAGAGGGAGAAGAATTTCTCTCTATCCACTTTCTCCACACCATGCATTATTTTATAGACCTCTATAATCTGTTCCTGTGTTCCTAACTTCTGTCTCCAAGATCTGAGGCTAGACAGAGAATCTCCGGAACAGACTTGGGCAGGGTTAGGCATCAAACCTACCAGGACAAAAAAATTAAGCTATTTGCAATGCCCACATCTGACTGTCATCTGAATGCAAAAACCAGTACTGTGCTCCCTAGAATGTCACTGGGCTTTAAGAATAACTGTCCTCGACTTCCTATTCCACATTAGTATCCTCACACACACCAAAATAGCACAAGAGAGACTCAGTGGTACCAATAGCATCAGGTGTGCCAATGGTCCATTTTATTTCAGCCTCAAAAAGGAGCATCACATACTCAAAGTGCATACCGATCATGACCCACATGTTAACCCCTGCTAACTTGGCAAAGAGGCACCTTTTAATGTGGTGATTCTCTTTAATTAGCAGGGGGAGAGTAACTGGCCCTGTCCACCCCCAGCACAGGACATCCAGTGACTGTTGCTGGTGTCTCTCTTATGTTTCTTTTACAGGTGAAACTCGGAAAATTAGAATATCGTGCAAAAGTGCATTAATTTCAGTAATGCAAATTAAAAGGTGAAACTGATATATGAGACAGATGCATTACATGCAAAGCGAGATAAGTCAAGCCTTACTTTGTTATAATTGTGATGATCATGGCGTACAGCTCATGAAAACCCCAAATCCACAATCTCAGAAAATTAGAATATTACATGGAACCAAGAAGACAAGGATTGAAGAATAGAACAATATCGGACCTCTGAAATGTATACAGTGTACTGTGCTTGATTGGCCAGCAAACTCGCCTGACCTGACCCCACAGAGAATCTATGGGGCATTGCCAAGAGAAAGATGAGAGACATGAGACCAAACAATGCAGAATTGCTGAAGGCCGCTAATGAAGCATCCTGGTCTTCCATAATACCTCATCAGTGCCACAGGCTGATAGCATCCATGCCACGCCGCATTGAGGCAGTAATTGCTGCAAAAGGGGCCCAAATCAAGTACTGAATACATATGCATGCTTAAACTTTTCAGTGGTTTTTTCTTGGCTCCATGTAATATTCTAATTTTCTGAGATTGTGGATTTGGGGTTTTCATGAGCTGTATGCTATGATCATCACAATTATAACAAATTAAGGCTTGACTTATCTCGCTTTGCATGTAATGCATCTGTCTCATATATCAGTTTCACCTTTTAATTTGCATTACTGAAATTAATGCACTTTTGCACGATATTCTAATTTTCCGAGTTTCACCTGTAGATTGTGAGCCCTTCGGGGACAGGAGTCATCTTATTTATATATTTATTATTTCTTTGTGTAAACCACCCTGGGCCATTTTTGGAAGGGCGGTATAGAAATCAAACGAATGAATGAATGAATGAATGAATGAATAATCTGACAGGACACAAGACATTCACTTTGTTTAAATAAATAGAAAAGGAATACCGCAAATCCATTTCCAGCAGTAACTTTTTGAAGAAAGATTTAGTTAGACACCCAACATGAAAATGCTCTTATAGAGTTAAGGAGGAATTTTGTTCTGAAAGCTTAATTAGCTGATGTAAAACCAAACTGAGGAAAACAAGTAGCACCTTGCTTTCTGAAGGGACTCAAATCAGATTAATACTCTTTCCCCTCTTGGGTTAGCCCTGCTTTGTTTCCTGTTCTCCCATTCCAAGCACAATGAAAAGGTAAATTAAGTCACTTACAGTGAATCAAAACCTCCCGTGTTTCCATGGAAATGTTTAGAAGGCAGAGCTCCAAGTTAACCGGACTGCTAGATACAAAGGCCTTTGTTGCTGGTGAGCTGAATCCCACAGGCTGGTCCCGATGTGTGCGTATCACACTTAGTAACCTTCTACCCTGCTGAGCATGCCTTCATGACAGCTGACGTCCCGTTCCACTTTGCAAACTCACTCAGACCTTTGGCAGAAATGTGGAGCCCTGCTACTGTGCCTGTTCGCATTTGTGTCTGTTTGGACATACCGTCGTTCTTTGGGCTATCAGAGAATGGCAGATAAATTAGAATATAAGAATGGCATTGCTGATCCAAAGAAGGGTCCATCTGGATTCTGTTTCTTTCAGCAGCTGGACAGATGGCTTTAGAAGCTCACAAGTATTTGTTTGTTTATATCACTCCTTTCAACAAAAGGCAGCTTTACATATAATGGAGGCAAGTAAGTAAGAGGGAACCACAGGATTATGTCCCCAGTGTGCTTCTTTCTTTTCCATGTTATCTGAACCTGGAAATTTGGGAGTGCCAATGTCGGATTCCCTCCACCACCCAACATTCGGCCAATATTTGTAACCTAGGAACCTAGATGTTAGGAACATAGAAAGCTGCCATTCTGAGTCAGACCATTGGTCCATCTAGCTCAGTATTGTCTTCACAGTCTGGCAGCAGCTTCTCCAAGGTTGCAGGCAGGAATCTCTCTCAGCCCTATCTTGGAGATGCTGCCAGGGAGGGAACTTGGAACCTAGATGTTCTTCCCAGAGCAGCTCCATCCTTTTAGGGGAATATCATACAGTGCTCACATATGTAGTTTCCCATTCATATGTCTGGTTACATATAAATGGGAGACTAGAAGTATGCGCACTGTAACATATTCCCCATAGGGGATAGAGCTGCTCTGGGAAGAGCATCTGGGTTCCAAGTTCCCTCCCTGGCAGCATCTCCAAGATAGGGCTGAGAGAGATTCCTGCCTGCAACCTTGGAGAAGCTGCTGCCAGTCTGTGAAGACAATACTGAGCTAGATGGACCAATGGTCTGACTCAATATATGGGAGCTTTCTATGTTGCTAACCAGGGCACACCCTGCTTAGCTTAGGGGACAAGTCATGCTTGCTACTACTAGACCAGCTCCCTAACCCTAACCCTAACCCTAATCTAGATTTGAAGTTGCTTGGAGAATGTCAGGTGGTGGAGAAAACCAAACGTTGCCAACCCAGCATTTCCTGGTTCAGACAAGATGAAAGAGGTGGGAGTACCAGGAGTACACACTCGCCAGCAAGCGTCCAAAATGTCAAAGTGATAGCATTATCTCTTGTCTACTCCCAGCTTCTGGTATTCAGAAATGTACTTCCTTTTTTACAAGGATGCTCAATTTAGCTATCATAGTTAATAGCCATTTATGAGCCCATGGGCCTATTTATTACACAGACATTCATGCATTAACTACCTACACATTATGGCCAATTCCAGGCTGATTACAGTAGTTTTGCATTAGTGTAGCTTCCCCAAGGGTTCTTATAAAAGAGATTATTTCCAGAGTGCAAACACCTTCAGATTAGAGTTAATTTGATGTGAGGTATGGGGGTGGTCTTTTTATGAGGCCAGGTGGAGTGGTCACCTCAGGTGGTGGATTATTGAGGGTCCAGCAGGACGGCAAGGGCCCCCTTACCACTACTGAATCAGCTCTTCAGGAGCAATCTATCTGATCCTTCCAAGCTTTGCAAGGAGCATGGGGGAAAGAGAGAAGCCTGCCCCCTTCTCCTCATACCCTTTGCAAAGCTTGCAAGAAACACAAGAATAGGCTTCTGCCCACCTTCCCACCTTCCCACCCCTGCACTGCTTTCAAGTTTGCAAAATGGGGTGGCCCCCACCAGGGGCATGAAGCAAGACAGCTTTTGATACCTGGTCTCAGGATTCACAATGCTTGGAGACAGCACCACGCAAATGTTCAGCTCTTGACAGGCCAGCCGTGCCCCCATGCAAGCAGAGTCATCACTGTGCCTCCGAGCCAGGCGGTGTATAAATTAAATACATAAAATTAAAATGTCAGGAGACTGTATAAGGGGGGCGGGTTTCTCCCCAAGTCGGATGCTGAAGAATGATTTATTGCACCCTGAGATGGAGTGTCTAGCAACAAGTTATTATCTATAAAGCCCTAAACTGCTCAGGCCCTGGGTATTTAAGAGAACATCTTCTTCACTGTGAGCCCCACCTCCTGCTAAGATCATCTGGAGAGGTTCGTCTGCGGCTGCCACCAGCTTATCTGGTGGCTACTCGGGAATGGGCCTTCTCCGTTGCTGCCCCTGGACTTTAGAATGCACTCCCTGTTGAAACAAGAGCCTCTCCATCTCTGGCACCGTTTAAAAGGCACTGAAGACAAATTGGTTCACCCAGGCTTTTAATTAGATGTATGGTTTTAAATTTTAAATTTTGTTTTTAAATGATCTTAATATGAATGATTTTAATGTTTAAATGATTTTAATTGTTTAATTGATTTAATGTTTTACATTATTTTAATTGTAAACCGCCCAGAGACGCAGGAAAAGACTCCACTGAACTTAGAGTTTCAGCCGGGATCAGATATTGGTCGATTTGGAACTGCTTTGAGGACTTGTTTCTTTGAATCTGTTAGATGGTTGTTTGGGCTGTTTCTTAGTCTCTTCTTTCTCATTAACGGCGCTACAAAGTTCAGACTGAAGAAGAGAGTTCCAGGACTTCACGGCAGCCGGTGATTTATAATCCAGAAGGATGGGTTATTTAAACTGTGTAAGGTCGCAGAGGGAGCCAACTGCCTTACAAGTCATAAAATCGCATAATATATTTTTTAAAATTTAAAACCAGCAGGCCAGATAAGAAAAAACAAGACGGTTTGTAGGAGCTCAAACAACGAGTTGCTGCCTCGTCACCATCTGAGCTCCGCCTCTTACTGTAAAAGGTACTGCAGACCAGCCAGCAGCCACTCCCCTGTACAGTGCTGACCGAGCACCCTCTGCATCCAGCGCCACACACAATGCCTGCCAGGGGCATAGCTACATAGGAAGCTGCCATACACTGAGTCAGACCATTGGTCTATCTAGCTCAGCATTGTCTTCACAGACTGGCAGCGGCTTCTCCAAGGTTGCAGGCAGGAATCTCTCTCAACCCTCTCTTGGAGAAGCCAGGGAGGGAACTTGGAACCTTCTGCTCTTTCTAGAGCGACGCCATCCCTTTAGGGGAATATCTTACTGTGTGCTCACACTTCTAGTCTCCCATTCATATGCAACCAGGGCAGACCCTGCTTAGCTAAGGGGACAAGTCATGCTTTCTACCACAAGACCATCTCTCCTTTCTTTCAATTGAACACTCCTCTGTACAATTGAACAAGGAGGAACAAATGTCCTTAGGCTCAGGAGGGAGGGGGGACTAGTGGCTGGGAAGCAGCCCCCTCCTGCCTCCCTGATTCAGTGGAAAGCTGATGGCGCCAGACCAGAGTGTGGGGAGTGTGTGATATTATTTGCATATGAGGAAATAAAAGGCACACTGAGAATATTTTGTTTTTCACCATGCCCATATAGTTCTTCAGCAAAGACATGAGGAGTAGGAAGAAGAGGAAGAAGAAGACATGAGACGCACCTTCACTTCTTGTCCCAAGGCCCACTTCAACCTTGCTGCATCCCTGATGCTTGCCAGCAATGGAATGAGGTCCCCCTTCATACACCAATACACCAGGGTTTTCTGTTGCACAGTGTGGGAAGGGTAATTTTTGACAATCTTCCCTTTGTAGCCACCTTTGCCTCCTGAAACTAGGGCTGCAGGTCTCTCAGGGACATAATTTTAGGAGGCATAGGTGACTGCAGAGAGAAGGGAAGACAATCTAAAATTGTCCCTCTATTCTGTGACATAAATGCTGGAGTGTTGGTTCAGCTTCCACATGTGCTGGCTACACAACCTGCCATCAGGGCACATGCTAGCCGTAATCTCAGTATCCATGCGGTCGATGTTCATGTGAAGGAGCTCTATCCACATACAGCTACACTTGCAAAGGGCTTTCCTACACATTCAGGAACTGGGTGACCATCAGGGTTCCAGAATGCATGGAGGAGCGCTATGCAATATAAAATAAAAAATAAAAATCTTGGCACAGTTCACCAGCCTGCCAAAAATTGTACTCTTCAGATGGTTCGTCGAGCTATGTTGGTATGCTACTCGTCATGACGTTTTTTCACACAACAGGCATAATTTTTTACTCATCATGGATGAGCAGACAAGTGGATTTCCTGAGTCCTGGCTATGCACAAACATTTGTATGTGCTCCAGGCCCTTCACACTAAATTCCAGTGAGTGGTTGTCAAGGGTCACGGCCAGCACATGCAGACTCGCTTCCTGCCACACGTGTTCCCTGAACCAAGCATGTAGCTAGGGGAGAGTGGGCTCATGTTGGCCCCTCTCCCCAACAGCCCCTCGTGCATGTCAGCCATGCCCCCTGCATACGGTGTCACATGCAGAGGGTGTGGCCAGCGCCCAGAAGGGCATCATGTGGCCCTCTGGAGCGCATTTCCCAACTGACAACGAAGCCAACTGGAGCTCAGGAGAGAGGGAGGGGCAAGCCACGTAACTCCCAGGACCTGGGTGACTCAGATTGCTTGAACCCATCCACCCAATTATATCTCTGTCCCTGCCCTGAACGCTCGAGGCACAGCTTCACCACCTCACCTGCTGCCACCGAGCTTCACGATGCCTTCCAGTCCCAGGGACTGATTCTGCACACACTTCTGTGCTCTTCCATGCCTGAAGAAGTCACTGTTGCCTGAGCAGTCATTGGTAGCCCAGGAGGCTTCGGTACAAGTCTTCAATATTTAGGTTCTTGGTTCAAATCATATAGAGTCCCTAAAGCCATGAACAGAAAGACCTAGGGGTGTTTTGTTTCTGGATTTTTTGGTTTTTTGCTGAACCTTGCTGTCAGCTCTGCTTCCTTCACCGACACTCATTCATTCCTGTATTGCCACACATACATGGATCTAGGGTAACACCTTTCCCCCCATACTTCAGACAAGCTGTCCACTCTGATATAGTGTTGTTATTGGTTGAAGGGATTGAGGGAAATTACTCAAAGTAGTCCTGTTGAAATTAAAAAGAAAAGTTAGGCATTACCCAAATTGCCCTTTTAATTTCAGTGGAACTACTTTTATTCTCCTCATCATGTCAGCCAGGGTTTTTCCAAACACCTCTTTCGTTAAATAGTCAAAGGTTGATTCAGCACTCCTGTTTTTTTAGGGAAATGTTTTGATTTTTCACCACCACCACCGCATTCCTTATTAGAACTCTAGAAACTGCTCCAGGAGCAGTGGGGAGTTGGTTTCATGACTGGAACAAGAAAAGCCAATCAGCAGTGTGCACAGCATCACCTGAGGAGGAGACAGCGTAGTTTAATGATTGACACAAGGACTGGCCAATCCAGCTCCTTGTCGAACGGGGAAAACATGGTCTACCTGACCCTGATCCTATAGGGGAGGCTGCATGTGTAGGTGTAGCAATTGGCCCCTCCCTTACCCTAAAGAGTGAACCAGAACTGAACCCTGTCCTGACTGACAGGTAGTGACCTCTGGGGGATCAGCCACTCAGCACATGGTGACCGGGACCTAGAGGGCCTGGCACCAGGAAGTGAAGGCTGTCTTTGTCCTCAGAAGGAGCCAGGAGGGCGATGAGAAAAGCTGGGGAGCAGGCTTTGTGAGCATCAGCAATGAAGTCTTGTTGCCTCATAGCCAACAGCCAGCCTGGAGACTTCTCCAGGACATCTGCAGATCCTTGAAAGACAGAATTGCAGGAAGCTTGAATTCTAGGCTTGTGCATTTCGATTCAGGTACAAAACGTTTTGTGCCCGAAAATGGCAATTTTGGAGGTTTTGTAACCAAAACAAAATCAAGAATTAAAAAACAGATTTTTGTTTCCAAATCGAAATGACTGTATTTCGGACAGAATGCTTTGTTCTTTGGAAAAGCATTGCAATTGAAATTGATTTCTCTGTCTCTCTCCACTCCAGCTGAGGCACTGAGTAATTAGCAGAAAATAAGATATGCAAAAAGCTGTTGAGCATGAATGGTTTAGTTAAGTATGTGTTGTATTCAGTGTGACTGAAATGCAAACTGACCTTGCAAAGGGATTTGAAAGACAGCATTTCGAGACAGAAATATCTTTGGGAGCTCAATGCAATTCCAAAGCTCTTGCTAAAAGCCATGGTATCAATTGTGTGGAGAAGCTTTTCGAGAAGCTGGTTAGGAAAGTTCTGAATTTACACAGGTTTTTCTTTCCAAAGGTTTAGAAAGAATCTCTTGACTTATTCAGGGGTCTTTTGAAGAGCTATTTTGTTTTTCTTCTGATTTTTATGAGTTATAGTGGTGTCTAAGTTTTGTTGCCCAAGTTAAGCAGTCTAATGTAATTTAGGCCACAATGTAATTTGGTGGGACATGATGTCTAAGCCAGTGGTTCACAACTTTTGCCACTGCAGGGACAGGTCATCCACATGGGACTACAGGAGACAAAAGGAGGGGGGTGGGGAATACCCCTGTCAATCTATTGACATCCCCAGGTTGCTTCTCTCTTTCTTGTAACCATGATTAAGAAAGTTTTGCACTTTCTTAAATGCAGTGATGATAACTCTCAACAATTCTGAACAGTAGGCTGATTTGTTTGGGCTACGGCTCACTCCACTTCAGTTAAATGAACATTTGAAGCTGTTCCATTATACCAAGGCAGTTCATTGGTCTATCTTGCTATCTCAAATGACCTGTGGTCACTGTTCCATGAGGAGGGAGTGTTTTTATTGAAAGATTGCTTGAATCCACAAATGGGTTGTGCTGCTGTGCTAGTGCCACAGGGACAGGCTTCCACCCGCTGCAAAATTCTCAAATAACTGTGCCAAAAAATTAAGTGTCATTGTTGTTCATGAATTCTCTTCACTCTTTCAACTTGTTTATGTGGGGCTTCAGGGGCAAAACAGTGGGTTGGGTGGCAGTGCCCCAAGAGTGGTGCACCCAGATTCCAAATAGGGCAAAGGGCTGATTTCTTAGGAATTTTTGAAGTTTGCGCATCTTTAAGATTTTTCCCCATAGGGAATAATGGAGGTTTCAGCAGCCCCATAACTCCACCTGGGGGGCACTGGGATGGCCCGAAGCGAGTGGTGGTGTAGTGCACAGAGGGTGCCAACCACTCCCTGGATTGCTAACCCATTTGTTGTTTCTGAGATGTTGAGTTTAGATTCTCTGGTAGCAAATGAGATTTTTAATGAAAAACCATGAATCCACTCTCATATGCTACTAGAGAATTTACTCTCAGAACACCTCTAGAATAACAAAACCCCGTACTTCATGAGTTGACAACCCATGTGGGTGGTTGGCACCCTATGTGCACTACACCACCACTTGCTCTGGGCCACCCCAGTGCCCCTCAAGTGGAGTTATGGGACTGCAGAAACCTCCATTATACCCTACGAGGAAAATCTGAAAGACGTGTAACTTCATTAATTCTATAAAAATCAGCCCTTTGCCAAATTCCTCTGAAAAAAATGTGGTAGCTTCCTTGTACCAACTGGGCACTACCACCAACCATACTCTGGGCCACCCCTCCCCCCCCACGTGAAGCTATACTTTTCCTGAAACCTCCATCATACCCTATGGGGGAAATCGGAAAGACGCGCAAACTTCAACAATTCACCAGAAATCAACAGTTTGCAAAATTCCTTTGAAATTTTTGTGGTAGCTTCCACTCATTGGGCACTATAACCCCCACCCACTCTTTTGACCATGTGACCCATTTTTAAATCTGAATTAATTCAGATTCAGATTAATTCGGATACAAAATGAAACTGGGGTGATTCGGAAGGCTTAATTTCGGACAAAATACAAAATGGGGTTGATTCGGATTTGGTACAAATCGAAACAGAAAAAATACAAAATATGCAACCCTACAGAATTCTTTCCTGGAGTTTGGGGTGAGTTCAAGGAGAAAGGAAGCCAAGGGCTTTTTAGCTTCAGAAAGACTTAGACAGGGAATAGTGTGATAGCTAGCCTGTGTTAGACTATTTACTTTCCTTTGGTGCTTTACAAATCCTTACACCTGGTGTATAGTTTTTTATTTTGTAATGTAACCTTCTAAGAAACTCTAGCCTGAGCCCTTTCTATCCAACCAGGGGTCTGTAGAAGCCTCTGTACCCTCTAAAGGTGCTTTTAAAGGTTCCTTGCAACTGGGGGGGGTGCTTTCTGAATTATCTATGCAACTGGGTAACCACAAGTTTTAAAGTGTGCCACTCCAAATACCTGCTGGGGTGTACTTTGGAAGTAATCTTGTGAAGTACTGAGTATTTTTTTTAAACTTGTAACTCAAAGCTGAGAGAGCCTCAAGCAGTCTGTAGTGTTTTGAATAAAGTTTTCTCTTTTTGTTCTTTATATTTCACCTGAGTGGATTTTTAACTCAGGAAAAAGAGGTTTTACTCTGAAGCAAGCATGCCTCAATGTTAATTGTTCAGCAGCCTACTAAGTTTTCCCACCACGTGGAAGCTGCACGTGGAGGGTTTTCTGTACTTTCCCATTTGATAAAGAGAACGAGAGTTTTCCTGGAATTTCTCCCACACCAGGGGAGGGGGGAATAAAATCTGTTAGAAATTTGGCGTGGTGGCAGCAATTACTAAAGGAATAGTTTTAAGTTTTAAAGGAACAGCCTTTGTTGAGCAAACATGGAGAGAATGATTCCGCATTTTTCTTTCCCCCATGTGGTGGTCTTGCTCTGAGACAAAGGCTGGGCTTAAATCTGCTATTCGCTATAGTAGGTTTGCTATGCCCCCTGGAATTCCAGGTATCACCCGGATTTTAAGCATCTCACCCAGATTGCTTAGCCCACCCGGATTCGCCCAGATTTCAGATTTAATTAAAAAAGCTAAGATTGCAGAGTTATGGAGCAAAACATGCAGCCACTATTCAACCGCTAGACTTAGATTAAGAGAGGAAGAGCACAGGGGGCTAGCTGTGGAGGGTTTCACTTTCACAAGTACAGTAATCCCCTGAGGAATGTTGCTTTGTTTGTTATCAGCAGGGGATCTCTAGCGGGCAGTTGAGAGGATAGCTTGCTTTTTATATAAATCACTGCCTGCCTACCAGGCTGTGTATTGTAATGTTTAAGGACTTTCTTGACTTTACATTCAGTGCATGCCTACTTAGAAGTAAGCACCGTTCATTTCAATCAGATCTTCTCTCAAATAAGTATGTACAGAATTGCAGCCTTAATTAAAAAGCTGTACATTTTTTTGTTCTATTGCTGCTGTTAATATATCAAAGAAAATGGTCAAGCAAAGATATCTTCCCCTAGCTATTTTTGGTAGATATCCAGAGCAAATACAGGTCAACTGGAAAGGGCAGCTGCTAATTTGCATATGCAAATTATTTGCAAGCCTATTTACACAATGTGCAAATCAGGCACCTGGATTTGGAGAGCCAGAATATTGCAACCCTGTTAATTGTGGAGCGGGGGGCTTCTGCAACAGTCTACTGCAACAAGCTTCTGCAACAGTCACTGTTGTAATCATTTATGCCCCCTGGTACACCCTAATCTTCTCTTCATCTTCTGGGTTTTCTGCAGTCATAGCCTGCATTTTGCTGCATCAGGAGGGTGTGAAACATTTCCTTTTTAAGTCCAGGAAAGTCTGCAAAATTAGGGCTCAGTGCTGATATTTAGAGTTCAGACCATCACCGTCAGGAACCTTCCTCTGCATTCTTGAATGTGCTACATAAAGGGAGGGGGGGGCGGGGATAGAAAAGCTACAGAAGGTATTTTGATATTGCTAAGGGGGAAAGTCAAATGCTTTCACAGCTGCTGGATCAGCCATGTACTATTTACTAACATGGAATTACAAATATTATTTTTCATTCCAGTTTATCCACATTACAAGGCAGCAGACAGCTGGCAATTTGAAGGCTGGGGGCCAAATCCTTTTTAACATTACTCTGGAGGGTATTTTACATGATGTGCTCATTTTACGGGGTCAGGCTTTAACTCTCAGCAGAAGGACAAAAATGTAAAGAACATGCAGATTATGCAAGAGGTGGGAGATAATGCATCTCAGCACAAAATTTGCATAGGTTTGCTTATTTTGCATAATTTATTCTGCCCTTACAGATCCTGGAAAGGGGCAAAGAACCAGGGGTATCCAGGGGGGCATGGTGGTCAGGAGAGCTTTCCACCAGAATTGGCTGATAAGGCCTTTTCTGGAGAAGATAGATTAGGGAGTGTTTCCAGATGACAATAAAGTGCAGGATCTACAAAGCTTTAATGCAAGTTCCAAGTGCCATCTTACTCCCCAACACACACTGCAGCAAGCTTCTGTGCTACTTCCTAATGCAATCTCTTACCCTCTGTACCAGGGATTCCCAACTTTGGGCCCCCAGATGTTATTGGACTTCAGCTCCCATAATCCCCAGCCCCAGTAGCCTTTGGTTGGAGATTATGGGAGTTGAAGTCCAATGACATCTGGGGACCCAATGCTGAGAATCCCTGCTCTGTACTATATGGAGCAGGGACCTCACACAATTTTTGCAGCACCACCTGCTGGCCAGCTCTTGCATACTGAGAAGATCCTATCCTCCCCCAGCCCTTTGGTGCAGATCCCATGCTTTATTGCTATCTGGAAACCCTTCTGGCCTTAGTCCTTCATGCCTTAGTCATATCCAGGTTAGATTACTGTAATACACTCTATGTGGGACTGCCTTTGAAAACTGTATAGAAAGTTTCATACGTTCGAAATGCAGCAGCCAGAAACCTAACAGAGAAGAGATCCAATTTGACATCCTCTCCACTGACTACCTAATTGTTTCTGGGTTCAATTTCAAGTGCTGGTGTTAACCTTTGAAGCCCTTTATGGATCGGGACATCTGAAGAATCACCTTCTCTCCTATGAACCTATTGTAAGGCAACTTCATATGTTTATAGTCAAAATGTTGTCTGCAGCCATTCTTAAATGAGAACACTTTAATTTTGCTTGTCCCCTCCCCACAACCCCAGATTAAAGGCTAGATGGCTGACCTTCTGGACTAGGGTTTTGTGGTACATGAGGTCAATGCACCACATCCTGTGCACACGATGCCCCTGCTTCCTTTCAAAACCAGCCATTGCATGTTTTGAAAGTGGTTCAGGAAGCAGGGAGGAAGGAAAGTTACCAGCAACCTCCTCTTCTCTCCTCGGTCTTCTTGCAGACTTTGCAAGGACAGCCACTGCTTGCAAGCTTGCAAGGGTCAGATCAGTCCCAAGGAGCTATCCTGATGGCAGCAGCTGGGACGTAACTATAATAGGGCAAGGGGAGACAGTTGTCTAGGGGCCCACTGCCTGGGGGGGAGGCCAGAAGCAAGTCACATGACTGACTCCCCCAGCCGCACACCCGCCCAGGCTTCCTTCAGTTGTATTCATCCTGCGAAACTGATGTGAGTGTTAAGACCTGGAGCTACCAGAGCAGCATGTCTTTCTCTAGGACCATTAAATGACTTGCATCATCCACAATGTACAAAACTTTTAAAAAAATAATTTAGGATGATGTTCTATTGTGGCACATAGGTTGTGTGTGTGTTTGTGTGTGTATAAATTTTACTATGCTTTTTGTTACCACTATTCAGCCTCATTTAAGATTTCTTTACTTAAAATGGGAGGGGGGACATTTTAAAATCTTGTCTCTGGGCCCATTCCAACCTTGCTACGCCCCTAGGCGGCAGCAGGAGCATTTTGCTACCTTGCTGGTGCCCGAATAATTGACTGCCCTCAGGCAGCCGAGCTTGCTAATCATGGAAGTGCCTGCCATCACACTTACAGCCTTCAGGTGAGGTCTGTAAGCATGAGTCAGGCTTGCTAGGAGGGTGAGTGATTGACATGCTGGCTGGGCGGGACTTTGGGCACATTTTCAGTATCTAAATAGGGCTTGTGTCATCACATAATCTGGCCCTACTCATACCTGGAGATAGCTTCCAGTCATGGTGGAAGTCAGCTGTTAAGGAAAAGCTTGCTCTTTATGGCTTTTTTCCTGAAGCGCTGCGAACTATGGGCTATGAACAAGCAAAGAAGGCTGTAAAGCAAAGAATATTATGGAATGGCAAGAGGACATAAGTAGGGCTCCAAAAGGTCTCAAAATATGGAGATCTGCCTTTAGTACTAAGCCAGCTGATTATTGTCAAGCTCTAACCATTCCTAAGTACCTTAGAGCATTTGTTCTGGCCCACTTGGATGTATTGCCCTCGGCGGCTCTATATGGTAGATTTGGTAGGGTTCCTTACTCTGAATGCTACTGCCCATGTGATGTACAGGCCATAGAGGATGTGGGTCAGGTTTTATTATACTGCAGTTTTTACAGGGACTCATGTGAGTCGTTAATTTTACCCCTGATTGAGGACATACCAGGCAGAGAAGATGAAGTATATATCTCATTTCTCTTGTCAGACCATCAAGCCAATGTTTCTTACAACGTGGCTAAGTTTTGTTTAATAGCAATGAATATACAACAACATTTAATGACTAATGCAGTGGAATAATTTACTATTATTTATTGATTTGATTTGATTTGATTTGATTTCTATACCACATTTCCAAAAATGGCTCAATAATAATGACTTAATAATAAATAAATGACTTAATAAATAATAAATGACTTAATAATAAATAAATAAGACGGATCCCTGTCCCCAAAGGGCTCACAGTCTAAAAAGAAACACAAGATAGACACCAGCAACAGCCTCTGGAGGTACTGTGCTGGGGGTGGAGAGGGCCAGTTACTCTCCCCCTGATAAATAAAGAGAATCACCACGTTAAAAGGTGCCTCTTTGCCAAGTTAGCAGGGGTTATTATTCAATGTCATTGTATATTTGTAAAACAATATTGTTGCTATATTGTTGCATGGGTGTGACATTAAGTTCCTTCCTTCATGTTTCTGTACTGGTTAAAGACTGTAATAAAATTTATCTATCTAGCTAACATCACATAATGTCATTAACATGGGGCATTCTGGGGAAAATATGGCAGCCAACAGCCACCAGGCAGACCACCAACATGAACTGTCAGTAGTGGTGAAAAGAGAAGGCTGGAGAAAAAGGCAAGCCAGTTTTCCCCAATCCATTTCCCATCCCATTCCCACCCCAAATCAAGCAAAGAGTTCTGCCTTGAAAGCACTGGGCCCAGCCCTAGACTCTGATCTGGTCAAAAGCCCAAGAAGAAGTGGCAGCCATAGCAGCCAGGTAATCCATCAGATGTGACCAGCATTCCCTCTAACAGGGAATTCCAGATGTTGTTGACTACAATTCCCAGCATCCCCAGCTGTGGTGGCCTTTGGCTGGAAATTATGGGAGTTGTGGTCAACATCTGGAATTCCCTGTTAGAAGGAACACTGGGTGTGATCTGTGGGTGTTCCAAAAACTAGAAGCCATCTAGTAAGGCGGGGAAGAGGGATAGAGAATAGTAGTAGCAGGAGCTAGAAAGCTATTGGGGAGGAAGAGGCACAGGAGCAAAAGCCAGAGTACAGCTCTTGCAGATGACAAAACAATGGAAGACTTTTGCCACTTGTGGATTGGAGGAGTCAAATGAATATGAATAGGAGCTTTTTATGTACTCAGCTTTATGCAACCAAGTGTTGATCAGGCGTAATTAAATGCTGATCATTACTGCCTAATATATTTCAAATGTTTTCTTTTTAGTACTTGCTTAAAGAAATATCATGGCATTCTTTTTCTTCTGCTTTATGTTTCAATAAATTTGGAATAAAATTTGGAATAAAATAAAATTCTTCCAATAAAATTGGAAGAAAAAAGAAGAATATGAGTAGGAGTTTTAGTCCTGTTCTCCATTTTTTTTTAAAAAGTAACATTTTCCTATAAGTGTTCCCTGCTTTTTCAAATATTTTTGGAAATACTGTAAAACATCTCCCTTTGATGGCTCCCTCCCCCCACCCACTTTGGGCACTCCATACAAAGATGTCTGCTTATTCATTTAAAATGCCCTCACTCTCAATTCTTTACTTGCCCTCAGTGGCATCATCGTGCATCCCATCTAGCTGGCTGCAAAGCAACATTACTACCTCCTATTCATTGGGTGATCCCTTTGTTGATAGCACCCTTGTGGTTAATCAAAGAAGGAGGAAGTAACAGCCTAGGGGGAAATGGCTCCGGACAAAACATCCTCTTATAACATACAAAATCATCCGGATATCTTTCATGGTTGTACTAGTCATTTTACATTTTGGAAAGATGTTCTTTCTCTCCAAAATAAGAATAGCCCCCTTTACTCTATTTTTCTTTTTCTAGTTGTCTCTGATTGCTCGATATACCCTGTAATTTTAACACATTGCTGCATTATTTTAATTTTTTTCTTTGTGAAACTGTGTTGTGTGTCCCCTCCCCGACTTCTTTAAACATATATATATAACTGATTAATTAAAAAAAAAATAAGGAAAATATTTGCACAATCTAAGACTTTCTTGGGAGAAATTTCCACTTCAGTGCAATTGCTCATTTCACACTTCAACACAGTCCTCCTAGCGTAAAGCCCTTTGAGCTGTACAAGCAAAACAGAGGTATACAGAATGATTAGTGATGGTGCATATTCAATGCAATCATCTTTGTGCTGATCTTTGATCATAATAAACTGAATTGAATGGAATTGAATCGTCTCACCTTGTGGAGAGGATACATTAAAACCAGCAGTCAAGAAACTGAGCTGACAGTTTGCAAGAGCCTAGGCTGTGAGTCAAAGCACAGCCCTGTATAGCAGTTGCCTGGATTAATCATGATTTAATTTGCACAAGCTTGATTAATCTTTCATTTATGCAAGAACCAGAGATGGGTCTGAATTGTTAGCAACTAGAGGTGGAGAGGAATGGGCAGGCAAGATTGTCTGTTGACGTGTTGCAGAGATGGTCCAGGACCTTTTGGCATTTCCAGCAGACTGCAGAACAAATGATGAAGGGGGCATCCTCTTATGATGTCACAGGAGGCCCTGGAGGGTGACTCTTGATTGGTGTACAGTGACATGAGTGAAGCAGCATCTAAGCCAATAACACCCGTGTTATCATCAGTGACGCACCTTTCAGCTCATATCGAAGAGATCTGCTGGATCAGACCAAAGATCCATTAGATTCTAATCCAACATTCTAACCAGGCTGGGGGCAGAATCCTGCCTTTGGTCTGACCCAGAAAAGCTGCTTTATGTGCATTTTTAGAGATGTACCACAAGATATATTTGTGGTTACCTGGGGCGGGGTACAAAAGAAACTTTTGTTGTTATTCCATTCATTTTTGTTATTTTAAAATGGGTTGGGTTGGCAACTACAGCTGGGGATGATGGGAGTTGTAGCTCAGCAACAGCAACTGGAGAGCCAGTCCAACCCATTTTAAAATAACAAAAATGAATGGCTGCCTCCCAGCACTGCCATTTTGTTTTCCCATTGTGCCCAAGAATGACAGAACAACTGAAACATTGTGGGGAAAACACAATGGTTGCGCCAGGGGGCAATCACTGAGAAGGTTCTGCTGCACCAGAAAAGGTAACCCTCCCTGAATGCATCACAAGGGAATTATGAAACAAGTCATCTATGATTAATTAATCGAGATGAGGGATTCTCAACCTTGGGTTCCCAGATGTTGGATACTACTTCCATCATCCCCAGTCACAGAAACCAAAGGATTATGGGTTTTAGGGTGTTTAATCTGTATTTTAAACTGTTTTAATGGTGTTAATGTTTTAATTGTTGTGTTTTCTAGATTGTGAACCACCCAGGGACTTGTGTATGGGGTGGTATAAAATTGTGCTTAATAATCTAACTGTATCTGGAGACCCAAGGTCAAGAACCCCTGAGTTAGATGAGTTGACTTGAGTTAAGGAGAGGAGAGCTGGTCTTGTGGTAGCAAGCATGACTTGCCCTCTTAGCTAAGCAGGGTCTGTCCTGGTTGCATATGAAAGGGAGACTAGAAGCGTGAGCACTATGAGATCTTCCCCTCAGGGGATGAAGCCACTCTTGGAAGAGCAGAAGGTTCCAAGTTCCCTCCCTGGCTCCAAGATAGGGTTGAGAGAGATTCCTGCCTGCAACCTTGGAGAAGCCGCTGCCAGTCTGTGAAGACAATACTGAGCTAGATAGACCAATGGTCTGACTCAATATATGGCAGCTTCCTATGTTCCTATGTTCCTATGTTCCTATGAGCATTTTGTTCTCAGTATAGTAGTAAGCTGGCCAATAAAAAGGGGGCCTAGCAGTACAACCTTTCTATTTTGAAATGGCCCCTTACATTGAACGGCATATTAATTCCTAGTAAAACAAGTAACATTGGGCTAATTGAACCTTTGGTATGTTCTTCTGAAGGATTTGAGAGGGTGACTGAGGAGCACAGTTATTCCCCAGCTAAATGAGCAAAGCGGAACCTTTTTTAAGTGGTGATTCTCTTTATTGAGCAGGGGAAAGCAACTGGCCCTATCCATCCCCAGCACAGCATCCATCCAGTGGCTGTTGTTGGTGTCTATCTTATGTTTCTTTTTAAGATTGTAGCCCTTTGGGGACAGGGAGCCATTTTGTTTGTTTGTTTGTTTGTAATTACGTACACCACTTTGGGAACTTTTGTTGAAAAGCGATATATAAATATTTGTCATATTGGTATTCATATTGACTTCTGTGTTGCTTCAGGCATGTGACAGTAGCAATGAGACAAAAGAAATATGTGTGTCTGTTCCAGGCAACAATGCCTCTACCACCCCACTTTCAGCTCTTAAAAATAATTAGACCATCAGCATGGTATAGGAAACAGAGGCAGAGAGCTCTGGATCTGGGTGAGGAAGACCTGGGTTTAAATCCCTGTTCCACCCTGAAGTTCATTAGGCTGCCTTGGGCCAGCCATAATCTCAGGACAGAACTATTGCTCAGTGGAAGAGCATTTGCGTTGCATGCAGAAGGTCCCGAGTTCAATCCCTGGCATCTCCAGGTAGAGCTGAGGAAAATTCCTGTCTGAAACCTTGGAAAACTGATGCCAGTCAATGTAGACATTAGCGAGCTACAGGGAACAACAGTCTGATTCAGTATAAGGCAGCTTCCTCAGTAAGCATAGCATAGTGGCTAGGACCGGGAAGACCTGAATTCGAATCCCCATTCAACCATGAAACTCACTGGGTGGCTCTGGGCCAGTCATGTCTCTCTCGGCCTAACCTACCTCACAGGGTTGTTGTGAGGAGAAACATAACATACATACATACATAACTGTATGTGCATATTTATGAGAAGAAAGGGACGTCGTGGGCTCTGTGTGCAGCCAAATACATTGTGGTATTGTTAAGTGGTGTGAAACGTGTGTATGCAGGTGTTGCCTGCAAATAGGCACTCAGGACTTCATCCCCACTTCAGTTGATCTTCTTAGCCTTGTCCTGCATGGGATGAGGAGGAGAGGGCTGAGATTGCAAGGAGGGGGAGAAATGGAAGCAATAGCACTAGCAATAGCACTTACATTTATATACCGCTCTATAGCCGAAGCTCTCTAAGCGGTTTACAATGATTTAGCATATTGCCCCCCAACATTCTGGGTACTCAGCGATGCTGATAGAGGAGGGGGTGGTGCTCCTGAGGGGAAGAAGAGCCAAGGGGACTTCAGAGAGAGAGGGCATTGCTACTTTCCACACTGACACCCACCAAGAACCACACTAAGGGCAGGATTCCTTTGCTCACAGCCAACCAAGGGGTGAATTCAGCACTAAATCAGCACTAAATAGCCAGCTGCCAAATGTTGGTGTGAATCATGGAGATTTTGTTTGAGACAAGTAAACAACTTTACAGATGGATAAAACCATGGGCTGGTTCTTGCTAACTTATGGTTGGAACTGCCTACTATTAGCCCCATCTATGATTACCCTGGCTCCCTCCCCTCTGCCCCCTCACCCCAAAAGGCAGCAACTGCCACTGTCACGCCTGCAGTCTCCCATTCAAATGGAAACCAGGGTAGATCCTGCTTAGCAAAGGGAACAAGTCATCCTTACTACCACAAGACCAGCTCTCCTCCCAAAAAGCCACAGCATTATAAAGCACAAGGCTCTTACTGGTCCAAAGTGGGTCATAGAAACATAGGAAGCTAACTTATACCGAATCAGACCATTGGTCCATCTAGCTCAGTATTGTCTCCACAGACTGGCAGCAGCTTCTCCAAGGTTTCAGGCGGGAGTTCCTCCCAACCCTATCTTCATTCAGTCATTCAATTTCTATACCACCCTTCCAAAAATGGCTCAGGGTGGTTTACCCAGAGAAATAACAAATAAATAAGATGGCTCCCTGTCCCCAAAGGGCTCACAATCTAAAAAGAAACATAAGAGAGACACCAGCATCAGTCGCTGGAGGTACTGTGCTGCGGGTGGATAGGGCCAGTTACTCTCCCCCTGATAATTAAAGAGAATCGCCACGTTAAAGGGTGTCTCTTTGCCAAGTTAGCATCTGGAGATGCCAGGGAGGCAAATTGGAACCTTCTGCATGCAGGTGATCTTGCCAGAGCAGCCCTATCCCCTAAGGGGAATATTATCTTATGTATTCAGATGTCTGTACACTCATATGTGTGTTTGTGTGAATGACTGTATTTGCATTCATTATAAAAATGAATCTGGATACAGGCCCTTCAAATGTAAGGTACAAATAAGCCGTGTACTTCATACCTGCATTCAAATTAACATGTGAATGACTGCACCTGTGTACAGATCTGTAGCTGTGTACACTATATATACTCATTGCATGAGTTTTGAACATAATGTGTGGATGGGCCTAATGTCACTACTCCAGTGCTTTGGGGAGTTGCTACCAATCAGTGTAGACAATATTGGGCTAAATGGACCAATGGTCTGACTCAGTAGAAGGCAGTTATTGATATAATCTCTCTGTATGGAGTATATATGGTTCTCATTAGCCTTCTCACACTTCCCCCGGGCTTTCCTCCCGCAACAGGAGAAGGATATGGGGGATTTCTTTTACAAACACAGCATGTTTCTGAGGGAGTGAAGAGAAAAGGTTTGTTGGCAGGAGGGTTTGATATGAATGCCTTCAAATGTTTCTCTATCAACCATGACTGGCTCTGAAAATCTGAGATAGCAATACTAGAAGCAAAGACACAAAGGGTAACTTGGAAATAAAGGTAAATAGAACAGGGCTGCTCAATAGGCCACTAAAACTCCAAATGGAAATCTGAAAAGAGTATTGGTGCCTCTCGTTGTACAGACTGTAATTCTGACAGAAACTCATTTGCCTCTATGAATGTAGGTCTGCTCCTGTTAATACCTTTGAAGCAGTTCTGTCCAGCTGTGGGTTTTTTGCTGGGTGGGTTTTTTTGTTTTTTTGTTTTGTTTTTTGTTTTTTTTTTGCTTGCTACTTACTAAATTACTCCCTGTTCTATTTCATAGCAGCTTTCAAATGAGAAATGTGCAATAACAGTAATTACCAGGCAGGAAAAGGCCGACAGCGGTTCACCTTCCCTTCGCCGCTGAATTGTACGACACGATCCCTAAGAGGCTGGAGTGTGCCTGAAGAGACTTGCAAGGAGGTGTTTTTGCAGGGATGTGCAAAAACATTCAATTTATTTCTGCCGATCTTTTGAAGGCACGTTCAGGGCTGTTGCTATATCT
Source organism: Hemicordylus capensis (assembly GCF_027244095.1). Taxonomy (NCBI): domain Eukaryota; kingdom Metazoa; phylum Chordata; class Lepidosauria; order Squamata; family Cordylidae; genus Hemicordylus; species Hemicordylus capensis. The sequence continues at coordinate 15,010,401 of NC_069659.1, forward strand.
GAATCTCTGTTTTGCATCACTGATACGCAACACATACGCATCTGGCTTCGGCACATTCCCTATTCAAGAGCATCGTGTGTCTAATGCTAAGCCGGTGCACAGTTGTGCGTTCCTTGTGCAGCTGACTTCACCGAGGAAAAGCTTCTGCAATTAAGTAATTGGTTTCATTTCTTTTTGATAGAACCAGTAGGCGCATCACTTGCTCTCCCTGCGTGCCCCCAAAGGCAGCTCTTTGACTGCTCTTGGAAAGTGTACGCTGGGCTAGATGCACCTTTGGGAAACCCAACAATTGGTTTAGGTTAAATCAGGGTCCTCAACAGGGATGCAAAAGATTCAGATAAAACAGAAGGGGACAGAGCAGAACCACATAAAGAGCAGACAGAAGGCTGTGCTAGCTGGTCGAAGAGATCAAAGAGCCAAAAGAAAGATAGCACACACCAGTGTACAGGTGCTTATATGCCAATGCCAGAAGCCTCTGAGCCAAGATGGGCGAGCTGGAGTGCTTGGTTGCTAATGAAACTATTGATATAGTGGCTGTAATTGAAACATGGTGGAACAGTGAGAACCAGTGGGAAACTGGTATTCCTGGATATAAACTCAATAGAAAGGACAAGGAGGGGTGAATTGGGGGTGGAGTAGCACTGTATGTTAAAGAAGGGATAGAATCTAACAAGCTAGAAAACCTAGGAGGACTGGAGTCCTCCACAGAAACCCTGTGGGTGACAATACAAGGCCTGAAAGGAAATGTGCTACTAGGGACGTGCTATCTCCCTCCGGATCAAAATGCTGACAGTGACGGGGAGTTGCAGGAGGAAATCAGGGAGGAGTCAAGGAGAGGCAGGCCAGTAATAATGGGTAACTTCAATTACCCACACATAGACTGGGCAAATTCAAATCAGGTAATGACAAAGAGGTCCAATTTCTAGATATGCTGAATGACTGTGCCCTAGAACAGTTGGTCTTGGAACCAACCAGAGAGAAGGCGACCTTGGACTTAATCCTGAGTGGCGCCCAGGACCTGGTGAGTGATGATTGTGCCATGGACCACTTAGGGAACAGTAACTATAGTGCGATCAAATTCAGCATACATGCGGGGAGACAATCACCAAGGAAGTCTAACACAGACACTTTGAATTTCAGAAGAGGAAACTTCTCCAAAATGAGAAGTATGATGAAAAGAAAGCTCAAAGGGAAAATCAGGAGATTCACTTTGCTCCAGAGTGCATGGAGTTTACTCAAAACCACAATACTAGAAGCCCAGTTAGATTGTATACCCAAAAGAAGGAAAGGTACCACTAAGTCCAGGAGGATGCCAGCATGGCTTACGGGTACCGTCAAGGAAGCCATAAAAGGGAAGAAGACGTCCTTCCGAAATTGGAAGGCCTGTCCAAATGAAGAGAACAGAAAGGAACACAAACTCTGGCAAAAGTAATGCAAGGTGACAATAAGGGAGGCAAAAAGAGAGTTTGAGGAACATTTAGCCAAAAGTATCAAGGGGAATAACAAAAACTTCTTTAAATACAGAAGCAGGAAACCTGCCAGGGTGACAGTTGGACCATTAGACAATGAGGGAGTGAAAGGGATTATTAAGGAGGATAAGGAGGTTGCAGAGAAGCTAAATGAGTTCTTTGCATCTGTCTTCATAGCAGAGGATACTGAGCATATACTTGCTCTTGAACCAGGCTTTTCGGGGACGGAGGCTAAAGAACTGAGTCAGATAGAAGTGACAAGAGTTGATGTCCTAAACTGTCTGGAAAAACTGAAGACTAGCAAATCGCCAGGGCCAGACGGCATTCATACATGAGTCCTTAAAGAACTCAAATGTGAAATTGCTGACCTCCTTGCTAAAATATATAACTTATCCCTACAATCAGGCTCTGTACCAGACGACTGGAAAGAAGCAAATGTAACACCGATTTTCAAAAAGGGATCCGTCTGTTCTAGGCAAACTGATGGAAAGCATTCTCAAGGATACAGTTGTAAAGCATATAAAAGAACAGGCCCTGCTAGGGGAGAACCAACATGTTTTCTGCAAAGGTAAATATTGCCTCATAAACGTTTTGGAGCTCTTCGAGAGTGTCAGCAAGTGTGTGGATAAAAGTGATCCAGTTGAAAGAGTATACATGGACTTCCAAAAAGCTTTCGACAACGTTCCTCATCAAAGACTTTTGAGGAAACATAGCAGTCATGGGATAAGGGGACAAGTGCATATATGGATTGCTAACTGGTCAAAAGACAGGAAACAGAGGGTAGGTATAAATGGAGAGTTTTCACAATGGAGGGAAGAAAGAAGTGGGGTCCCCCAGGGATCTGTACTGGGACCTGTGCTTTTTAATTTATTCGTAAATGATTGAGAAGCAGGGGTAAGCAGCAAGGTGGCCAGATTTGCAGATGATACCAAACTCCTTAGGGTAGTGAACTTACCCTACCAAAGGATCTCTCCAGATTGGGTTGAGTGGGCAACAAAATGCAGTTCACTGTTGGCAAGTGTAAAGTGATGCATATTGGGATGAAAAACCCCAGCTTCAAGTATACACTGATGGGATCTGAGCTGTCAGAGACTAACAAGGAGAGGGATCTTAGGGTTGTAGTGCACAGCTCGTTGAAAATGTTGATTCAATGTGTGGTAGCTGTGAAAAAGGCCAATTCCATGCTAGGGATCATTAGAAAGGGGATTGAAAATAAAACAGCTAATATTATAATGCCCTTATACAAAACTATGGTGCGACCACACTTGGAGTACTGCGTACAATTCTGGTCACCACATCTAAAGAAGGACATTGCAGAACTGGGAAAGGTGCAGAGGAGGGCAACCAAGAAGATCAGGGGGCCTAGAGCACCTTTCTTATGAGGCAAGACTACAACACCTGGGCCTCTTTAGTTTAGAAAAAAGACGACTGTGGGGAGACATGATAGAGGTCTATAAAATCATGCATGGTGTGGAGAAAGTGGATAGAAAGAAATTCTTCTCCCTCTCCCATAACACTAGAACTAAGGGTCATCCCATGAAATTGATTGCCAGGAAATTTAGGACCAATAAACGGAAGTACTTTTTCATACAATGCACAATCAACCTTTGGAATTCTCTGCCACAAGATTTGGTGACAGTCAACAACCTGGATGGCTTTAAGAAGGGTTTGGATAACTTCATGGAAGAGAGGTCTATCAATGGCTACTAGTCGGAGGGCTATATAGGCCACCTCCAGCTTCTGAGTATCGGTTGCAGGGGAGTAAAAGCAGGAGAGAGGGCATCCCCTCAACTCCTGCCTGTAGGCTCCCAGTGGGCCACAGTGTGAAACAGGATGCTGTTCTTATGAGGCTTATCAAGGAGTAGTGGGCATTTCCTCCTCCCCCCCCGCAATATTTCCCACTCCCCTTTTTGCTCCCTCATCTACCACACTGGCACTTTACAGCAAAGTGTCAGACAATACAGTCATATTGACTGGCGCCAACTTCAAAAAGCCTCCAGTATTTAAAGATGCCTCATTCATTCATTCCTCTATCCTAGAAAAAAACAGTCGAAGTAAGTGCAGCCAGTGTTGGAGATTCAGCTAGAGCAGTGGTTCCCAACAAGGCTTCCGCCAGATGTTGCTGAACTACAACTCCTAGCATTCCTAGCTACAATTTATTGTGGTTGGCGGTGATGGGAGTTGTAGTTCAGCAACATCTGGAGGAACCCTGGTTGGTAACCACTGAGCCAGGGTATAGTTCTTTCCTATAAATCATAGGATTCCTATCATCATGTACTTCTAAATAAAGTAGATTGATTTAAGGTTAAACTAATCTCCATGCTTATCATTCACAAGCTGTTGCCCCTGAGACCCTGTTAACGTCTGCTGTGATGGGAGTGGGTTAGCTCCTGAAATACTCAGCTATATATATATATTGAAGTAGCTTGCCCCCCAAAAGGTTTGGGCACCCAAGGCTCAGCTTCAAGTTTTATTTAACTGCTTATCTCCAACAGCCAGGTAGGAATTCTTCCAACCTCCCAGGAGCCAGGCCAACTTCTTAACTTCCTTCCTAGCCAGGAACTGGGCTCAGTGAAGCCAAAAGTGCAGGGTCATCTCCCCGGCAGATTTCAGCTGGACTGGGACTGACCTCTCTCCCTACCCCAGTCTTTCCTGACACGTGGTCTTGGGCAGGAAGAGAAAACTAACCTGGAAAGCAAACTGGAAGCTTTGGCCTAATCCAAAAAGACAATATTTTCTAAGAGGAATCTGGACCGTGTTCAGAATAAATTTTAGAATATCAAGCAAGCCTCATTAATAAGGTAAAGAAACTAATAAGATTAATTAACTTACCTTGGTAAGTATTTAATGTATAGCAAAATCCTCCCTCTCCCAATAACATTTGTTGCCACCACTTTGCACCCCCAAACTAGTTCTACAGTCACCCCTGGTTCATAAACTTGGGTCCCTGGCTGGACTACAACTCCCATCATCCTCAGCCACAATGGTCAAAGGCCCACAGTACTGGGCTAGATGAACCAATAAGATGAACCAATAAGATAACCTATAATCTAGGTTAATATAATTAATATAATCTATATTAATAAATTAATATAGATTAACCTATAAGGCAGGTTCATATTCATCTGAGGGTGCTGCCAGTTCATCTGGTGATGACTCAAAGGTGAGCTTTCTGATCCCAGGGCTGTGGAACGCGCTTCCTGCTGAGATCAGAGCTGCTCCATCCCATCTCCATTGGCTTTTAGGGAACAACTAAAGACACATCTCTTCAGCCAAGCTTTTAGCTATTTGGTAGTATTAATAGGTATTTTGATTTGATTATTTATGTTTTAATTGCTAACATTTCTTGGTTTGTTTTATTGCTGTAAACCACCTAGGGACTTCGGTAGTGGGCAGTATATAAATATGATAGATAAATAAATAAATATGTCCATAAAATTATCCTGAGGTAGGGTAGCCAACTCTGACAGAAGCTATTCCTCAATATTCTTCCCTCAATATTTTTCACAATATCAAGCATTAGAATCTCCAGACCTTTCAATAGTTATCTGAAGTAGGGATGGGCACGGACTGCGGAGGCGCAGTCTGACACCAGGGGTGGTGGTGGTGTTGCTTTAAAGGCAGGGGGTGTACTTACCCCTCCCCCCTCTGTCCTCCCTCTGGCGCTCCATTTTCAAGTAAAATCTTCGGGGCGGCAGCATTCCTCCCTGCCGCCCCTGCCCCCTTGTTGTCTGCTAAAAGCGGAAGTAACTTCCGCGCATGCACCCGCCACGTGTGCCACACACATCACAGTGGTGTGCGTGATGCGCACGGTGGTGGGCGCATGCGCAGAAGTTACTTCCGCTTTTAGCAGACAACAAGGGGGCAGGGGCGGCAGGGAGGACTGCTGCCGCCCCAAAGATTTTACTTGAAAATGGAGCGCCAGAGGTGGGAAAGTGGTGGGAGGGGTAAGTACCACCCCCACCCCCACCCTTAAAGCAACACACACACACCCGGAGATGGTCCGCCGGACCAGCGAACCTGTTCTCAGGCCTCCAACATGGCCTGCGAACTGGTTCATGCACATCCCTAATCTGGAGATGGATGCTGATTTTTTTGAGATTCTAGGCCAGGCTTGCTCAACTTAGCCCCCACACCAGCTGTTTTTGGACTAAAGGTAAAGTGTGCTGTCAAGTTGATTTCAACTCCTGGCGCCAACAGAGCCCTGTGGTTTTCTTTGGTAGAATACAGGAGGGGTTTGCCATTGCCTCCTCCTGCACAGTATGAGGTGATGCCTTTCAGCATGTTCCTATATCGCTGCTGCCCAATAGAGTACCAGTGGGGATTCAAACCGGCAACCTTCTGCTAGTTAGTCAAGCATTTCCCCGCTGCACCACTTAAGGTGGCTGTTTTTGGACTACAACTCCCATAATCCCCAGCCACAGTAGCCAATAGCCAGGGATTATAGGAGTTGTAGGCCAACATCTGCAGGAGGGCCAAAGTTAAGCAGCCCTGCTCTAAGCCAATCCTGGTTTAGGGGTAATCCTACCCTCTTCTTAAGGATCTGTCCTTAAGGCCCCCAGTTGCCCATCCCTGTGGTAGATAACCACAGTGAAGCTGTATGATTGCTTCATAAAAAAGCACCCATCATCTAAGAACAAAATTTAACCACTGCCACGGTGAGCTGAAGTGAGCTTTTCATAAATAATAACGTCTTTAATATTCTGTGTTTATGCCACCTCCCCGGTATCTTTCTTTCCTCTCTTTCCCCACAGACCTGCCAGTAGAAACATCTGTGATACGAGGAAATAACATGTCAAAATAGAAATGTTGAAGGGTGGCAGGAAGGAGAGAGATCCCAGCAGATAGCACACTTGGTAAAAGTTAGGTGATTTGCAGCAATTGTGTGGGAGGAATGAGCCCAGAGGAATCTCAGGGAAACTTTATCAGGGATGTGAGGCAGAAGAGTTGTACTTAAGCGGAGAAATAAGACCTAGATTGTTTTTTCCCCTTTAAATCAGGAAACTTTATATCCTGTGGTGGGAAATGGAACAGATAAAATGAGATGGATATATGAATCCCATGTGATGAGCCACAGAGGGAGACATTGTTATGCAAGACATTGTTATGTTATGGGAGGAGAGCTGGTCTTGTGGTAGCAAGCATGAATTGTCCCCTTAGCTAAGCAAGGTCCGTCCTGGTTCTATTTGAATGGGAGACCACATGTGAGCACTGTAAGATATTCCCCTCAGGGGATGGAGCCGCTCAGGGAAGAGCACCTGCATGCTTGCATGCAAAAGATTCCAGGTCCCCTCCGTGGCATCTCCAAGATAGGGCTAAGAGAGATTCCTGCCTGCTACCTTGGAGAAGCCTCTGCCAGTCTGTGAAGACAATACTGAGCTAGATGGACCCATGGTCTGACTCAGTATATGGCTGCTTCCTATGTTCCTATCCCAGGTTGAACCTCTGGCAAATCCAGTTAAAAATATCTCAAATAACATATCCGGGGGCGGGGAGACTTCTAGTTGAGGCTTTGGAAAGCCACTACCCTTTAGTGAAGACAGTACTGGCTAGCTGGTCTGACTCACTATAAAGCTACTTGGTGTGTTCCTTTCATTCTCCCTCCTAACAAGAGTTAGGTGGGAAACTTGTGTTTGGTGGGGAACTTTTTGATAAACTTCCCCACCAAAGGCTCTTGAGTAAACTTAGAAGTCATGGAATAAGGGGACAGGTTCATGAGTGGACCAGTAGCTGGTTGAAGGACAGGAAACCGAGGGTAGGATTAAATGGACAGCTTTCACAATGGAGGGAGGTAGGAAGTGGGGTCCCCCAGGAATAGGTACTGGGACCAGTGCTCTTTAACTTGTTCATAAATGATCTAGAAGTTGGGGTAACCACCGAAGTGGCCAAATTTGCAGATGACACTAAACTATTTAGGGTAGTGAAATCCACAATGGATTGTGAGGAAGTCCAAAAAGATCTCTCCAAACTGGGGGAGTGGGCGACAAAATGACAAATGTGGTTCAGTGTAAGCAAGTGTAAAGTGATGCACATTGGGGGGGAAACACACCAACTTCACATATACGCTGATGGGATCTGAGCTGTCAGTGACTGATCAGGAGAGGGATCTTGGGGTCGTGGTGGATAGCTCATTGAAAGTGACGTCTCAGAGTGCGGCAGCTGTGAAAAAAGCTAATTCCATGCTAGGAATCATTAGGAGGGGGACTGAAAATAAAAATGCTAACATTATAATGCCCTTATACAAAACTATGGTGCAGCCACATCTGGAGTACTGCATACAGCTTTGGTCACCATATCTTAAGAAGGACATTGTAGAACTGGAATAGATGCAGAAGAGGGCAATCAAAATGATCAGAGGCCTGGAGCACCTCCCTTATGAGGCTAGGCTACAGCATCTGGGGCTCTTTACCTTGGAAAAGAGGCGATTAAGGGGAGATATGATTGAGATGTATAAAATTATGCATGGAATGGAGAGGATGGACAGAGAGAAATTTTTCTCCCTCTCTCACAACACTAGAACCAGAGCTCACCCCATGAAACTGAAGGTTGGGAAATTTAGGACCGACAAGAAGAAGTACTTTTTCCACACAGTGCATAATCTACGGAATTCCTTGCCATGGGATGTGGTGATGGCCACCAGCTTGGATGACTTTAAAAGGGGCTTAGACAGATTCATGGAGGACAGGTCTATCAATGGCTACTAGTCTGGTGGCTGTGGGCCACCTCCAGCCTCAGAGGCACGATGCCTCTCAATACCAGTTGCAGGGGAGCAACAGCAGGAGAGAGGGCATGCACATACCTCTTGCCTGTGGGCTCCCCAGAGGCATCTGTGTGAAACAGGATGCTGGACTAGATGGGCCTTGGGCCTGAACCAGCAGGGCTGTTCTTATGTTCTTATGTTCGTTTTATATATTACTAGCTGGCCCTGTGCAGAACATCTGTGTGCTAGGACTTTATTGCTCTCCTTAAAGTCCCGCCACAGACCCTGCTTTATTGCTTAGTATCAGCGACCCCACTCACAGCCACCCCCTCCCTTCCACGCTCATACTCTGGCACCCTACTCACAGACACCATCTCCCCTCCACTTCCCCAACCCGCCCCCGTCCCTCTCCTCCCTTTCAGCCACTCCTCACTTTCAGCCACCTCCTCACTTTCAGCCACCCCACTCGCAGCCAGCCCCTCCCCTCCCCCACTCTCAACCACCCCACTCGCGGCCATCCACTCCCCTTTACTCCCCCACTCTCTCAGCTCACCCAGCCGCAGCTCATTCCCTCAGCTCCAACCGCTGGGCTCTGACGCCCTGCCAAGTCTCCTCACGAGGAGGATGGCCAAGCCAGGGCGGGAGAGGATACCGAGGACCATCCGTGCAGGCCGGATGGGAAGCCCCGGCTTGGCTGTCGTCTTCACGATGAGACTCAGCGAGGCATCAGAGGCCAGAGGTTGAACCCGAGGGAGTGAGCTGCGGCTAGGTGAGCTGAGCGAGTGAGCAAGTAATGCCACTGCTCTTTCTTTGGCCCTCTTGCTCCTCCTTGGCAGCAGCTGCCCCTCCATCCGCTCCTCAGCCACCGCCTCCTCCTCCGAGCCGTCTCTCTCTCTCTCCCTCTCTCCCCCCAAGGGTTGCCAGAACTCTCACGAGATGTGCCATATACCACAGGATTTTCTACATCCTACAGCTTTTATATATAAAGATTGTATTTATTTCAAAAGTATTTTTACCCTACTTTTCACTTTCAGAAGAATACGCAAAGAAACTACCGTAGAATATTTAAACTAAAACAAATTATGAACAACCCAAACCATTTACAAAGGTGTCAGTGGCTGACACTCAGAGCGAGGAAGCAAGCAGACTAACCGCACTTCCATATTAACTGCACCAGTGCACTGGGGAAGGGGAGATTTTTGACAACTTCCCTTTCTCCAGGAAGCCCTCTTTGCCACACACAAAATATGTACCTGATGGTTGTGCAGCCCTTGGGGACATATTTTTGGGTGGCACATAGGGCTTCCTGGGGAAGAAGAGATCATCAAAAATTACCCCTTCCCCAGTGCATTGGTGCAGTTAGTCTGGAAGTGCTGTTAGTCTATTCCTCTGGCTGCACCGGTACTTCCTTGCTCTAAATGTCAGCCAGTAATAACAATAACAACAGATATCAACATCAGCCTGTTGCTATTAAAAACATACCACCCAAACAGAGTCTGCTGGAAGACAAATTTTCACGCGGCCTACTGGGAGGTGAGCAGAGGGAGAGCCCAGTAGACCTCACTTTTCGCTGGATGACATCCAGACTAACAAAGTGCTGATGCAGCAAATATGCAGCACACACTTCAGGGGAAGGGCAGTTTTTGTCAATCTCCCCTTCACTCTGAACTGCTAGCTCTGCTCACTCTGTCCCTTTCTAACTGAGCAAAGAGGCACCTTTTAAAAGTGGTGACTCTCTTTATATAACAGGGGAAGAACAACTGGCCCTATCCATCTCCAGCAGAGCATCCCTCCCGTGGCTGTTGCTGGTGTCTCTATTTATTTATCTATCTATCTATCTATCTATCTATCTATCTATCTATCTATTTATTAGATTTATATACTGCCCTTCCGACACAGCTCAGGGCGGTTCACAACATGATAAAAACAATTAAAAACAAATTAACAATTAAAATCAAACTATTAAAACACAATAAAGCCAATAAAACAGCTAAAAGCCCTGGAAATCAAGGCAACAATTTAAAACAGTTTAAAACAATTAATCATTTAAAAACTCTGGAAGGCCAGGCATAATAAGTACATTTTAAGGGCTCTCTTGAAGGACAGCAATGATCTCAGATTACGAATTTCTGCCGGGAGTGCATTCCATAGCCCAGGAGCAGCTACAAAGAAGGCCCGCCTCTGCATCGCCACCAGACGAACTGGTGGCAACTGGAGACGGACCTCCTCAGATGACCTTAACGTGCAGTGGGGATCATGTAAAAGAAGGCGCTCTCTTAGATAACTCGGACCTGAGCCGTTCAGGGCTTTAAAGGTAATAACCAGCACTTTGTATTTTGCCCGGAAACATATCGGCAGCCAGTGTAGCTGTTTCAAAACAGGCATCATATGGTCTCTCCGGGTTGCCCCAGAGACCAATCTGGCTGCTGCATTCTGAACTAACTGAAGTTTCCGGACTACGTACAAAGGGAGCCCCACGTAGAGTGCATTGCAGTAGTCAAGCCGGGAGGTTACCAGCTGATGCACCATTGTTTTGAGGTCATCCTCTCCGAGGAATGGACACAGCTGTTGAATCAGCCGAAGCTGATAGAAAGCACTCCTGGCCATGGCCTCCACCTGAGATACCAGGGTGAGGCCTGGGTCAAGGAGTACTCCCAAGCTGCGCACCTGCTCCTTCTGGGGGAGTGTAACCCCATCCAGCACAGGGAAATCTAACTCATCCCTCAGATTCTAAGTCCCTACAATGAGCACCTCCGTCTTGCTTGGATTCAGCTTCAATTTGTTCTCCCTTAACCAGCCCATTACGGCCTGTAGGCAGGCATTTAGAGAATGAGTGCCATTTCCTGAAGATGAAAAGGAGAAGTAGATTTGGGTGTCATCAACAAACTGATAACACCCAGCACCAAATCTCCTGATGACCTCACCCAGCGGTTTCATGTAGATATTGAAAAGCATTGGTGACAGAATGGAGCCCTGGGGGACTCCATATAACAGCTCCCGTTTTGAGGAGCAACTGTCACCAAGTTCCACCACCTGGAATCTACCTGAGAGATAGGAGCGGAACCACTGCAAAGCAGTGCCTCCTATCCCCAACTCCCCCAGGCGATCCAGAAGGATACCATGGTCGATTGTATCTTTTGTTTCTTTTTTAGACTGTGAGCCCTTTGGGGACAGGGAGCCATTTTATTTATTTATTTATTTTTATGTAAACTGCTTTGGGAACTTCTGTTCAAAAGTAGTATATAAATATCCGTCATATTTTTCAGTATATAAATATCCACTATATTCACTATGAAGCCTACCGTGACCCCTGAAAATATGTCCCTGTGCTACCCTCACTCCACATGAGTAGAGTATCTCACGTGAGGCTGGAAGTCCTGCTCCAGCCCAATCAATTGCCTCAACAGTTCGCCACTCACAATTACAGGAACATTCATCTGACGCATACTCCCCAGCACTTCCTGTCTGGATGCAGCCACTGGCTCCCTTCCACCGATTTTGTTTGTTCACATGCGTGTTTGTTTCCCACCTTCCTTCCTTCATGGAATTTAGGATGATGTGCATGGGAAAGTAGCCACCCATCCAGGCACTGACTATTAGAAAAGTGAAGGGCAGGTGAATGGAATTAAATCTATATATAGAAGTCAAGAACTTTCACAGATCCTCCAGCCAGCAGGTGGCGCTGTAACCTAGCACTGCAAATATTTGGGACTATTTCCTGTTCTTTCTCTCCGCTTCAGCTCATGTAGTTTCCTGTTTTGTTATTTGTATAGCCTACTGCACCATATTGCGGAGTCTTGTTTGCATTTTTTTTTTTTACAGCAGGAAAACATCCCAAAGAAATTCTTAGCTCTGTGCGAAGAGCTGCTCAGTTAACTCTGATAACATAGACCAGACCTAGATTAAGCTGTGTATTATGCTAGTCTTGCAATAGCAAGCATGAATTGTCCCCTTTGCTGGCAGGATTTGCCTTGGTTTGCACTTGGATGGGTGGCTACTTGTGTGAGCACTGTCTGCTGTAAGATATTCCCTTTAGAGGATGGGGCCGTAGTTCAGTGGATGGGTCATGGAGTCAGTGGTAGAGCATCTGCTTTGCATGCAGGAGGTCCCGGGTTGAACCCCTGGCAGCATCTCCAAGTAGGGCTGGGAAAGATTCCTACCTAAAACTTTGGAGAGCTATTGCCAGTCAGTGTAAACCAGAGGTTCCCCATCTGTGGTCCTCCAGATGTTGCTGAACTACAACACCCATCATCCCCAGCCACAATGAACTGTAGCTGGGAGTGATGGGAGTTGTAGTTCAGCAACATCTGGAGGACCACAGGTTGAGAACCTACACCTGTGGGTGCAGACAATGCTGAGCTAGATGAACCAATGGCCTGACTTGGTATAAGTCAGCTTCTTATGGTCCTCCTTAAGCTTCAGCAAGACAGCTGAGTCCTCAGATCTTAGTTGTTGCAGCTGTCTGTCTATCTATCTCTCTATCATAGTTCTAGACCGCCTGATATGTACATCTCCAGGCGGTGTACAAAATTTAAAATATTTAAAAGTTACAGATTAAAATACATGACAATAAAAACAATAGAATAAAATAGTTATTTTAAAAAGTTTTTAAAATTATTAAAATGGCAGAACACACATGGAGATCATTAAGGAACACACATATTGTAGAGTCTAAGTAACTTAACTAGTTTATTGGTGAAATACATTAGGATAGGAAAGACCTAATCCTATCTATCAGCTACCATAATAGATAGGTAGAGGAGAGGGAGAGAGAAATGTTTCCATCTACTCACAAAGAGGACTGACTCACCACAGGAACTACCTGAGGAGTCAAAACGGGTTATAGAGCAGAAGCAAGAAGGGACAGGTAAGGAGACCTTCACTCACTACCTCTACTCCCAGTGCCCCTAGTGGTCATCAGGATATTTATTTATTTATTATTTAAAATATCCTGCTAAATATATTATCAGGATAGTTGGTGCAAAAGGTCGATGCACTGGAACCCCATCTCCAACAAGATCATGCTGTGAGAAAGGTTTTAGCCTTTACCTGAGCAGCACCACTGGCCCCAGTTCAACACACCTTCCCTCTGAAAGTGGAGACACTCAGAAATCGAGCAAGGCAAAAGCTAGCCAGGGGTGTCTGCCTGTCCCACTTTTTGCCTCGGCTTTTTGTTGCTGCATCATTTTCCTCCCCACCCTTTCTTTCCTGACCAAAGAAGGGCCTCCTAAATGTCTGTTCCTACTGTGCTTCTACAGCTTGCTTCATTAGACAGTAAGATTTGGGCAGCCGCTCTCGAGAACCCAGCCCACCCAGCAGTCTCTGAGTAATCAGTGCCTCTAGACTGCCACTGTTCATAGCTCCTCCTGTCTTTTGTTTGCTTCTTTCTTGGTCAGTTATCAATTAAAAAATGCACATTCTCTCTCTCTCTCTCTCTCTCTCTCTCTCTCTCACACACACACACACACACACACAGAGTCTCTCGCTATAGAAGCCACTCTGACTTATCTGCTTCTACTCCAGACAGATTTTTCTAATCCGTATAGTGCCAAGCCAATTTGGATTCACTTTGCTGGGTTTGCTTTCCATGCCGCATGGAGGCTGCCCGAGCATAAACAAACACGAAAGCAATTTTCTCTGTCAGGAGTTGTTCTCTCTGTACGATGCTTTAATTCACGTCAGGAGACCCAAAGGTGTTTTAGAGTCTTTGGATAGCCCTTTTGTCTTTTCACAAGGCAGGAAACACAAGCCAGGGGTTTATGTGGCAAGGCGAATGTTATAAGCTAGACTCTAGAGCAGGGGCGGGCAACCTTGACTCTTCAGCTGTTGCTGAACTACAACTCCCATCATCCACAGCCACCGTTTGTTTGTTTGTTTGTTTGTTTGTTTGTTTGTTTGTTTGTTGTGGCTGGAGATGATGGGAGATGTAGTTCAGCAACAGCCAGGGAGCCAAGCTTGCCTGCTCCTTCTGTAGAGGGCGGCTGAAATGCACGGAGCAGTCTACAAGTATGTAGAGGAAAGGTCTCCTTTTTGTTGTGATTTATTTATTTATTTATTTACTTACTTACTTACTTACTTACTTACTTACTTACTTACATTTCTATACCGCCCCATCCAAATGGCTCTGGGCAGTGCACAGCAACAAAAATAAAACCTGTGAATCAGTCTAAAAACCCTGGAAGACCAGGCCAAAAGGGGCTCTCTTGAAGGCCAACAATGAACTCAAGCTATGGATTTCTGCCAGGAGTGCATTCCATAGCCCAGGAGCAGCTACAGAGAAGACCCGCCTCTGAGTTGCCACCAGACGAACCGGTGGCAACTGGAGACGGACCTCCTCAGAGGACCTTAACGTGCGGTGCGGATCATACAGAAGAAGACGCTCTCTAAGGTAGCCTCGACCTAAGCCATTCAGGGCTTTAAAGGTAATAACCAGCACTTTGTATTTTGCCCAGAAACATATTGGCAGCCAATGCAACTGTTTGAGAACAGGCATAATATGGTCTCTCCAGGGTTACCCCAGAGACCAGTCTGGCTGCTGCATTTTGAACTAACTGAACTTTCCAAACTACATACAAAGGCAGCCCCACATAGAGCACATTGCAATAGTCAAGCCTGGAGGTTACCAGCTGATTCACTACTGTTTTGAGGGCATCCTCTTCAAGGAATTGATGTAGCTGTCAAATCAGCTGAAGCTGGTAGAAAGCACTCCTGGCCATAGCCTGAGATACCAGGGTGAGGTCTGGATCCAAGAACACTCCCAAGCTACATACCTGTTCCCTTCTAGGGGAGTGTAACCCCATCCAGCACAGGAAGATCTAACTTGTCTCTCAAGTTCTGAACCCCTACAATGAGCACCTGCATCTTGCTTGGATTCAGTTTCAATTTGTTATCCCTCATCCAGCCCATTACTGCCTGTAGGCAGGCATTTAGGGAATGAATGCCATTTCCTGATTATGAAGATGACAAGAAATAGATTTGGGTGTCATCAGCATACTGATAACACCCAGCACCAAATCTCCTGATGACCTCACCCAGCGGTTTCATGTAGATATTAAAAAGCATTGGTGACAGAATGGAGCCCTGGGGGACTCCATATAACAGCTCATGTTTTGCAGAGCAACTATCAACAAGCTCCACCATCTGGAATCTACCTGAGAGATAGGAGTGGAACCACTGCAAAGCAGTGCCCCTATTCCCAACTCCCCCAGGCGATCCAGAAGGATACCATGGTCGGTGGTATCAAGCGCTGCCGGGAGATCCAAAGAACCAGCAGAACCAGCAGAGAACCCCTCTGTCAATTCCCAGGTAAAGCTCATCCATCAGGCCGACCAAGGCTGTCTCAACCCCATAGCCAGTTCTAAAGCCAGTTTGAAATGGGTCTAGATAATCACTTTCCTCCAAAACCACCTGGAACTGGTCGGCCACTACCCTATCAATCACCTTGCCCAACCATGGGAAATTGGAGACTGGCCTATAACTATCCATAGCTAAGGGATCTAGGGAAGGCTTCTAAAGAAGCTATCTAACCATTGCCTCCTTCAAACAAGGAGGCACCCTACCCTCCCTCAGCGATGCATTCATGATATTAACTAGGCCACCTCCAACAATGTCCCTGCTAGACAGAAGCAGCCAAGTCGGGCAAGGATCCAGAGAACAAGTAGTAGGCCGCAACACTCCAAGCAGCTTGTCCACATCTGCAGGAATCATAGATTGAAACTGATCCAATCTAATATTGCAAGAGGGATTGCTGGACAACCCCTATAGACCTTGCAGAAATATTGGAGTCCAAGTCGGCCCGAATACAGGAAATTTTATCCACAAATAACCCATTAAAAGCATCACTGCAGAACAAAGTTTCCAATGACTGATTTAAAACAGAAGGAGCAGAGATTAAACTCCTCACAATTCAGGAAAGCTCTCCTGAATGTGAGGTTGTGGTCGCAATGCATGCAGACCAAAATCTTTTTTTTTGCTGCACGCACTGCTGCCACATAAACCTTCAAATGGGTCCTACACTGTATGCTGTCAAATTCAAGCCAAATTCTCCTCCACTTGCATTCCAGCCACCTACCCTGCTGCTTCAGCCCCCACAATGCCTCTGTATACCAAGGGGCCATTTATGAAGCAGGTCGGAAGGGACACTTAGGAGCAATCATGTCTACTGCCCTGGTGAGTTCCCACCAGGGCATCAACAGAATCACTGGCAGCACCAACATTAAAACCTTCTAAGGCTTTTTGGAATCCTAAAGGACCCAGCAGCCTTTTGGGGCAGACCATCCTAATAGGTCCACTACCTCTGCAGGGGCAGACTGTGTCTGTGAAACCTTTTTGGTGTATTATGGGGCATCCTTCTTGGTGCATTGTGAGGCAAATCAGCTCCAGCAGGGATGCGAGGGAGAGCTACGAATAAGAATAATAATTATATAAGAATAAAGAGGAGGAAGAAAGCAAAAAGAAATAAAGAAAAATTGTGTGGCAGCTTTGCCCCCACAAAGGTGTGTGTGTGTGTGTGTGTGTGTGTGTGTGTGTGTGTGTGTGTGTGTGTGTAGATGTAAGTGTGCCTCAGGATGAAAAAGAGAGGGCCATATGCTCTAGGGCAGTTCTGTAGGTTCCCCTTATAGGTGTGAATAAGTGACTGTATATATAAGTGACCGTCCACTTATAAGGGGAGAATGTCTTCTGAAATAATCATACTTCCTGACCTTGACAACCTCAGTCATTATGAAACAAGCTTAAGAACATAAGAAGAGCCCCGCTGAATCCAGCAGCCATTGCAACTAAAGAACATTGATAGAGCTGTGTGTTTCCTGAATTCAACCTGATCCTCTTTTAAAGCAGTTGAGATTGCCACCCCTAATAGTCTACCGAGCCAGTCTACCCACCTCAGACCTGCCAGGGCTTGGAGTGGCAGGAAACTCTGCCCACCCAGAACCAGAAGCGCTTGGCCAAACTGCGTCAATAGTGAAGGACCTGCAACAGCATCCCTGGCAGGTGGCCATCCAGCCTCTGCCTTAAAACCTCAAGATAAGTCGCTCTAGGAGGAAGGAGGAAGCCAGGAGGAAGGAGGAAGGAGAGAGGAAGGGTAGGGACCGGGTAGGGACTGTCCGATTCCACAGACTTTTCCCCACATGTCAGGTTCCACGGACGGTTCAGTTCCACGGCCTGTTCAGTTCCATGGACGTCTGGTTCCACGTCCAGGTAGGGTAGGGATCGGGTAGGGACCGCTCTGGGAGGAAGGAGCGCTTATGGGTGCTTTCCAGATTACACCGTACAACAGTGTCACTACGTATCTGCTAAGTGTGCTTCCATACTCTCTGTGTTGTGACACTGCAGTCCCTGTGCTGACAGCAAGGTTCTGTTCACATTTCCGATGCCTTCTTTCAGATCTTATCTTTGTGTTATAGTGCTACAACATTGTATGTGCGTCGCAAAAAAGTAGCTGTATTTTCCCATTGAAGGAGGTTTGCCCGAGCTAGAAAAGACTGCTCCCCCTGCTGGTGGCTTTGCGCAACAAACGGCTGGACCTTTTCTTTATGTTTTCACTACGATCCTGCCAAGCCAAAGCATTTTATCGCTGTTGTAGTGTGTAATCTGGAAGGCGCCATGGTGAGGCAATTCTTCCTACTGCCTAAATGTGCTTCCTTGTGATTGCAACACATTGGTTCTAGTCCTGCCTTCGGGAGCAACAACAACAAAAGTCCACTTCTTCTTCTATACATTAACCACATGTTGTGTGGCAGAATACTTTCATTTGTCTGTCCTAAACCATCTGCCAAGCAATTTTATTGGGTAACCTCTACTTCTAGTGTTATGAGAGACGGGGGGAAATATCTCTCTGTCCACTTTCCTTAAAGTGTGCCTTCAAGTTGATTTCAACTCCTGGTGCCCACAGAGCTCTGTGGTTTTCTTTGGTAGAATACGGGAGGGGTTTACCATTGCCATCTCCCGTGCAGTATGAGATGATGCCTTTCAGCATCTTCCTATATCACTGCTGCCCAATATAGTGCCAGCAGGAATTTGAACTGGCAACCTTCTGCTTGTTGGTCAAGCACTTCCCCGCTGCGCCACTTACGGTGATGTTCCACTTTCCTTACACTCCACATAATTTTATAAATCTCTAGAATGGTTCTCTTCCAAATCTCCTTTTTCCCTAAAGAGTCCTAAATGCATTTGCCTTTCCATGTAGGAAGGTGCTCTAATGCCCTGATCATTTTAGTTGCTATTTTCTGCACTAATACAACATACTGGCTGACATGATGCACAGCAGTTTGGCTCCATGTTGCAGACTCATAAGGCAGCTGTGACAACTGCAGAGAATGAGCAGTTGCATCGTCAGTGCTACCACAGTTACAACCATTGATTTTTAAATCTCTATTGAAGACTTTTCTTTTTCGCCAGGCTTTTGCCCTGTGGTTTACCTATTTTTTTTTATTTTTTTTTTGTTAGTTACTTTAGTTTTGAATTTAGAATGTAATTTTAATGCTGTCTTGTTTTGCATGTTTTTGTACACCGCCCAGAGTCTTTGGAGTGGGCAGTAACTATATATATAATTCTCCTGGGTGTGCCTTGGAATGTGCATCCCAGTGCCCAGCTGATTGGCTGGGCAGCGGACGAGCCTGATTGACTGAGGCACACCCAGGAGAATTGGTCGCTGTGGCAGCAGCAGGCCTGGCCACAGAGGCCAGAGGAAGTAGTGAGCCCAGCCCAGCCGTGGAGGCAAGGCCCAGGAGGGGGGGGGGAAAGTTGGGGGGCAGAAGTGGCGGTGGGGAGGAGAGGCGGCTAGGCCTGGAAGTGGAGACTGGGGCAGAAGGTGGAGGGGAAGAGGTAACCGACGGCCCCAAAGAGCGCACAGATGCTCTGTGCGGGGTCAGCTAGTATTAAATGTTTCTAATAAATAAATAAATAAAAATTGTCACAAATGGGCTTTGTTAGGAACATAGGAAGCTGCCTTCTACCGAGTCAGTCCATCTAGCTCAGTATTGTCTACGCAGACTGGCAGCGGATCCTCCAAGGTTTCAGACAGGAGTCTCTCTCAGCCCTATTTTGGAGATGCTGCCAGGGAGGGAACTTGGAACCTTCTGCATGCAACCAGGCAGGTGCTCTTACCCAGGGCCCCCATCCCCTGAGGGGAATATCTTACAGTGCTCTCACATGTAGTCTCCCATTCAAATGCAACTAGGGTGGACCCTGCTTAGCAACGAAGACAATTCATGCTTGCTGCTACCACAAGATCAGCTCTTGTGGTCACATTGAAGTGTGACCAAATGTTGAGAACTGTCTTGTCTACATGGGCTATAGCTAAGCTTTTAAAAACTTAGCGTTCTCTAAAGAGAACATCCTCTTTGCTATGGACCGCGCTGCCCATTGAGATCATCTGGAGAGGTCTGTCTGCAGTTGCCACCGGCTCGTCTTGTGGCTACTTGGGGATGGGCCTTCTCCATTGCTGCCCCGAGGCTTTGGAACACACTTCCTGATGAAATAAGAGTCTCCTCATCTCTGACAACTTCTGAAAGGGCAGTCAAGACACATTTGTTCACCCAGGCTTTTAATTAGATCTGTTTTAATTGTGTTTTAATAGTTTCAACTTTTTAAATTTTAATTGTTGAAATATGTTAATCTTTTTGGTTGCTTTTATTGTTTTGTAAACTGCCCAGAGAACTTGCATCTTAGGTGGTAAAAAAAATATGTTAAATAAAATAAATAAATAATAAGTTGTAAATCATCTGCTTTGCTTGCAAATGGTCCCAGGTACAATCTCTGGCATTTCCAGGTAAGGCTGGGACAGACTCCTAAAAACCCTGCAGCGCCGTTGCCAGCAGAGTAGGCAATACTGAACTGAATGGACCCGTGAACTCATGACTTGGTATATGGCAGATTCTTATGTTCCTATGTACATCTAACACTGGATTTGTACAATACATTTCTGGCCCATATGATTACAAGAGGGGCATGCTGAGAGTGTATCCATCCTGACCTCTTTTGCAGACAGCCTGACATCTTCCTGCAGCATTCCTTTATCACAAGGGGGGAGGTTGTCCAAACCATCCCTCTGCACTCAACCCAAATCCTAGTCAGGATGGGCATTACTCAGTGCACCCCGCTTTTAAGCACATGGGCCGGAAAAGTGCCATCCAAACCAGCCCGTGGAAAGGGGGAGACTTTTCTGGCACTGCTGAAACACAGTCACAAAGTTTGTTCTGGCTCCACTCTGGTTAGAACAAACTTCTCCTTCTGTCGGCTGCCTACATATGCCAACCTGCAAGCATGCGCCTTCTTTCAAAAGATGTGCATCAGCGTTTCATGCTTTTAGAAATGCAGCTGCACACCCTCTGCGGCATCTTGGTCAACTAGATTGTGGCTGCCTGTCATTCTTTAATTTCAAAAGTTAATGACTACAAAAAGATCCTTTTTATCAGGCCTCATTTTTGCCAGTTTTTCAGACATCTCAGATGTTTCCAGTTTGTATGTTTGCACCCACTAGAAGTATTTACTTTGTTATTTTATCTCTCAACGTATTTTTTCTTCTCTTTTTTCATATGTTTTTGGTGGCAAGAGGCTAATCATCATATTTTCCCTCATCTAGAATTGTGTTTGCTAAAGCTTCAGCTGGCTCATTGTGAGCTTCCTCCTAATGCCCAAGAAAAAGTTTCCTGCTTTATACTGAGGAAAAGCAACACTAGAGGCTAAAAGCTGCATCCCAGGAGGCTGGGCCTGTTCCAAATTGTTGCAACACACACACACACACACACACACATACAAATGTCCTCAGTACCACATGAGGTTACATAGATTTTAATGAGGTTCCCAGTGGAAGGAGTAAGACACACAAGAACAAATGCATGTAATATTGACCTGCCTAGAAGCCGGGCCAGTTAGATTCAACAGCAGAACTCCCACTGGAGTTATATATAACCTTTGGTGAAGAGAGAGAGAGAGAGAGAGAGAGAGAGATTAAAACAGTGCACAAGATAAATCTTGATTCTTTCACATGAATGAAAGAATATGATTTTTGCATGCTGTGATATAATCAATACAAACACCCCTTCACTTTTGCAATCACAATGCAGAAAGAAATCCTGATGTGTTTATTTATTTATCGTTTATTTCTGGGCAGTTTACAAATTAAAAGCACAAACAAGTATTAAAACATTAAATTGTGTAAGACAATTTAAAGTAACTATCAATTTTTTAAAAAAATAAAATAAAATAATGAACAAAAAGCCTGATAAAATAGGCATGGTTTCAGATGCCACTTAAGAACAACCAGAGATAGGGAGGTACTGATTTAGTTTGGGAGAGTGTTCCAGAGCACTGACGCTATCCTAGAGAAGGCCTATTTGGGGTTGTTGCCAAACAAGCTGGTGGTAACCGCAACTAGACCACCCCTAATTATCATAACAGGCAATGGGGTTCATGAAGAAGGAGGTGCTTTCTTAAATATCCTGGGCCCAGGCCGTTCAGGGCTTTATAGGTGGTTATATGATCACATCAGGTTTCCTTTTCCAGTGGTGTTTTAATCATATGTATGCACACGTCTGTGCATCTCATGCATGGGCCCCCTCTCCCCTAGCTACTCCCCAGGTGGTGTGCTCCTACCTGCCACGTGCCCTGCCACTTGAGATGGGCAGGAAGTGGCAGGGGGAAAGACAGACACTGAAAATTTCAGCAAGCCACAAGCACACAACAGGCTGTGCAAAGTTCAAAAATAAAACCTCGTGCATCAGTGCTGTTCTGCAAACAAGATACAGTTATTAAGAAAAATAGACGATGGGGTACAGAAGAGACCAGGTGCAGAAGAGACCAGGTGCAGAGGTGGGGCATCTTTGTTCCACATCAGGGCTTTTTAAAAAGAAACAAGTTGTTCTAATAAGAACTAATCAGCCTACTTTCCTTTTACTGTCTCTACATCTGGACTAAATTTGGTGCAAATCAAAGTCCAAAAGTTAGCTCTCTTGCACCTCAAATATCCATGTGTCTGCCAGCTGGGATTGGGGTGGATGTCATCATTACAAACTGCACCATTGTGGTGTCCCTGTGTGTCACTCATTACAGCTGTTCCAAATTTGGTTCAAATTGGTTAGGCAGTCCTCAGGTTAGTGCACTTGTGCCTCAAAAGTTTATGCACCCACCATCTTGAATTGGGGTGGGTGACATCATCACAATTTTCGCCGTTGAGGTGCCTCTATGTGTCACTACAGCTGTAGCAAATTTGGTTCAAATTGGTTAAGGGGTTCACACATTAGCTCACTTGCACCTCAAAAATATATGCTTCTGCCATCTTGAATCAGGGTGGATGACATCATCACAAACTACAGCACTAAGGTGACCCTGTGTGTCACTCACTACAACTGTATCGAATTTGGTTCAAATCAGTTAGACAGTCCACAAGTTAGCCCACTTACACCTCAAACGTTTATGCATCCGCCATCTTGGATTGGGGTAGATGACATGATCACAAACTATGCCATTGAGGTATCCCTACAGCTGCAGCAAATTTTATTCAAATTGGTTAAGCGGTTCACAAGTTAGCCCACTTGCACCTCAGATGTTTACGCATCCGCCATCTTGAATCAGTGTGAATGACATCATCACAAATTATGCCATTGAGGTGTCCCTGTGTGTCACTCACTGCAACTGTACCCAATTTGGTTCAAATGAGTTAGGCAGTCCACAAATTAGCCCACTTGCACCTCAGGTGTTCATGTAGCTGCCATCTTGAATTGGAGTGGATGACATCATCACACACCATGCCATTGGGGTATGTGTCCCTACAGCTGCAGCAATTTTGGTTCAAATCGGTTAAGTGGTTCACACAAGTTAGCCCACTTGCACCTCAAAAGTGTAAACGTCCGCTCTCTTGAATCGGGGTGGATGACATCATCACAAACTACACCGTTGAGGTGTCCCTATGTGTCCCTACAACTGCCCGATTTGGTTCATATCGGTCCAGGCATTGCGAAATTGATAGCGGTGGGGGCAGGACACACGGACTCACACTCAGCCTGCAAGGTGATCTCATAAGCCTACTGGAAAGTAGGCTAAAAAAAACCATCAGGGCTTTTTACAAGAAAATTCAGAACTGCCCAATGGTATGTGAGTGCACCATTCATGTGCTAGGGGGTGGGACTGTAGCTCAGTAGCAGATAACAGAAGGTGGCAGGTTCAATCCCTGGCAAGACTCCTGCCTGAACCCTTAGGAAGCTGCTGCCAGGCAGTGTAGACAACAGTAAAACTCCTCCTCTTCTTTCTGGAACGGCTAAGCTTGTCCTGCTGAGCAGGGCAGTGTTGGGAGCAGGATTCGAGACTAAATGGACTTTGGTGCATCCATCATGACACTTTCTAATTGTTTATATTGCATGGCTTATATTCCACTGAGTTCATTCATTGGCTCAGCCAATCCTAAGAGCAAAACTCTGAAGTAGGTTTGACAAGTATGGACCCACAACAAAACGTTGCAGTATATCCCTGGTGTGCATGTGTTACCTGAGCTTGTGCCTGAGCATGAGGAAGGTTTTAGGCACCTTTGCCGCTCAGAAGCAGAAGGGGTGTGCAACTGTCTTGAGGGAGTATTCTTCAAGCTGGGAAATTTCACACTCTTCCCCCACCCAAGTCCTCCTTCCCCTGCACTCCTCGCCAGAGTTTGCCCAGCTGCTTATCTGTTAACTACACTCTGAGCTCATGAACATTCTGTACCATTAAATTACATTGGAGCTGTTTGGCGGTGGTGGCGGTGGTGGGTTGATTGATTGATTGATTTAAAATATTTATACCCCGCCCTTCCAGTGCACTACTGCTTGGGGTGGCTGATCTCCCTTAATTTTCCTTCCAAGTTGTTTTAACACTGGTGTATCTGAGATAATTCCTGCAGATAATCTATCTATGTGGTCACTAAGAGTTAACACTGACTTGATGGCACTTAATCAATCAATCAATCTGAGGGTCACCCTGAGTCTGTCAGTACCTCCCACTCATCCACAGGCACTCTGGTTATCCGTTCATAAGCATCATAATGTTTCCAGTTCTTTTAGAAATAGTTATAAAGCTAGACGGTAAGTGGCACCGAGTCATCCAGTGAGGTTCATGGCTGAGTAGAGATTAAACTGGGGTCTCCCAGCTCGAGTCCCATCCCCAATCTCCACTTTTAGCCAGCTTGCTTCACCAGCTCTCAGTCAGGCAACCCTGAAGATTTTCTGAATCAAAAATGTGATATTCAAACACAAAATGATTAGGGGGGAAACCCAGATTCTATGCTTTTTTTAAAAAACAGAAATGCACTTTATTGAATATGTTGTTAACATTCTCATGTTAAACACACATATATTCAACACTGGTAATTCCATTCTGCAAAATGAATTACAGTTAACAGGTTAAATAGTGTTTAAGACAAATATTGTTCTGGAGAAAGCAATGTATTTTGTTCTTTTAAAAAATTGGTTAAAGATTTTCTTTCCCTTTGTGGCAAGTAATTGTGTTTCATTACAAAATTGTTGTGGCATATTTTCTAAACAGTGGATATTTCTGACGAGCATCACAGTCCCACTCCTAGATGTTTTTGCTTCTGAATATAATGAATGCTTTGAATGGAGTTTTATTCTGCATGCTTGGGATGACAACCAAAATATGCATGAAGCTAGCTCAATTAGCCTTCTGTCATTGGGAGAAATCTGTTACTTACTATAGATCAGTTACACTCTTAGGACAATGGTGTACCAAATTATGCAAAAATATTCCTCTTCTACACGACAGGGATTACACAGTGGCATAGGGAGGTCTTAAGTGGTCTGTGATCTCATGGGCAGCCCTCCCGGAGGCGATGGAGAGTTCCCTACCCTGGTGGTGGCACATAACTTTCCTTCTCTGCCACCCTCTCCTGCTGGTGGTGGCATCAGGGATGTAGCTATAATTGGGCAGATGAGTTCAAAGAACCTGGGGGCCCCCAGCTCCTGAGGGCCCCCCAGTTCCACCCTCCCTATCTTCTTCATTGTCTCCCTTACTCCAAGGGGTCGCTGGAGAGAGGGGTGAACATGGGCACCCTCTCCCCTAGCTATGCCCCTGGGTGGCGTGCTCCTACCTGCCACGTGCCATGCCACTCAGGATGGGCAGGAAGCGGCTGTGGGTTGCAGGAATGCACAGCTGGGGTTGGACGGCGTGCAGGGAGAAGGAAAACGGCAGTGGGGCATAGCAGCCCCAGGAGTGGCTGGGCAGCGGGTGAGGGGAGGCGCATGAGGGGGCCCAAGAGAAGCGAGGCAGCCCTGGAGGTAGGAGGGTATGGGTTCTGGGGATCAGTGTGCCCTATTATAGCTCCGCCCCTGGGATTACGCAAGAAAATGAAGTGCAGCTAGGCCATTTGATCCGGGTATTGACAAATGCCTCACATCCTCCTCTCAGGGCTGGCCTGCGGGTTTTTGGCGCCCTATGCGAAATAGGACTTTGGCACCTCTCCCCACCAGCCAAGAAGTGCAGAACCCAACATGTGCCCTCCCTGCCCCCAGCCAGCTGCTCTCCTCGTAGTACTGGAAAAGGTGCAGAAGAGGACAACCAAGGTGATCAGGGGCCTGGAGCATCTTTCTTATGAGGCAAGGCTACAACACCTGAGGCTCTTTAGTTTAGAAAAAAGATGACTGCAGGGAGACATGATAGAGATCTATAAAATTATGCACGGTGTGGAGAGAGAGAATTTTTTCTCCATCTCGCATCACACTAGAACCAGGGATCATCCCATGAAACTGATAGCCAAGAAATATGGGACCCACAAAAGGAAGTACTTTTTTCACACAACACATATTTAACCTATGGAATTCTCTGCCACAAGATGTGGTGACAGCCACCAGCATGGATGGCTTTAAGAGGGGCTTGGATAACTTCATGGAGGAGAGGTCTATCAACAGCTACTAGTCAGAGGGCCACCTCCAGCCTCAAAGGTAGGATGCCTCTGAGTACCAGTTGCAGGGGAGTAACAGCAGGAGAAAGGGCATGCCCTCAACTCCTGCCTGTAGGCTGCCAGTGGCATCTGGTGGGCCACTGTGTGAAACAGGATGCTGGACTAGACGGGCCTTGGACCCGATTCAGCAGGGCTGTTCTTATGTTCTTATGTTGAACATAGGAAGCTATCAATGGCTACTAGTCTGGTGGCCTCCATCAATGGGCCAGACTTGCCTCTTCTTCAGGATGTGGATTCTGGACCTGCTACCTAAGGGCAGAATTACTTGCTGCAAAGCAAACCTAGGATCCCCATTACCATGCGTACTGCAAATATGGGTACAGCGAGCATTTGCAGGAGAAGCTTGGCAGGAAGGAACTGGGTGCTCAGCCCTTCCTAGCCATTCTTTCCTATACATGTCCCTCAAGATGTTTTTAACCCCGTTTTTTAGCTGGGGTAGGGGCAGCCTTCAGAAGACATTTGTGAAGAAGATTCAACCAGCATGTGAAGGCTTAAGGACCCCCTCCAAACTGCCTTTGCATTCACCTTATCTCAGTAAATATGAGGTCAAAAACAGAGGTACACCTAGGTAATTTTGGAGCCTGGACCTAAAGGCTTTTGGAAGGCCCCCACCACCAGTTGCTGGATCCCCCCCCACCCGCTGCAAGTTAAGCATCACCCCCCTATTCTTATCCCACATTTTTCTTTCCCCACTCCCCCCCCCCCCCGTCTCTAAAGCACCAGCACAGGTCATAATCACACTCGGCCACCTGGTGCAGTGTGGGCCAGTGGCGACTACACTAACCAGGAAAGACTAAGGAGGATTTGTGGCCTCCCAGGGGGTGTGGAGGCCCTGGACTTCGGCCCTGAAGTCCAGGGGTAAGAGCGCCACTGGTCGAAAATTTGGATTTGCTTAGGTAAGATTCATTCTGCCCTAAGATTCATTAAGTCATTGGTCTTCATTTCGACCCACAAGCAAGTCACCTGTCATAAGGTTGTTCACATTGGAGGGACCACCATCATTTTCTTCCTTTTTAAAAAAAAGGAAGAAAGAATTGGAGACTACCGCATTCTATAGAAGTGTTCAGAATCAACTCTTAAGACCTCAGCCTGTGAAAATAGGGGTTTCCCACTATGCTATAATTTATTGTTTAAAAAGATTAGGAGGTTGTTACTCATAAACGGCCACTGAGGTACCAGTTATCTCCACTGACGTGTATGGAATATGCATGTGTTTGTTTCATTTCTTAATTTTCCAATATTTTATTCAGAGTTCTCACACACGCACACACTTCACAGTGGCTGGCATCCTGGATGAAGCTGTGTGCAGGCATCCAAAGGCTCCTGTAGTGTGTGCAGGACTGGATTCCACTGATCTTCCCTTCCTCCAGAAGTGCTCTGAGCAATATGTAATTATGTCGCTGTGGGGTCATGCACCCTCAGGGATATAATTGTGTGCTGCTCAGAGTGCTTCTGGAAAGGGGAGAGTGGCAAAAATCTCCCACATACAAGTACCCTCACTACAGAAGCGGGGACACCACCCTTGCGGGTGGGCAACCTTTGGGTGCAAACACACCGCTTTAATCAAGATGTCAGCCAATCAAGATGTCAGTGTAATCTTAAAATGGAATCATAGACTCATACTTTGGCAAATTCAGGTGAAGAAACAGGCATGAATGAATACAGACTGTCTCAGAGCAAAGTTGACCATTCACAGATCATATATTTTAATTTATTATTACATTTACATTCTTCCTCCATGACACTCAAGGATAGTAATCTGCCCAGGCTCTGACCAAACCTATATCTGCTTAGCTTCAGCAAGGTGACCACCCTGTCTGTGCCCTCACTCCATAACCTGGAACCCGTATGTACATGAAACTGGGTTCAGTGGCCAACATCCAGATTAATGCAGAGCACTGGTGCAACGTTCTGCATAGCATAAAAGGGGGGAGTCGATTTTTGGTGATCACCCCTTCCTTCTGCAGCTGCCTCTGTCTCCCAAAAAATATGTCCCCGAGGGTCCCACAACCCACATCTTTTCACCAAGAGCTTTAGAGGGAAGGAGAGGTCATCGAAACCCCACCACCACCTTCACGCTATTGTGCCCACATTATGTTAGTCTGGATGTTGGGCTGGGACCACAGCAGCAATCACAGCAATAAACCACTTTGAGAATCATAGTGTGAGCTTTCTTAAGACCTCTCACTGCCGCCATTTTGGCATGGCAAAAAGCAGAAATGAGGAGAAATCACAAGGTAGTCTGTAATTTACAGAGTTGGGACACCACGGCATGGAAGGAGACAGTGAGGCTGTTCTCACGCTCAGCCTGCCCCAGATTAGGGACACCCAGCCCGGGTTAGGCTGCATGTGAGAGCCACCGGGATCAGGCCCAATACTAGTGGGGCAGTGCTGCCTAGCCCCAGTATTTACCCTGGCTGTTAGCCGAGGTTAAGGGAGTTAGTAGTCCCTTACCCCTGGCTACTTGCTCGTATGTGGGAATGGGCTGCTTCCAGCTCAGCTGCACACAGAGATGGGTGCCTGGTGCACCTGTCTCTTGGGGGGATCCCCCAAAGCAACGTACGTGTCGTGTGCTGCATTGTGGGATTCACAGAGGCCAGAACAATGTTCCAGCCCCAGATTCCTCTAAAGTTCTTGGTGATCCCTCTAAAGCTCTTGGTGAAAAGCAAGCTCCCACCACAAATCCCTCAATAGTCTGCAGGGAAGGTAAGCTTTTTTGAGCCTTCCCCAACTGCCTGCCCGCCTGCTCTCGGCGACTGTGAGAATCGCTCCAGTGGCTTATGTACTACACCATACAAAGTGCCCCACCAAACAACAGTGTGTGCACGCTAGTTCCGTACCATTCCAAACTCCATCCACACAGCTAACAAGCTTGCAGAGGCTCTGTGGCAACCAAGAACTGTCAAAACAGAAGTAATGCTTCTCCCATTAGGAATGATGGGGAAATGGTTGCTTCAGCACGATGCACTCCTTAGTTGCCCCAGAGATTCTGTGAGCTTGGGAGTAGCATGGATTGGGCTTGGAATGGCACAGAACCAGAATGCGCAGCCGTCTCTTGGACTGGCAGGGCAGTACACAGTATGCAAGCCATTGTCAACACGATGGTGGTCCCTAAGTAACAACATCAATTGCAATGCAATATTGCAACAATCCTATTCACATGCTGGCCAGGTGCCCACAATTGTTTGAATCTAGGTTTAATGTGGGTTACCAACATTAGTGTGGTTGTGTGAACCCACACCAAGGTAGTTTATGGCCAGAGATGAAACTGAGATTTCCACCTTGCCATAGGTTCACACAATGATGCTACATGTAACCTAAATCACTAGCATAGGGGGCTTGCTGGTGACCCAGGGACAGGCTGCCTAGCAGCTGCCTGCACGGGTGTCCCCTGCACCATCACACACACGCCAACACCAGCTGGGCACAGAAGTGGGCAGGAGGAGAGAGCACTGGAGGAGGAGACACCATGGCGGGCCCCACACCCCAGCAGCCCAGGGTCATTTGTTCCCCCTTGTCCAATGGTGGCTACACCCCTGACCTGGATTCAAATAATTGTGTGAACCAGGCCATTATGTTCAACGCATTACAGTTGTGTACAGGGCATGCATGTAAAGATAGGAACATAGGAAGCTACCATATACTGAGTCAGACCATTGGTCTATCTAGCTCAGTATTGTCTACACCAGAGATTCTCAAGCTTGGGTCCCCAGATGTTGATGGACTTCAACTCCCATAATCCCCAACCAAAGGCCATTGGGGCTGGGGATTATGTGAGCTGGTCCAATAACATCTGGGGACCCAAGGTTGAGAATCCCTGGTCGACACAGACTGGCAGTGGCTTCTCCAAGGTTGCAGGCAGGAATCTCTCACAGCCCTATCTTGGAGATACCAGGAAGGGAACTTGGAATCTTCAGCTCTTCCCAGAGTGGCTCCATCCCCTGAGGGGAATATCTTGCAGTGCTCACACATCAAGTCTCCCATTCAAATGCAACCAGGGTGGATCCTGCTTAGCCAAGGGGACAAGTCATGCTTGCTACCACAAGACCAGCTCTCCTCTCTGTATGAACACAGAATTATTTGTACATCATGTTCAATGCACATCCTATCTGTACTCTGCATGTGAAGGGGCCTAAGCTCAGGTTCAGGTTTAAGATGAATGCACATACAGACATTCATACATTTTAAAAGTACACGTCCACAGACCCCTGTCTGCATAGGACTTATGTCATGCTCCACTCTCAGTTCGGAGACGCAGTTCCGCCTTTGCACATTCAGTGATGATATTGCTGCTCCTCCACATATTTCAAGTTGCCGATGGAAGATGGAGTGCTGAGGACAAACCTGTCAAGATAATATAAGAGGCACATTTCAAACCTGGAAGGAATACATTGTCTTTACCAGATGAAAACAAGGTGTCACGGAACAGTGACTTAACTGATACTCAAAAAGTAAGAAGCAGGCCAAAAAAATTCACAAGGTTTAATTTGAGAGTATGATGGATAGACCTCAAGAATTAAGGTGCAGTTTGTAAAACCTGCATGGGGACCAGTGTTCCCTCTAACAAGGATTCCCTGATGTTGTTGACTACAACTCCCATAACCCCCAAGCAAAGGCCATTGCAGCTAGGGATTCTGAGAGTTGTAGTCAACAACAGCTGGGAATCCCTGTTAGAGGGAACATGGATGGGGACCCTGCTCCAAATTATTACTCAAAGAGAAAAGTTGGCTATTGAGGCTAAAGACATTTCCTGCATCTATTTTACATTCTTCCCCCCTCCACAGGGATGTCTGCAGGTTTCCAGCCATAGTCTCAAGTCCTTCCAATCTTTAATTCAGCGGCTCCCAAACTGGGAGCCTCCAGACGTTGCTGAACTACAGCTCCCATCACCCTCAGCCACTATAAATTGTACCTGGGGCTAATGGGAGTTGTAGTTCAGCAACCACTGGAGGCTCCCAGTTTGGGAACCACTGCTTTAATTTATTGCTGGGCTTATTTTAGTAGAAGATTTTTGGTGTGTCTGAATTGCTTCTCAAACTTGGGTCCCCAGATGTTGTTGGACTACATTACCCATCATCCAATGGCCTTCACCTATTGTGATGGGGGATGATGGGGGATGTAGTCCAATGGCATTTGGGAACCCAAGTCTGAAAACCCCCCTGTATTATGGAAGCGAAATGCAATCAAAGACAGATCATTCATTTCTGGTCCCTGAAAGCATTAAGAGGTTTAACATCTCTGGTGGCTTTTAGGAGGTTTAACCAGGCTTGTGGTTGACATTTTAATTGCTTACGTTTTAGTTAATTGTTTTTAAAGGTTTTAATTGGTCTTGTTTATCTGTGAATTTCTTTTGTTGTAAACTGCCATGAGATTTGATGACTGGGTGATACAGAAATGCAATAAATTAACAAACACATATTAGTTTGCAAGCTCCTTGGGGCAGAGATCTGTTAAGTACTATGGATAGTGCTATGTAAATCATCATAAAGGCAGGAAGAACGCCAGGATAGAACATTTATCCTGCATTAAATGGGATAAACAGCAAGATTTTTTCCGCAAACAGGAAGGAGGAGGAGGAGGGGAAGCATTCACTAATGTGTAATTCCTCTGAGCTCTGAAGTAGTAAGAGTCTTCTGGGAATGTACTTCAACCTACCTCCACAGGATTCCTATCAAACACATAGTAACTTACTTCATCTTTCTGGTGAGAAAACGAATGAGGTGAGGTTTGTAGAATCTCTTAAAGTGCTATTATATAAATAATAAATATTAATAACGCCTGTTCTGTGGGGAAAGCAGATGGGACTGCAGCGCCAGCCTGCAGAGAGCTGCATACGAGCCCAGTGGGATCTTAACTTGAACACTTAGTTTTGATCGCTTTCCCAGAAGCAGATGGGAAGGAAGCCACCTGGTCTCAGACTCACGGTCAAGCCCGGCACTAAACACTCATCATCTCTCTGGCGCTTGGTTTTTCTTTAGAAATATCCACCACAGGGGCCTCGCTCCAGATCATGACTGCAGTGCATGAGAGGGCCCACTCTTTCCCCTCTTGCCTCCCTGATTTAGCAGCAAGGCGCTGGATCCCGATCAGAGCGTGTGATATTATTTGCACAGGAGCAAGAGAAAAGGCATGCCGAGGATGTTTTGTTTTCTACCACATCCACAAAGTTCTTCTGCAGCAAAACCAGACAGGGGGCCCAGGGGCCCAGCTTTATTTCTTGTCCCAGGTACATTTCAACCTTGCTATGCCCCCGGACTCCAACCCTCTCCCTACACACCATTTTCCTTCCGAAAATCTAGGGATGTGCAAAAAATTCAAAGGAACTGATTCAACTCAAAACTGCTTGCACAGAATGGGATTCATTTGAATTGATTCAAATCGGGGTGAATTCGAATCGAATATGAATCAAATTTGAGCAAATGTGATTCAAATGTGATGCGAATCCAGGTGAGTTGGAATCAATTCGAATGCATCCCATTCTGTGCAAGCAGTTTTGAATCACATCAGTTTGAACTGATTTGAATTCAAATCAATTCATTCAATTTTTTTGCACATCCCTACAAAAATCCCTCCAAAACCTGCTATTTGTCTGCAAATGGCACTTTCAGGAGCAAAGAATGGCTTGGAGGGGGACAGTGTTAAGCAGGGGAAAGGATGCCGCAGGGGAAAGGTCCAGATCAGATTTCTATCCCACCCAGCAGATGTTGCTAAATAAAAGCCAAGCACAGAAGAGGCACTTATATGCTTAACATATCAAGGCTGTTCTCATGCACACCCTAACTCAGGCTAGCCCAGCCGGGCTTAGGCTGTGTGTGAGAACCGCCATGATCTGGCCCAATGCCTGTGAGGCATCACTACCTATGCCAGCTTTGAAACCTGGCTTTTTGCTGGGGTTCAGGGCTTGAGAGAGTTCCAGGATTGTGTTCCAGGATCATGTGTTCCAGGTTCCAGGATTATGTGTTTGCTGGGGCTATGTTAGGAACATAGGAACATAGGAAACTGCCATATACTGAGTCAGACCATTGGTCTATCTAGCTCAGTATTGTCTTCACAGACTGGCAGCGGCTTCTCCAAGGTTGCAGGCAGGTTCAGCTCCAGCGAACACAGAGATGTGCGCCTAGAGTGCCTGTCTCCTGGTGGAATCCTCCAATGCACTGTGCATGTCATGGGGTGCATTGTGGGATATCCGGAGGCCAGGATGCATCATCCTGGCCTCCAGAGCTCTGCTCTGCGCCATGCAGCGCAAATCATCTGGGAGCGAGGTCCATGCTCCCAGCAACAATAAAGCGCTTATCGGGGGGGGGGGGAGAGGCGTGTTCAACCAGCCTCTCCACCCCCACTTGCCCGGTAGTGTGAACAGCTCTATCTAGTTCCATCCTTGATTCACATCTCCGCTGGGGTTTAAAGCATAAAGGGACAAGAGCCCTATTTAGACATGACATTGTATATGCATACAAGGGACTGTAAACACGTACCAGTTTTTCTATGAATGATTGTGCATGCATTCATTTAAAAGTAAACCTGGATACAGGCCCTCTCAAATGCAAGGTACAGATAGTAAGTATATTACTGTCATGTTTTGAACATAATGCAGTGAATAACTGTATGTGCATATAGATCTTTACGTGTATGTGCACTGTGCACAGATTGTACACACATTGATCATAACATGTGAATAGGGCTAACCTCCAAGCGGCATGTGATACCTCCATGAGTGTGGGGGGGAAAGACTTAAATAAAGGGTTAAAAAACTCATTACCAACCTAGGAACATAGGAAGCTGCCTTATACTCATTCACCATTGGTCCATCTATCTAGCTTAGTATTGGTCCATCATTGGTCAATCTAGCTCAGTATTGTCTACACTGACTGGCAGCAACACTCCAAGGTTTCAGGAGGGAGCCTCTCCCAGCCCTACGTGGAGATGCTGCCAGGGACTGAGCCTGGGACCTTCTGCATAGGACACAGATGTCCTTCTACTGAGCTACTGAGCCCTTCCTACTGAACTCTTCCACTGTCTCTTACAGCAGACAGTGCTCACATGTAGTCACCCAACTAAATGCAACCAGGGAGGACTCTGCTTAGCAAAAGGGATCATTCATGATCGCTACCACAAACCCAGCTCTCTTCCCCAATGCTCTGAAGATGTGGTGAAAAAGACCAGGGATCTCTCGGCTTTTATCAAATTGCATGTGCCCGGTAATCAGAAATTGAGGCCTAGCTCACGCAGAGGATGTGACATTTCCTGTTGTTCCAAGAAAATAATATTTTTTTAAACCCCTGGGCATTGCCAAGTGTTTGACCTGCCTGAAGCACTCTTTGTTCCCCTGCCACAGGCTTCAGAAACCAAGTTGTAACAAACGACGTGAGCTGCACTCTCAACATGACTTGACCGTGTTTCGTTTGAGGAGCGTTTTGCTCTGCATCAGCAAAGTTCTGTCTTATTGACTGATATCAAGAGTGATTGAGCCAGGCAAGGACTGAAGATGATAAATACTCAGTTTGCTCTGCCTAGCCGCCTTCAGATCTGTTCCAATATTGACCCTGGAAGTGTGTTTCCATCACCGACAATGGATAGGGCTTGTATGCACCCAGATCAACGTCTAAATTTGAAAGTCAATGAGAGAAATAAGCAACAGTAGCTTCACCTGCACAGAGCATCTGTGCACTAGTACTTGATTGCTCCCCTCACCCCCTGCCACAGGCCCCCTCACCTCAGAGATCTCTCCACCCTCACCTGAGCCACACTCCTGCTCCTCCTCCTCCATCTGGTTTCTTTCATCCCCTCTCACCCCTCTTGGTCACGGCTGCAGCATTGCTGGTACCTATTGGCCAAGCTGCAGCCCCCTATCCCCAGAGACCTCCTCACCTGAGCCCTACTCCTGCTGCTGCGGTTGACCAGGCCCTTCCTTGCTGCTGCCGCTGCCGCCACCATAGTAGCTCATTCCTCTCAGGGGGCTGACAGGCCTGGGCCCGTCGCTTGCCTGCCTGCCTCTGCCAAGAGCCTTGGTAGCCCCAAACAGCAGTAGTGGTTGACTGGGCCCTTCCTTGCTGCCAATAGGCGCCGCCATGGCCGCTCATTCCCCTCAGGCCGCTGACAGGCTCCGCCCCGTCCCTCACCCGTCCTTCTTTCTCTCTTCTCCTCCCTTTTTCTCTCTTTCTGTCTCCTCCAATCACTCTTCCATTCTGTCTTTCTTCCCCTCCATTCTCTCTCTCTCTCCTCCCCGCTCTCTCCCTCTCTCCCGGAGTTGATCTTGTTCATCTTGTTTCCTCATCTAATTCATGCAATGGCAGCCTCCTTCTCCTGAAGGGGCTCTTTCCTCCCTCACAACCCCTCTCTTCACAGACCCTTGCCCACTATCCTTTTTATATATATAGATTCCTCTCCAATACAATCAAGAATCTTACAACCAGTAACTATTGCATTCCAACTGTCCTTAACCATCACAGGCTCTTCCTCCCTATCTGCATATGGAATCCCCACTGCTCACCACGGTGCCACAGGCTCCTCCTCCCTATCTGCATATGGACTCTCCACTGCCCAATTACCATGGTACTTCTGCTCACAAACTCTCATGAGAGCTGCCACATATGGAATTAGCCACAGGTACGCCTTAGAGAATTATATATAGAGATATGTGCAGATTCACTCAAAAGATCAATCAAGGTGGGACTCTAGGTCTAGACAATGGAAATTCTTTATTTGTATACCAGCGAGGCTTATGACATCTTGAGGATATTTTAAAACAAGTTGTTCTAGTAAGAACTAATCTGCCTACTTTCCTTTCACTATCCCTGCAACTGGACTAAATTTGGTCCAAATCAGTTAGACAATTCACAAGTTAGCCCACTTGCACCTCAAACGTCCATGCGTCTGCCATCTTGAATTGGTGTGGATGACATCATCACAAACTATGCTTTTGAAGTGACCCTATGTGTCCCTATAACTGCATCAAATTTGGTCCAAATCAGTTCCCACTTGGACCTCAAACGTCCACCTGTCCACCACCTTGAATTAGGGTGGATGATATCATTACAAACTATGCCCTTGAGGTGTCCCTAAGTGTCCCTACACTTGTAGCAAATGTGGTTCAAATCAGTTAGGCTGTTCACAAGTTAGCCCAATTGCGCTTCAAATGTTCAAAGAGAGACGGCAACAGTCCCATCCCTTTTTGTTCTCACCTCCGAATACCAAATGTTATACTGCCTCAGAACATGGAGGTCCTGTGTACAGATCTCACCTTCACAAATTTGTCTCACTCTTTTTCAAGGCATTTTCCAAGGTAGTGAGCCACCACCTCATCTTGTGGCAGTTAGTTCCACAGGTTAATGACCTGTGGTGTGAAGAAACACTTTATTTTGTTTGTCCTGAATCTGCCATTGATCAGTTTCATTGGATGACCCTACGTTTCTAGTTGATGAGAGGAGAACAACTTTAAGCATCATGCAAAAAAGGTCAGTGTGATTTGAGAAGACAAGAGTGTCTGTTTAAGAAGGAAAACAACAGTATTGGTAAATTTATATGAAAGAAAACCCTGAGACTGGTTATTCACAGGCAAGGAGGTGAATCCTTGGTTATTCATGGAGGACAAGTCTATCAATGACTACTAGTCTGAGGGTTATAAATAGTCCACCTCCAGCCTCAGAGGCAAGATGCCCCTCAATACCAGTCGCAGGGGAGCAACAGCAGGAGAGAGGGCATGCCCTCCCCTCTTGCCTGTGGGCTTCTCAGAGGCATCTGGTGGGCCACTGTGTGAAAAAGGATGCTGAACTAGATAGGCCTCTCACTAAGACAGACTTTGTAGCCCCCCCCACCCTCCGCACCGCCCTGCACAGGGGGCGTACAGAAATTTTATTCTATATATAATAGAATATAATTTTAACAGAATGAATGTGGAGGGGGGCTGTCATACTTCGTTTAAAGTAAAGTGTGCCGTTGAGTTGGTGTAGACTCCTGGCAACCACAGAGCCCTGTGGTTGTCTTTGGTAGAATACAGGAGCGGTTGACCATTGCCTCCTCCCGCACAGTAGGAGATGGTACCTTTCAGCATCTTCCTATATCGCTGTTGCCCGATATATGTACCAGCGGGGATTCAAACTGGCAACCTCATGCTTGCTAGGCAAGTCATTTCCTGCTGAGCCATTAAGTGGCTCATACTTTGCCTAGGGTGCCAAAAAGCCTAGAGCTGGCCCTTCAGCCAGCTCTCTACAGGTATTAATGCTGAGCTGGGAGAAAGGTCTCTGAGGTAATTTTACTGAGGGAGATAAAGTGGGGAAGGCCTCTTCTCTCCTCAGCCAAGCACTCCATTGGGTATAAAAATTAGACGTTTGCACATACACACACTGCTTTGCACATGAAATCAGCAAACACATGAAAGCACACACTAGACCTGTGCTTGTCATGTCCAGTTTAGCCTAAGGTGTTTTTCAACTATGTGGGTACCAAGGAGGAAAAGGCTATTCCCCCACTGCTGCATAATGATGAAGGAAATGTGGCAAATTTCAAACCAGATCATGATAATGAAATGCAGGGGGGGATGCAAATGAGAAATAAAAACATTAAATGACAGAAATTTGAAAATTGTTATTTTATGCACACACGTATTTGGTTTGTTCAGTGTTCATGCGTCATGTTCAGTGTTCATGCATAGTTGCACTACACTAAAATACCAATGTTCAAAAGGTCCTTTGCTACAAACTTTTTTTTTAAACCAGCCAACCATCCTGAGGCTACATTTCATTAAATGCAAACAAAAGGTATCTAAGGATGAAATCATGTTACCTCAGCAAACGTGTGTTCTTGAACCCATGTTTTTTAAAGTAACACAAGCGTGTGGGTTGGAATGTTATTTCCTTAGCTCTGGGCACAGACCTAAAAGTCAGAGTCGGGCTCAACCCAACGTTTACCAACCCTGCAAATGTCAATTCAGGATCCTTTGGGTCCCTCAAAAAGTCAGGGTCAGATTCGGGGCTGGGATAGAGAGCAGGACTGGGAACAAGTCGGAGTCAGGACAAGCAGACTTTAAAAAAAACAGCAACTGTGGATACTCGCTACTTGAACCCAGAAGAAAAGTAATATAACACCAGAGAGTCACAAAGGAACTGATATAACGAGAGAGAATCCAAGGGGAAGTAATGTAACATCAAAGAATTGCAAGAAAAACCTGGAAATCAGTTGGTGGCTGCTGATAATGAATTCTGAAGGCATTAAAAAAACTTTTAAAAAATATTATATTATATATTATATTAAATGTATTTATATTATATTTTAAAAAATTAAATATGCACGGGGCAGGCAGACAAGAGGACAGATAGGGAAGAAGACGGATTTTTAACCCTGCAGCCATGAACACAGGAGGTGGGGGAGGAACCTTGCCACCATTTGGAGCTCTAGAGACCTCCAGTTTTTTTCAGGTCAGAAAAATCCGACCTGAACTGGGGTATTTCAGTTTGGGTTTGGACTCTTTCCAAACCCCTTTGATTTCGGAAAAACCATGTCGGATTTTACCAATCTGACAGGCCTATTATTTCGTATATTAATAGCGAGGATGCTTAACTCTTCCCACAACCACTGATTATCCCCTCCATGTCCCTCCCCCAAGTTGGTTTTTCCCCAAGGTTGGGATCATTTTGGTTTCATGCCCTGCTTGTGGACTTGTGAAGGCATGTGATTGGCCACTGCAGGAAACAGGATACTGGACTATATGAATCTAGTGGTATTATCCAGCATGCACCTTTCTTAAACGTGTATTTTCTTCTGTGGGTGGTGTTTTAAAAAAAGGGCAGTTTATTTCCTTTAGACAGCTGGGGGCACCCCAGAAAGAGAGCTAGGGAGTAGTGCCCCCAATTTTGTATGTTCCTGAACACAACTGATGATTCCTCATGAGCAGCACAGAACTGTGCTGGGGACCCTATCCACCCCCAGCACAGTACCTCCAGTGACTGTTGCTGGTATCTATCTTGTGTTTCTTTTTAGATTGTGAACCCTTTGGGGACAGGGATCCATCTTATTTATTTGTTATTCCTCTGTGTAAACTACCCTGAACTATTTTTGGAAGGGCGGTATAGAAATCAATCAATCAATCAATCAATCAATCAAATAAATAACTGGCTGAGGCTGCACCTCTCCCCCCCACCCCCGTGGTGGTCTCTTTCTTTCTATCTTCTCACCTTGGTTTTAACGTGAGCTGTGAAGGCTAGTCATTTGCTGGGTTGGTTTACCTGATGAATGACCAACCTACAGGACTCAGTTTAAAGCCAAAGTAAGGAGAAGAGGCAGATGCCATGGGGTGGAAAGTGGGGAGCACAGCTGTGGCCGCCCCCCTCCAGCCTTACTGGTCCCTCCTGGGGATGTAGTTATGTAGAGTTAGAGATGCAGAAATGTAACAACACAAGAGGCAGATAAAAATACACGTTTTTGCAGTTTGATCTGGAATATATCAAAGAACTAGCTTTTTGAACTCTGCTCGGAATCTTTCCAAATTCTCTTTGCTCTCATCCCACCCTGACGGAAGTTGCATCCTACTCATGCAGAACAGTGCTTGCTAAATTTAGGACTGGTTCACACAAGCACCCAGGTCAACCCTTGATTATTGCCACACCACATGTTGACTTGTTTAATGGTTCGTTCACTCAGGCAACACAGACAGAACTTCCATGTCAAGTCTTGTCATCTCAAACACAATGCTTTTCCCCACTGAATCCATTCACACATTCAGCCAAACACTGAGTATTTTATTTATTTATTTTCATGGTAATTGGGCAATGAGAAATCAAGTGATAGGAATGCATATTTGAACTAGGTCTTACTGGCCCCAAAACAGGGGATCTGCAATCCATATTTGGTGGGCACTGTCCCCTATGGAGATGGGCACTGGGCTGCATAAAAGACAAGACTTTCTGTGAAGGGGCAGAATGGAGCAGAACGAATCGGGGCTAGCTGTACGCACAAACCGTCCACTGCTGAACTGGTTCACTTTGAACTGGGCTGGTTTGGAGGTTCAGTCACGGACTGAACTGGGGATGGTTTGGTCCATGATCGAGCCCAGGGGCAGAGCCACCATTGGGCAAAAGGGTTCAAAGAACCCAGGCTGCCAATGGGGAAAGGCCGCCAAGAGAGCCCCGCCCCATGGCTCGGGCTCCATAGGAGCCCAGAGTAAACTCCCCCTTCCCATGACTGGGCCGCCGAGAGCCCTGGCGAACACTTCGCCAATTATTTTAGGCAGCTCCAACTGCCTGAAAGAACATTTTTCCCTTCCTCTAAGGGAGAGAAAGGGAAAACGTCCTATCAGGCAGCCGACACTGCCTGAAATGAGGAGCTGAGAGCTCGTTCGGGCTCTTGGCAGCCCAGGCCACGCCCCTTTGGTCACGTGAAAAGGGGGCATGGCCTGGGCTGTCAAGTGCCTGAACGAGCTCTCAGCTCATCATTTCAGGCAGTGTCGGCTGCCTGATAGGACGTTTTCCCCTTCCTCTCCCTCCAGAGAGGGAGAGAAAGGGGAAAACGTCCTATCAGGCAGTCGGAGCTGCCTGAAATAATTGGCAAAGAGTTCACTCGCTCTCGGCGGCCCAGGCATGGGAGTTCGCTCTGGGCTCCTATGGAGCCGGAGCCACACACCCCCGTGCACATGACATCACGGACATGGGCATATTGGAGAGGGCCACCGAGCGGGGCTGGACACAGGCTGCAGCTCAGCTGGCTCTGTGCCTGATCGAGCCAAAGCAAGCCCAGTTAGGGTGAACTGGTTTGGCAGTGAATGGGGCGGCCGGGCAGCAGTGGCAGGACAGATAGAAAAGTTCTTCTCTGGCCAGTACCATCGCTCATCCCCCCCCCCACTGCCATTGCGGCCCCAAGCATGTGTGATGCCTTCTTAGGAAGCTGCCTATGTGGCAGTGGTGTGGTTCTGGCCTCCGCGGATGCACAGAGGCCAGAACCACAGCACCACCATGCAGGCAGCTTCCGAAGATGGCAACATGCATGCTTGGGGCCATGCCAGAAGGGGCGAGTGGTGGTCCCGGCAGCCTTGCTGGCTAAGTAAGAACCTTTCTACCTCTCACCACCCCTGTCTGGCTCCCCTTATTTATTATTTATTTATATTTCTTGCCCATCCTGTACCCAAAGGTCTCAGTGGGTTACAGTAAAACCAATATAAAACATAATTACAATTCAGCATCATAAAATCAAAAATACAGTAAAAAAATACAGTGCCTGGGAGGGGAAGAACCACTACATCTCTAGTCAAAGGCCAGGGTAAAGAGGTGCAGCTTCACCATTCTCCTCAATGTGCACAATGTTGGAGCTTGGCACACCACAGAGGGGAGGGCATGCCACAGCCTAGGGGCCACCACAGAGAAAGCCCTCTCAGGTGCCCCTACCCCTTTAACTGCCGGCAATGGTGGCACTACCAAGAAGGCCTCTCCTACAGATCTTACCATATTTTACGGAGTATAAGACGCACTTTGTTCCTCAAAAAATATCCGCCCAAATTCAGAATTCTTATACTCCCATTCAAAATGGCGGCTGTCGCTGTGCCCACCCGCATGCGCCGCGGCGTCCATTCTTCGAGGGAGCGTCGCCGTGGATGGCCCTTCGTCCGGGGGGGACGCGGTGGTCCTGGGCATGCTTGGTGGTCCTTCTGAGGACGCAGTGGAGTTTAGGGCTTGTCGGGAAAGAGAGGGGGGAGGAGGAGGAAGAGGAGGAGGAAGGGCAAGCAGGGAGGATTCGCTTCCCACCTCCCTTCCTCTCTTGCCGGGGCTTCAGGGTCTGCCGGGAGCGGCCTAGTCAGCCTGCCCACCGCCCCCCTCCCCGGGCTCCCTCCGGTTGCTGCCCCAATGCTGCTGCAGTGAGGGAGGCTGCTGCGCCGCTGCCCTCTGAGGGGACACGGGGCCCGACCCGGAGATGAGCCCGCGCAGGTGAGCGCCAGCCTGCAGGAGCCGCCGGAGGCACAAGAGGAGGTGGAGAAGGAGGTCCCGGGCGGGCCCTGCTGGCGGCCGCAATGAGCAACAACCAGCAGCAGCCCCCGCCGCCACGGCAGGTCACCAATGTGGGCTCGCTGCTGCTCACCCCGCAAGAGAACGAAAGCCTCTTTGGCTTCCTCGGCAAGAAATGTGTGACAAGCTCAAAAACTCTGAAAAACTGGATTAAAATTAAGGTGCCTCTTATGGTCCATAGCGTCTTATAGTCTGTAAAATATGGTAACTGACGGGCAGGTCTAAATGGGAGAAGACGTTCCTTCAGGTTTTGGGGGGCCAGGTTGTTCAGGGCTTTATAAGTCAATGTTAAAACCTTGAATCGGGCTCAGTGACAAATTAGCAACCAATGCAGTTCCTTTAAGACCAGCATGATGTGCATCCATCCAGAAGGGCTCATCAGCAGTCTTGCTGCTGCATTTTGCACTAGTTGCAGCCTCCAAACTGTCTTCAGGGGCAGCCCCACATAGAGTGCATTACAATAGTCCAGTCTGGAGGTCACCAGAGCATGGATCACTGTGGCTGGGCTATCTGTCCAGAAAAGGCCGTAGCTGGAAGACAAGCCTGAGTTTAAAATAGGAACTCCTGGCCACCTGGGCCTCCAGGGACAGCAACAAATCCAGGAGTACCCCCAAGCTACACACCTGTTCCTTCCGGGTTACTACTACAACCTCAAGAATAGGATATATCCCCACTTCGTGGACTCGAGAGCCCCTGACACACAGCACCTCCAACTTATC
Organism: Hemicordylus capensis; assembly: GCF_027244095.1. Taxonomy (NCBI): domain Eukaryota; kingdom Metazoa; phylum Chordata; class Lepidosauria; order Squamata; family Cordylidae; genus Hemicordylus; species Hemicordylus capensis. Next base: position 15,053,216 of record NC_069659.1, read on the forward strand.
TGGATTCAGTTTCAATTTATTGGTCCACATCCAGCCCTTTACTGCCTCCAGGCAACAGACAAGCACCTCAACCGCCTCTCCTGATTCAGATGGAAGAGAGAGATAGAGCTGGGTGTCATCAGCATACTGGTGGCACCTCACTGCAAACCTCCTGATGACCTCAGCATCCCTTAGCATCCATAGGACCCCCAGTCCCCATCCTTTTACTTGTAAAGAGGAATTCTGACCCGATTCCCCTTTACAAGTATTAATCGACCAAAATGATTCAGCAGCATACGGTTCGGCTCGAATTCTATTCGAATTCAAGCTGAATCGTGATTTTGGGTTCATCCACACCCATACTGTGTACATCCAGTCAATACCAAATTCTTTGGATAGCTGTGCTTTGCCACAGCTGTAAGAAGCAGCCTAAATCATGCAAAATAGGTGCAGCTATTTCTTTTACTTAGATTGCAGAATACAATTTACCTTGGTACAGAATTTAAGCATACAAACTGCCCAAATGGCAACCTGCATTGCCCAGATTAGATGTGTTTCCAGACAGAGATATCTTTGACATCTTTGAAAATGGAAGCTCTTGCCACTTCTCCATGGGATGCACAGATTTATTTTATTTATTTTTAATTTTATTTTTTATTTTACATATTTGTATACTGCCAAAAATGAAAGTTTCTGGGCAGTTTACAACAATACAATAAAAATAACAAATAAAAAGGTTAAAACATTACAACAATTTAAAATTTAAAACATTGAAACTATTAAAAACCATCAAACTATTAAAACAGTATCTAATTAAAAGCCTGCGTGAACAAATGTGTCTTGACTGCCCTTTTAAAAGTTGTAATAGATGGCAGGGTTCTTATTTCAGAAGGGAGCATGTTCCAAAGCAGCAATGAAGAAGGCCTGTCCCCGAGTAGCCACCAGACAAGCTGGTGGCAACTGCAAACGAACCTCTCCTGATGATCTCAATGGGTGGTGTGGTTCATAGCAAAGAAGAAGTTCTCTTAAATACCCAGGGCCCAAACTGTTTAGAATTTTCTAGGTTATAACCAAGACCTTGTATTTTGCCCAGAAACCCATCAGCAACCAGTGTAGATCTTTTGAGACAGGAGTGATATTGGCTCTCCGAGATGACCCAGAGACCAACCTGGCTGCCAACCTGGCTGGCCCAGATGACGTCATGGCCACTCTGCAATTTTATAGTGCCATCTTCTAGCCATAAACTGCCAATCTGTGATGAGATTTGAGTCTGCTGATAAATTAAGCTAGCCCCAAAAGTTTCAATTTATATCATGGACTGGCAGCTAATGGACAACAGATGGCACCATGAAATTGTGCAATGGCCAACAATGGTCATCTGAGTACCCTGTGGAGAAGAGATAAGAACTTCCATTTTCAAATGGGGGATTTCTCCATTTGGAAACTCTCAAGGACAGACCTTTGTGGCATTCCATCTCCAAGCCTGAGCACAAAAGCAAAACTTGATGTGTGGGGAAGCAGTCTCCACTAACAACAGCCTATGACTCATTAGGGAGCTGCAGTACACAGTTTAAAAACATGAAAGGTCAGCAATACAACAAATATAAATAAATAAATATATATATATATATACCTTCTGGTGATGTTCCTCAAGTCATAGCTTGTGAACCCTATAACTTCAACCCTTGAAGATCCAAGCCATTCCACTAATTTGCTCTGTGTTTTCCCTCTACTGCTTCTCATTTTCATGAAACTGGAGGAGAAAAGAGATCAGCATTAATATTTGTTCTTGCACTTAATGGATCACAGTACCCCGTTACTCTAGAAAACTCCTTGGGTTTTGATTGTGTCACTCACACAGCAAGTACTTCCCCCGCCCCCCGCCCTTGCTGTATAATCTAATAACTGACCCAAGACCTACATATCACATCCCAAGAGATGTGCACCGGAATATCCAGTGTGGCAGTCCATGGCATTGCACTGCATTCCTTTGCAATGATGCTGCTCAAAACCCAAGAGTTGCACCACGGCTTCCCTGAGATCCTGAGGCATACCTCCAGGATTGGTCCAAGATTAGCCTGCACCTGAGGCAGGGTGCAAAATGCCACTGCCCCGTTTGCTCAGTGGCATGAAGCACCTTGCCACCTCTCTACCTAGCAATAGGTAACACTTTGCAGCAACCACCACCCCACGTAGCAGTCAAGGTGCAACAAGTCTCTGCTGCTCCTCCTCCTCCTCTATGTTTCCTGTGTTTAAAGAGAAAGAGGGGGATGGAGCAGAGGAGGAAGTATGGGAAGAGAGGGGAGGAGAGGAGAGGATTTGAGTGTCTCCCCGGAGATTATGCTAGCTCTGCATAATCTTTTAATTATGAAAACTTTGCATTAATGGTTTTAATGGGAGAGGTGGGTGGAAAGGGAGACATTTACCAAACATCTGTTTAGAGAGAGGAGAGGAGAGGACAGGAGAGAAGAGTCTCTAGGAAGGCACACGAATCCTCTCAGCTCCATTTCCCATTCTTTATAAATACAGGAAGAGGAGGAGGAGGAGGAAAAACAGGAAGAAAAGTGATAGAAGCAACCGAGAGGCAGCCAGTTATGGTGGTAGCAGCAGCCCCGTGACACTCACCCTCCACCAATCCACCAACTAAGGCCACTGCCTCAATCGGCCTCATGGAAGGTCTGGCCCTGCATGCCGCCAAGATCACAGGCTAGTTTCATTGGTACATCTAAAATCCTGCGGTTTGCTTGTGCTGTTCAGCTAGCTCTGTATAATCTTTTAATTATGAAAGATTTGCATTAATGGAAGGGGTGGGGGGAGAAGAGAGACACTTACCAGGCATCTGTTTAGATGGAAGGATGTCCGCGAAGACTACTCATTAGACGAAAAATACCAGAAGGTACAACATCCCAATGCCTGTAGGGATTATATGCAGTAAATTTTGCTGGAAGCATGTCAAAAGTTGTTGCTTTTTGTCTCTGCAGAAATCTTGGACCTTGTAGTAAGCTTGAAAGATTGTCACTAATGGATCTAAGTAACCTTTTCAACACTCAGTCCATTTGTGTCCATTTTGTAAAGTACACATATTTTGCTCTAGATTCCATCCACTGGTGCGTGCCATATAGGTACACAGTACTGGAATTTGCTGCTATGTTTTCCTCTTTGCTGGCACACTAGAGACCTATTCACATGTTATGTACAATCTGTGTACAGTGTACACCGGTACAGATCTGTGCACGGGTACAGGTTATTCACATGCTATGTCAAACTCTGGTACAGCAGTACACTCCCTATCCGTATCATGAATTTCAGGGAGCCTCTAAGCAGGTTGACTTTTAAGATTAATGCAGGTACAGTCATTCACACAAAAATATGTACATCTTACATATTTTATTGTATTTATATATATATATATATATGTAAACCACTTTGGAAACGTTTGTTGAGAAGCGGTGTATAAATATCCGTCACATTCGTATTCGTATCTGTACTGATATCTGAATTTAGAGATACCATAACCCTGAACTTGGCTAAGATTAGCCATTGTTCCAGCAGCCCAACCAGTAAAACTGGCAAGTAATCAGACTGAGGACCTTCAGAGCCAGTCCAACAAAGATTTCCTTTCTATCTACCCGACACTTGGAGCCATAGGGACCACAATTCATTGACAGAGCAGTGGGTACAGAAGCTCCAATATCCAATGGCCTCTCCAGCCAAAAGGATCGGGTAAATACTGGGGAAGATCCCTGCCTGAGGCCTTGGAGAGCTGTTGCCAGTCAGAGCAGACAGTACTGGTCTTGAGATATGATAGTTTGACTCAGTATAAGGCAGCTTCATAGGTTCACTTCATCAGGAACTGCCTTGGGCTTGTCAGGTAGTGCCTGGCATGATCTTCAATTTGCCACAGTTCTTCTCCCAGCCCCATTGGGGAGAAAAGCTGGTCTCGGGGTAATGAGCATGAATACTCCCCTTTGCTAAGCAGGATCCACCTTGGTTTGCATTTGGATGTGAGCGCTGTAAGATATTCCTCTTAGGGAATGGGGCCATAGCTCAGTGGAAGAACAACTGCTTACATGCAGAAGGTCCCAGGTGCTCTTGGAGTCACTGCAGACCTGGCCTGTTCAACCTAGGCCTCCCCCGCCATTTTTGGACAACTCCCATTATCCAAAGCGGCATAGCCAGGGATTATGGGAGTTGTAGGCCAACATCTGCAGGAGGGCCGAAGCTGAGCAGCCCTGCTGTAGACACTACTGAGCTAGATGGACCAAGGACCTGACCCAGGATAAGGCAGCTTCCTATGTTCCTGCCCAGAATACCTTATTTAAGTTTTTAAAAAGAAAGAAAAAACACCCCACAGGTGGCAACCCTACTGGCACAATACTGTCTATCTTACTTTGGAACTGGAACACAACTTTTAACTGAATTTTGGAATCCTAGGCACATTGGCCTTTCTGGCATGAAGTGCTGTGCAATAACAAACCCTAAGGATTTGCAACATTTCCATGTGAAAGTGTCATGTTGGGATGGCAGGCAGACGTGTGTTTTGAGATTTGTGGCTCAAGAGCTTCTTTGAGTTGCCCGTTGCTGACATGGGGTCCCCAACCCAGGAGCGGGGAAAAAGCTATCATGGAGTGCAACTCCAGGAAACAAAGTTAAGTGTGCAAAAGGCAAAGAAAATGCACAGGGGTGTTTTGGAGCAGCACATGCTATGTGCATGAATTACACTCGCATATCATCATGCAGTTCTGAATTTCCTTTTTTTTTTTTTTTTAAACCCTCGGTATAAGCCAGCTTCATATGTTCATCTCAAGGCCAGACCATTCATTCATTCATTCATTCATTTAATTTGAAATATTTATGCCCCGCCCCTCCAGTATACTACTGTTCAGGATGGTTCGCAACATTAATAAAAAGATAAAATGTAAAATAAGACTAATAAAATTAACCAAATTTAAGTTAAACAAGTTAAAACCAGGCTAAAACAACATTTAAAATTACTTTTTTTAAAAAAGTCCCAAATTAAAAGTTATTTTAAAAGCTAAAAATTGAAAACTATTAATTAATTAACTACATTCCATATCCCACTGCTCCCAAGGAGCCCTGAGCAGTATACATGGTTATGTTTTTCCCAACAACCTGTGAAGCAGATAAGTGCCTGGCCCAAAATCATCCAGTGAGTTCCACGGCTGAATGGGGATTTGAACCCAGGTCTCCCCGGTCCTAGTCCAACACTTTAACCACTACACCATGCTGGTTCTGAATCTGGTTCCCTTGATTTGGCTCCCACCCTCCCTTTATTTTTCAGGCTATATTCCTAGATTCCAAGCCTACATGACTTGGAACTGAACTTGTTGAAACTGACACTCATTGAAAGTGTCGACTCAATGTGCAGCAGCTGTGAAAAGGGCCAATTTCATACAAGCGATCACTAGGAAGGGGACTAAAAATAAAAGTGCTAATATTATAATGCCCTTATAGAAAACTATGGTGCAGCCACACCTGGAGTACTGCGTACAATTCTAGTCACCACATCTAAAAAAGGACACTGTAGAACTGGAAAAGGTGCAGAAGAGGGCAACCAAGATGATCAGGGGCCTAGAGCACCTTCCTCATGAGGCAAGGCTACAACACCTGGGGCTATTTAGTTTAGAAAAAAGATGACAGTGGGGAGACATGATAGAGGTCTATAAAATCATGCATGGTGTGATGAAAGTGGAGAGAGAGAAATTCTTCTCCCTCTCCCATAACACTAGAACTAAGGGTCATCCCATGAAATTGATTGCCAGGAAATTTAGGACCAACAAACGGAGGCACTTTTTCACACAACACATAATCAACTTTTGGAATTCTCTGCCACAGGATGTGGTGACAGCCAACAACCTGGATGGCTTTAAGAGGGGTTTGGATAACTTCATGGAGGAGGGGTCCATCAACGGCTACTAGTTGGAGGGCTATAGGCCACCTCCAGCCTCAAAGGCAAGATGCCTCTCAATACCAGTTGCAGGGGAGCAACAGCAGGAGAGGGGGCATGCACATGCCTCTTGCCTATGGGCTCCACAGAAGCATCTGGTGGGCCACTGGGTGAAACAGGATGCTGGACTAGATGGGCCTTGGGCCTGATCCAGCAGGGCTGTTCTTATGTTCTTATGACCCCAGTACTACTCTCACTCTTGAAAACAGACACCAAGATGAAAACCGTTAACCTGGCCCACCGGCCAGCCACAGGGCCACACCCATCAAGGGGAGCAACTTCTGGACATCTGGATTTTTTCGCCCTTAATAAGATATTCCATTATTCTTCCTAAATAAGATTCTGTGAATCTCAGATTTGCTCCATTCTTTCTTTTACTTAACCAGTCATGCTCTCAGCTTCATTAGAGGACAAAAACAAATAGGCAATTACATTATGCATGCGCTTGTATGTATAATGGGCAAACATCAATAAAAAGGGTGGGGAGAGCATTGCAACTCAACCCCCATGAGAAGCAATTGCATCTTACAGTTGGGCCTGGGAGCGCTGCAAAGGAATAACTTATCCAAATTCTGCATATTGTTTTTATTAGGAGCAGATTAAGACAAACGAGTAGGAGTCATACCCTCCAGCTGGATGAGCCTTTGCCCTGGCTGATCATTCTGAAAGCCAATTTGGCTGTGCAAGTGGGGAAGGGCAAAACAACCCCGCATATATCACATTGGCAAATGTTACCATGATGGCAAGGACTGGTCATTGGGAAAGGAGCCGCGCTGTCTTTGCATCACGACGACGACAACAAAAGCAGAGTGGTTCCTAGCAGAATATCTCTGACCTGATCGGGTAGCCTCATGATTCATACCTCATAATTCCTTAAGCACTTGTTGAAAATGTGCTTTTAAAAAGAGGGAGGCTGCTCACTTTAAGTGGCTTCCAAGAGATTGTCGAAATGGTAGGATTTTATAAGATAAACACACTGCTGCCCACAGCTGAGCTATTAGCTACGCTAGGCAAAAGGAGACCATTGCCAATGCAAAACAGTCCAGCATTTCCAGCCAGTAGCCTGATTCATCCGTGCCAAGAGCCATGGGAATGTCTAGTCCTGTTCTCACAACACATCCAGGCTGAGTGAATGAGTGTACACATTGCTTTTAATCCTGCCCTTTTAGTTTTGAATCATGTCTGGATGGTGTGTACATGCTATTGTGCATGCAGAGGATTCTCTCCACATGATCGGGAAGGCTGGAAAAAAGGCTTCCCACAGAGAGAGAGAGAGAGAGAGAGAGATGTTTCTCACGTCCAGTGAGGAAGGTCTCGAGGGCGTGTGGGGAGGAAGCCTTGAAAAGCTTCCCTCCCTCCAGACGATCCTTGCTTGTGGTCTGGGTGCGGAGATCACATGGCCAGATGTGCAGCTGCCTTCTCTGGCTGTGCAGTGGGTCGAGGCCGGACCAAGATGCCTCGCCCCGCCCACAGAACTCCATAATGCACCATGCAAGTGTGGGGTGCATTATGCCGATTCCCTTAACACCAGCCGGGAGCCTCACAGTCTCCCAGCCCCAGCTACAAGCAGCCGGAGCTGGTAGATGAGCGGAAAAATGGGGCTAAAGGGGTGCTTGCTCCCTTAACTCCGTTTAAGAGGCAGAGCTCTTTGGTGGGTTTGGCACCATGCCGCCACCAGCAGCCACTTGGCTGCCACGGGTTCATATGCGCAGGCAAGAGCAGACTTGGCTGTCTTAGCTCACTATGGCTGCAGAGGCGTAGCTAGGGGAGAGTGGGCCTGTGCTTACCCCCCCTCTCTCTGGTGGCCCCTCGGAGTGAGGGAGATAATGAAGAAAAAAGGGAGGGGTGGAGCTGGGGAGCCCTCAGGTGCTGGGGCCTGGGTTCTTTGAACCCTTTCGCTCAATTATAGCTACACCCCTGCTTGGCTGCACGTGTGAACAGCCTTAGAGAGTGAGAAAGGTGGGGGGTTATATGCATACCACACATACATATAAGCTGATATGCAATCTGCACTGCCAACAGACAGCAAGAACAGAACCTCCCATACCAAGTCCAGAGGATGGCAGAGGAGAGCTGGTCTTGTGGTAGCAAGGAGGAATTCATGGAGAGGAGAGCTGGTCTGGTGGTAGCAAGCATGACTTGTCCCCATAGCTAAGCAGGGTCTGCCCTGGTTGCATATGAATGGGAGACTAGAAGTGTGTGAGCACTGCAAGATATTCCCCTCAGGGGGTGGAGCCGCTCTGGGAAGAGCATCTAGGTTCCAAGTTCCCTCCCTGGCGGCATCTCCAAGATAGGGCTGAGACAGACTTCTGCCTGCAACCTTGGAGAAGCGTGTGTGAGCACCATAAGATGTTCTCCTTAGGGGATGGAAAGAGCACCTGCTTTGAGAAGGGCACATGCATCCTTACATGCAGGTTTCTCCAAATTCCCTCCCTGGCATCTCCAAGACAGGGCTGAGAGGGACTCCTGCCTGCAACCTTGGAGAAGCCACTGCCAGTCTGGGTAGACAATACTGAGCTAGATGGACCAGTGGTCTGACTCAGTGGAAGGCAGCTTCCTATGTTCCTATGAGCCTAGCAAGGGAGGCATCCACCACGTACACACCTGCTTGCTGCCACCCCTTCTCCTTGCTGTTGCCACTGCAAGGAGACCAGTATTGGCCTCGTGTCTTTGTGGAGATGCTCTAGGCCAGCACTCTACAGGCTTCCGCCTGACGCTCTAAGCCAACATTCCACCAGTGCTCCTGGGAGATGCTCTAGGCCCACACTCTATATCCTTGGGTCCAGACAAGGGCCGGCCTAGAGTGCCTTTACGAACTGGGCCCAGAATATCATGTTGACACCCCTGCATACATTTATTTTATTTTATTTTAATTTATTTATTTACATTTATATCCCGCTCTTCCTCCAAGGAGCCCAGAGCAGTGTACTACATACTTAGGTTTCTCCTCACAACAACCCTGTGAAGTAGGTTAGGCTGAGAGAGAAATGACTGGCCCAGAGTCACCCAGCTAGTATCATGGCTGAATGGGGATTTGAACTCGGGTCCTGCACTCTAACCACTACACCACGCTGTGCAGATATTCAGCTGAATGCACATAAGTCACCCTTCTACATTTATTCACTCACGCTAGATATGCTGCTGCAGGAACAGGGCTATGAAACAGATCACAGATCGGCCCTTTTCAGTAGTTCTTTCTAGGTGGAATTAATGCATATTGTATGGCAGGCTCCACTTCCCAATCTACACATGTTCCCCAGAAGGACAGGACATGAACAGAGCTGCCACACACATCCGGCTGTAGGCACAGCAGCTCTCGAAACCTGATCAGGGACGACTGCTCATACAGCGCGCAGTTCTGCACCACGATATGGGCCTCAGGAGCCATCACTTTCCCTGTTTTGGCCCCAACCAAAATTAAAGTATCTGTGATTTCAAAAGTCTGTTTGTTTTCACAGTGAGATAACAGCTGCGGGGCAAAGCTAAGTCACCAAAAGGGAAGCAGACAATTGATTGCTTTCTGCTACGGCAGCCTTGACAGCAAGGCTTAAAGCAGCTGGGGGTGCTTTTTCTGAATGGCAAGTGCTGCTGATGAGGGAGGCAAAGATGGCAGGCCGGCCCACTTCACCATTTGACTGCTCCCTCCTGGCACGCCTTTGCTGGTGGTTGGTAAATCATCAGGGTGGCTTCATTTGAGTTGCAAAGAGAGCCTCAAACACTCTCCAGCCATGGCTAATGAGCTGTAACAATACACACCTTGGGAGATTATTCACGAGGTGATTGATAAATGAGGTGGTTTGATGTGTACAGAATGTTCATTTGACTGCTTCACATTTATATAGTGCTTTGGAGTGTTGGGAGCACTACACACACACACACACACACACACACACACACACACACACTATCCCAATACAGCTGGGTACTGGTCAGGGGGTCAAGAAATGTTGGCTCAGTACACCAGCCAGACAAAATAGATGGTTCCTCAAGCTATGTTGGTACATTACTCGCCAGGCACTTTTGCACTCACTGGGCATTGTTTTTCACTCATCATAGACCAGTAGACTAGTGGGTTTCCTGAAATCTGGTAATGGTGTCCCAATAAAGACTCACTAGTCCTATTCAGTCATCATATTGAACACCCATATGATGAATGTACAGTGTACACAGGTACAGGTCTCTACACAGGTACAATTATCCACATGTTAGGCTGAGCGTACCATGCATTTGAGGGGCCTGCACTCAGGTTCACTTTTAAACTGAACGCAGGTACAGTCATTCACACAAAAACATGTCTGAGTGTAAAGACTTCTGTATGCTTGTACAACATAATAGGCTTGTTCAAACGATCAACATTCGTGTGATTGTGTAAGCCTATGCCAAGTTGGTTTATGGCCCACAATTCCCACCTCGGCATGAGTTCACACAACCGCACTAATGGTAACCCACATTAAGCCTACATCCAAACGACTGTATGAACAAACCTAATGTCTGAATAGGGCCAAAGAACTTCCTGGTTTTTGGATGCCTGTCTGTAATTGCAAAAACAGGACAGTTAATTAAGCACCTAGCAGGCCCACAGACATGGCTACAGATTGTGCACACTTGCTTTGAACGATTGTGGAGGAATGTCCCTGGGCTCATGAGGGAGGGGGGCCCCTGTTTGGAAAACAGCCCACCCTTCACTCTCCCCTCCTGCCTCCCTGACAAGCTACTGGCTCCTGACTGGAGCGTGGGATGTATGTGATATTATTTGTATAAAGGACATGCTGAAAATGTCTTGTTTTTCACCATGTCCATATAGTTCGTCTGCGGAAAACATATGGGAAGCCGAGAAGAAGAAAGCACCCCCAAGAACATGGGGGCCAATCTTCACTTATCCCAGAGCTCACTTCAGCCTTGCTAAGTCCCTGTTCTTATAAATTGCGTGATCTGAACTATAGCTCAAGAAACGTAGCAGAAATACAGAAGATAAATTCTCCACGAAATAATTACAGCTCTGAAACAATTCTTGCATCTCAGTGTTAAAAGGCTGGGGCATGATGAAGCACTCGGTTTTAAAATGTTTAAATTGTAAATAAGGGGTAAAAGAAAACCCCAACAATTCTCATTTTGTCTAACTCATTCATACTTATGATACAGGGAGGGGTTTTACACTCTTCGCCAAGCAGAAATGTTAGCTCCAGTTAAATGGTGCCACCTGGTGACATAAATCATGCACATTGTTACTGAAGTTGTATATTGCAAAGAATAATAACGATGAGATAAGCTGCAGAGAAAGTCAAGCCATTAAAACTTTTATATATGATGATTATTTTGCTGGAGAACTGCAATAACATAATATAGGGACGGGAACTTTTTTTTAAAAGCTGGTTTCAACAAGAGACTCCACTTTTGAAATTTCAGGAAATAAATACTGGCCTTCAGTATTTAAGAAGGGTCTGATAGTTTCCTAAAATTTGAATACGACCCCACCCCCCGCAAAAAGGGGAGGAAGCAATATTTGCAGACTATGGGGCTTAATGGATCGGCAGACAGATCGCACAAAGTACTTCTGTGATGCGCAAAACATCATCTTGTTTTTAAATTCTGCTGTGAACTGCCTTGGGATTATTTTAATGAAAGGCAGTATATAAATGTAAAAATAATAAATAAATAAATAAAATAAGATCTAAACCTCCTGCAAAATCACTCATCAGAGTCAGTGGTCATATTGGAACAAGCCACCTTCTGGAAAGATCCTATGACGAGAAGTAGATGTTGCAGGGCAAACACAGAGTTCCCATACTTGCATCTGCCTAGAAACATTAGGATGTGAAGGGGAGTATTAGCAGAGGGTGGGGGTGAGGTGGGGGGGAATCTGCAGGCAGGAGAGGAATACTTCGCTCCCAGCACTTTCATTCCAGCTCCAACCCCTCCCCCAGTCATGCTCAGAGGCCAGAAATAACTCCAGGAGGGGGACAGAGGCGCTCTTAACCCTGGACCTTGGGGAACCCGGTCTGTGGCCTCCAAGGTTCAGACGGGGGGCTCCAAATGCCCAGGGTCCTCCATGGTCTTAGGCAGAGCTTTTTCTTAGCCCTGCTATCTGAGATTCTACTTCCTAGAAGTGCCAGGAATCAAATGTGAGGCCTTCTGCATGCAAAGCATGTGCTCTGCCCTGAGTTACCGCACCTCTCCTATTAGCAGGGGCATAGCTATAATTGAGCAGATGGGTTCAAAGAATCCAGGCCCTTCAGCTCCTGAGGGCCCCCAGCTCCACCCCTCCCTATTTTCTTCATCATCTCCCTTACTTCGAAGGGCCACTGGAGAGAGGGGTGAATACGGGCCCCCTTCCCCTTACTAAGCCCCTGCCTATTAGCATTACTCGGCAAATGCAGGCACAAGGTTGCCAAGGTGGTATGCAGTCCTGGTCAAATCTGTAGATCTGAAGATTGACTCATCCCACTCCAACAAGAGCAACCCCTTTCTAGAGAAAGTCCTTCACACCCAACAGAAAATTATGCATACATTTCCTGTTGCTGAACCCCTGCATCCACACCCAGCACAGTATCTCTGAGAGGGGAAATTGCTGGTGTCTATTTTACATTTCTTTGTAGATCGCGAGCCCTTTGGGGACAGGGATCCTTCTTATTTATTTATTTGTCTATCTATGTAAAGCGCTTTGGAAACTTTTGTTGAAAAGCGGCATATAAATATTTGTTGTAGTTGTAGTAGTATTTATAGCATTAAAGATAGCCGAGATACCAATAAGTGGCAGCTTTTGATGATTAATTTGCAAGTGATCTCAGCCTTCCTTTAATAGCTCAGAAGGACACAAATATTTAGGTTTTGCTAATACATGTAATTGATAGGTTAAAAGGCAAATGATTAATCAACTAAAATCCTTTAATCAGATGACTGCCCCAGAGGTGAACTTCTAATTGCAAAGCAAATGAGAATTTATGCTAAAAATAAGAGAAGACCTCCAATTAATAGCTCTCCCTTGTAACTGCTAAGAAAGACCAAAAGAGTGTGCTTTCAACACTGCCAAACAGAAAAGGGGTACAAATGGAAAGGTGGCCCCCAGTCCCGGCACCCGTGGTTTCATGTATCCAGGGTCGGGCAATGGGGACCCAACCTCATTATATGTGGTTCTAAAAATAGTGAAAATTCACTTATCCACGGTTCTAGGTGGCCGGAAATGATGTTCAAGGTTATTTCTGGCAACCATTTTGCTTAACTGAGACATTTTGTGCCTCTCTCTTCCTCCCAAAAAAATTTCCTCCATAATTTTTTGCAGAAAATCGGTGGAGTTGGGGTTTGGGGGGGAATATTGGTGGACAGCTGGAGACCTAGAGAACATGTCATGGCACTTTATTTTTCTTGTTTCTGCTGGGTTTTTTGTCCTTTTAAAACCATTTTTTCGTCTCCAGGAACCTAACCCCCCAATTTCCATTGCCTCACAGTCTCGTTGTCCACGGTTTTGTTATCCGTGGTTGTAGCCAAGAACAGAACCACTGCAGATAACGAGGGCCACCTGTACTGAGACTTTTAGATGCGATTTTGCATCGCACCGGTGTGATTCGATTCATGGACTTCAATCCATCATATTCCCATTTCTGCTGGTGTGTGAAGAACCAGGTGGGAGTTCTCCATGAGAACTCATGACTGTTAATGTATACATCACATTTGTAACTGGTGATGCAAGGAGTTCAGGGTTCGGTATATGAGAAATAATTGTGGCTGAGGATGATGGGAGTTGTAGTTCAGCAACATCTGGGAGACCACAGGTTGGGAACCCCTGGTTTACTGAAAGGGGGAGCATCTTTAATTACTGGTGAGGGTTCTTTTCATTTTGATAGAAGGAAATAGTGCTACCTTGCTCTACAAAAATGAAATCTTAAAAAACAATGATATATCTTGCTCTGGGCTCAGCTAAGGTCTCTGTTGAGGTAAGAATCTAGGAGCGCTGCCAAACTTGGACAGCTTCAAGAGCTAGGAGTCAGAAGCAGCAGGAACTGGAAAAAACAAAACTAAGAGATTGTTGCTCCAGCAGCTTCCAAGAGCAGACTGCTGATATTTAATGCTACTACTCAGGAATGGTGATTTGGCTCCACTGGCATGCTGGCATGCAGAAGGTTCCAGGTCCACACCCCCTCCCCCCGCACAAACATCTCCAAGATAGGGCTGAGAGAGATTCCTGCCTACAACCTTGGAGAAGCCACTGCCAGTCTTTGTTGACAACACTGAGCTAGATGGACCAATGGTCTGACTCGGGCGGCAGCAAGCAGGCAGGCAGAAGTAAGTGTGTGCTGTTCAGTGCCTCCCTTGCTAGGAACATAAGCTGCCTTCTACTGAGTCAGACCATTGGTCCATCTAGCTCAGTTAACCCCTGCTAACTGAGCAAAGAGACATCATTTTAAAATGGTGATTATCTTATATTTAGCAGGGGGAGAGCAATTGGCCCCATCCAACCCCAGCACAGCATCCCTCCAGTGGCTGTTGCTGGTGTCTACCTTACGTTTCTTTTTAGACTGTGAGCCCTTTGGGGACAGGGTACCATCTTATTTATGTATTATTTATTTTTCTATGTAAACCATTTTGAGAATTTTCTTAAAGAGTGGTGTATAAGTATTCAAAGTAGTAATATTGTCTACCCAGACTGGCAGTGGCTTCTCCAAGGTTGCAGACAGGAGTCTCTCTCAGCCCTATCTTGGAGATGCTGCCAGGAATCTTCTGTATGCAAGCATGCAGATGCTCTTCCCAGTGTGAAAGAAACCCAAGACTCAGTTAAACACACAGGCTCATGTACCAGCCAGTGTCCTGTGGGTGTTTTTGCACACCATGGGCACGGCTGCATGTTCCAAATGTCAAAATTGCATGGGTAAGTTGTGCAATCACATGGCCCTTAATGCCCCCAAACGCCTGTGGGATCCTGCGCAGTGTGTGAGTCACAATCTGCTACCCCACACCGGTTCGTCATGATGGGGCTGAGGTGTGAGTAAGTCTGTGAATGCTTCTCCTCCCAAACATAGTGGTGATCTCTTTCTCATCATGCTACTTCACTATTATGGTGCTTCACTAGAAAGTGTGAAGTGAGGCAATTCCTGAATGCAAGCAACTGAAATGCATGGGAACCGACAGCATTTTGCCACCAAAGAAAACAATCCAGTCTGCAACTGCAGAAACGCCATGAGAGTTAAATTTCTTCTGTCCTCCTCCGAAAGGTCTAAACCGCTCTCCTGATTACATTATATCCAGCCCAATGATCCAGCAAACACCAGTCACTTTAGTTAAGAGAGAGAGACTTTCGGGCCTCTAAAGACAAGCTTTTCCTAGCTGTCAAACGGAATCCCATCAGCAAAGATGCACTTTTGAGAGAGAGAGAAATAAACACACACACGCACGATTGAATCTGTTTTCTGCCAGTTCACATTAGCTTAAAGCACTTCTAGGATTATCGACTCACCTTCTTGAGTGTCAGTGAAGACTCTGGGTGATTATAAGTGACCGCTTACCAAGGGGTAACCTGCTGCAGTGACAACCATCATCAGGTTCCAGGATCCAGGGAAGCTGGCAAGTGGGTCAGAAGCAGCAGTGGCATAGCCACCATAGACTGGGATGTGTGTGCAAATGTCCCTGGGATGCTTGGTCCCGGGGTGACCCCAGACTGCCCCAAGCAGCCCCTCATCCTCCCCAGGGCACTCACCCAGCTTGTACATGAACTGTTTGCAATCTGGGAAAGCAGCTGGTGATGGGTATCGTGGACTTGCTCCTATGTAGGCCACGCCCTCCGAGTCAACATGCTGATGTGATGCAAAGGGCACAACCTGCATCGAAAGCCCAAAGGGACGCCTGTTGCCCTTTCAACATGTAGGTGTTGGAGAAAGCAAAGGTTGTGGCAGGGGGTTCCGTCAACCTTCCTATGTCCCCGAGAAGCAGATATGTGGTCCAGAGCAGATGGGGTTGAGTTCCAGAGCAGCCAACAAGGATCAGAGGGGGGCAGAAGCAGGTGCATGATCCAAGCCTGGCAGGCGTCAAGCATCAAGGCAGCAATCAGGAAAAGAAAACAGGCGTTTCAGCAGCATCCTCACACCAGAGACAAGTAGAACAGACTAGGAGCACGCTCTGAAGTTTTATAGGGCCTGGAGGGCTGGGATTGGCCCTTGCAGGTCAGCTGATGGAACACCCAGGCGGTCTAGTACTGCAGCCTAGATGGCGCCCTTGAGGCACAGAACTCAGTCCGCCAGGCTGGCTGTGGAAGCAGAGGCTGGTGGTACAGGAGGGAACCTGCTGGAGGCTAAGAGCTGGACCCCCAGTTCAAGGCACAGGGATGGGCATAGCTCAGTGGTAGCGCATCTGCTTTACAGCAGAAGGTCCCAGGTTCAGTCTCTGGCAGGGTAGGGCTGGGGAGACTCCTGCCTGAAGCCTTGGAGAGCCATTGCCAGTCAGTACAGAGGATACTGAGCTAGATAAACCAATGGTCTGACTCAGTATAAAGCAGCCTCCTATGTTGCCCTCCATCAGATATTATTATTCAGTGCGTAGGAGAGGGAGCAATGAAGCAGTGCTTGCCACCAGGAGGCTTAGATATCAGGATGGCCCAAATGTTTGACTTGCCCGGCTCCTGTGCCTGTAACAGCAGCTTGATCTGCAAACAATAGTGACTGATAACTCCCAAGCCCCACCTGGTGATTTCTGCAGATCATACTGCTTTCCAAGGCACAGATGCAAGCCTAGCTGGAAGGGTGTCACTCAGCCACCCTAACTCAAAGATATCCGCATCTAAAAACATGGCCTTATTTTATCTTCAAAGAATAGAAGAGATGATCTCATGCAGAGGCTTCTAATTGCAAAGCTGATGAGGATTTATGCTACAGATATGAAAGAAGCTTCAGTTAATGACCTCTCCTTTGTAATTGCTGAGAAAGAACAAAAGATTGTGCTTTGGAAATAAATTACCAAACAAAAGAGGAGTACAAATCTAATAGCATGCCTAGATACGTTTTTGCATTGCACTAATGAAACTGCATTCATTGCTCTAACTCGTGAAACCGAAATGGCTGAACGGCATACCACTAATTATGGGAAGAGCTTTTTCATGTTAACTAGGGCACCTACATTTCTGCAGTTACTTGTCCTTCTGGATTATCTCTGCTAGTCATAGGGGATATTAAAATATTACTGTAGCTGTTCAAGGTTTTCTTGTCTTTTCCCCTTTCTCGGCAGCAATATATATTTTAGGGCGTTTTCCTGTTTAAAAGAGTGTGTTGAAAAGAAGGTCTTGATAAACATACATTAGTCTTATATCTCAAAGGGGTGGAAGCATTCACTAAAACAACTCCCCAGCCCATCCCAGAAAGCCATTACAACGATGTGGGAAAGACTTCCCTCCTTTTGATATAGCAGCAATCTCTAGCCACCCATTTATTTTTACACCCTGTTGAACAATGAAGCTGTAACTCAGTGGAAGAGCATCTGCTTTGCATGCAGAAGGTCCGAGGTTCAATCCCTGGCAGCATCTCCAGGTAGTTCTGGGAGAGACTTCTGCCTGAAACCTTGGCAAGTCACTGCCAGTCAGTGTAGACAATATGAAGACAATCTGACTGGAGAGACCAATGGACTGGCCAATGGTTTTAGGAAACTGTCAATGGCACCAGACTCTGGAGTAATTTCTTTGAAATTTGACTCTGATAGTTATTATTTATTTATTTATTTATTTAATCATATTTTTGTACCACCTGACATATAGATCTCTAGGCGGTGTACAAATCTTAGAGCAATATTGAAAAGTAAAAACAGATTAAATGTCCACAACACAAACAATATCATAAATATCCTATTGTTTTATTGTGTTGTGGACTTCTAATCTGTTTCCACTTTTTAATATTGTTTTAAATTTCGAACGCCGCCGACAGATGTACATATCACACCGTATAAAAATATGATTTAAACAAATTATTAAAATTAATAATATCCTATGACTTCATATTGGTTCAGTCTTTAATAGCAGCTTCTAGATATGAGATGTTGTGATGTAGCAACCATGCCAGCAAGAAATCCTTATTATTGTATCCATATTAATTTAGCTTCCCTTAAGGTTTCTACCAACGCTTCCCCTCAGTGGGACCTTTCAGGTCCCCACTTTGGTCACAATTCAGTAGCAACTCTCAGGGCCAAGCTAAACATGACATGGACATTCCCTGATGGGAACCCATGACATTGTTTTCCTTTCCAAGAAGCAGCCACCAGGGACAATTTCGATTGGGGCCATGTGTGCTACCACAAAATTCTGCACTAGTCGATTCTACCCTATACAAGCTGATTGGGGAAAGAACCAAGCCTCTTCCAATTGACAATTCGGACTACAGGTGGCCAGACAAATGCCTTATAAGTTTTGGATAAATATAATCAATACATATATTCAAAAATATTTTTCCAGGGAATGTTGCCACAAGATGTCACTCTAAGCCATCAGTATTCACTAGGAAACCATCCAGGTCTCATATATAGGTGTATTATAGTATTATCAACAAAGCTTATAAATAAAAACACATTGGTGCTATAGACATAAAAACAGCCCTACTGGATCAGGCCCAAGGCCCATCTAGTCCAGCATCCTGTTTCACACAGTGGCCCACCAGATGCCTCAGGGAAACCCACAGGCAAGAGGTGAGAGCATGCCCTCTCTCCTCTCTCAGACAAAAGTACCCTGAGCTCAGCTTGTCTCCCTACAAGTTTAGCATAGTGGCTCAGTGTCATGTCTTACAAACGACTCCCTCCACCTCAGCATCCCACCTGCAGTTTTGGGGTAATAACTGGCCTGACTTACAGGACAGATTCCCGAGAGAAATATATGGGAAGCAATTTCAATGTCTAATCATCCCCTCCAATATTTCACAGCTGAAAATAGGGATATGCTTGTAACCACCAATTCTCATATGAAAAATGGGGAAAGAGAACTGTATGTGTGGTAACAAGCATGAACTGTCCCCTTTCCTAAGCAGGGTCAGCCTTGGTTTGCATTTGGATGGGTGACTACATGTGAGCACTGCATGATATTCCCCTTAGCTGAAGAGGCCATAGCTCAGTGGAAAAGCAGCTGCTTTGCATGCAGAAGGTCCCAGGTTCAATCCCTGGCAGCATCTCCAGGTAGGACTGGGAGAGACGCCTGCCTGAAACCATGGAGAGCTGTTGCCAGTCAGTGTGGACAATACTCTTCTCTCTCAGCCTAACCTACTTCACAGGGTTGTTGTGAGGAGGAACTTAAGTATGTAGTACACCGCTCTGGGCTCCTTGGAGGAAGAGCGGGATATAAATGCAAAACAATAATTTAAAAAAAGATGGGCCAATGGTCTGACTTGGTATGAGGCAGCTTCCTGTGCTCCAAAGATGACTGCCCAAGTCCCTCAGCCCCTATTAACACATTGCTGAACACTGCATTCTGCCTGCTAGATTATATGCACTGCCTAACGCTTTAGTTTTATGCACCCATTGAAAAATAGGGGCTCCACTGTTTTGGAGTGGAGTTTCCCACTTAGAGAGTTAATTTCTAGAGGCTCTGGGAAGTAAGCTGAATCTTGAAGAATGACTACTCTAGCAACTCACATTTTTAAACAACCAACAATGAACGGGAACCAAGATGTTCCCCAAGGAAAAAGAGGGCCCCTTTTATATTTCCAGAATGACTTGGCCAAGAGTTCTAAAATTGGGTACAGATGTAGGACAGATTGTCAGGACTCTGTGTATTGATTTTGAAGCAGATTGGTTAATCCACTTATTTTTAATGATTTTTTTTAATTTAAAAAACTTCAAAAAGGTCCAATAAGTGGCTTGTTTCATGGTACAAAATTACAAAAACTTCTAGAACTGAAGCCCCCCACCCCTTGAGACCATCATTTCAACCTCATGTGAAGGATTCTGCCCTTTGCCTTCATAAAAAAGTGCAACATGCCTTTTGCCCAACCCTTTACATTTCCAGAATGCCTGGGCTTGGAGTTCTGAAAGTGGGCACACATGTAGCCCAAAGTAGCAGGACTCTATTTCTATTTCAAGGACGTCGGTGAATCCTGTGATTTTTCATGTTGTCGTTTTTTGCTACAGCAGAAAAACTGACAGAAAAAGTTATCTGTGTCCATACAGTATTTTACACCTAGTGAAAGTGGAACTAACTGTTGCATCTGAATAAACAAACAATTCTTTTTAAACAAATGTTCTATGCTCAAATTGATTTGTGATCCAAAAGACCCGCATGAGAACTGTGAAGCTGTGTGTGTGTGTGTGTGTGTGTGTGTGTGTGTGTGTGTGTGTGTTGGCAAATGCACTCTGGCCCAGAACTGTGAGCTTGTGATGAATTATCAAGAAGATGTATGGATCCTTTAGGGGTTGTGTATTCTGGCCTGGACCTGTGGGTTTGTGGTGGAAAGTATATATATGGAGAGGATGCTGTTTTTGCAGGGGGAGGGGGGTGCGTAAGCTCATTAGGTCCAGGATCCAAAATTATCTAGCTGCACCTCTGCAAACAAGGTATCCTGAAGAGGCCATAATAGAAACTGTGGTTTACCAGGGTCAGATTCCAGAAAACAGGGGTTGTCCCTGGTAAATAAGAGATAGTTGGAGCCTATGTATTATATAAATGCCAAGAATTATGAGATGAATTTTTTTTGTCCCCACCAGCAGTAGCCAATGAGTAGAGCAAGAGTAGGGAGACAGAGGCCTGGGGGACATGTACATGTCTGTGGGGAGAAGGGTTGGTCTTCTCCTCTGATTAGCCTCAGTAGCCAGCCTGGTGAGAGCAGGGCTGTGGCAGATGAGGTGGGAAGTGGGTGTTACATTTTTGGGAGGCTTGACAGATGCCTCCAGGTGATGCCAGGAGCTGTTGAGATCTATGGTGGCCTGAATGGGAGAAGGTGTGGCTTGATTGTAGCTAGGGGTGATGGGAGTTGTAGTTCAGCAGCATCCCGAGGACCCCAGTTTGGGAACCACGGCTCTAATGCAACCGAGCTTCTGCGTTGCGTCTGAACTAGACCACTGACTCATGGATTGTCTCCTGATCCTGGTTTGTCTCCTTGATTGTGACCCTTGGCTTTGGTGTTGACTCCTGGCTTGCTTCCTGATCCCAGTTCCTAGTTTGCGCCCTCACTCCTGGTTCTCTGCTGGGCTTTCCTGGTCCCAGCTTCAGGCTGACCAATCCTCCAGTGGCTGCCCATGATCCAGAGGTGACAGGGTGTGCAGGTAGCAATCTTGGTTATGGGTATAGGGGAGTTTCAAGTGTGTCCCTGTTTTCATCTGTGAAATCTTGGGGTTTCCATAGCCAGAATCTCTAAGGCCCTGCAGCAATAATGTAACTATAGATGTGGAAGGGTTGGCCCTGCCTTCCTTGCAACTCTAATGCAAGGAAATCTGGACATCAGGATTACTCAAATAACAATCTGTTTAGAGGAATATGTCTATTATCCATTTCAAACACCATGAAATAGCACAGGAGCCTAATTTCCTGAGGCTTGCATATTATCTACCTTGCAGCGGTTGCAAGTCTGTTTTTTAATTATCTCAGTTTGAATTGTGCCATCAGCAAGATTTCAAGTAAGGCAGGATTATCTAAAAATATTACTTGATGATTTCTCTTTTTCCACTCTCATATGACTAGCAAGAAAAGGCTATATCTGGCGAAAAGCAACAAGAAAGGCTGAGCCAGGTTTTGTCCTACAAGCAAGGCCATAAATCCACACCTTTGGAAATCACATTAGATTAATTAGGGACGCCATTCCATTTCTCCAGCCAAGGTCAACTGCTTCAAAATTTGATTAATTTCAGTGAGTTAAAGATCAGTGGGAAGCTCTTAACTTTGGCTAGTGTGTGTTCTCTTTACATCATATTGATTGATTGATTTCTATACCGCCCTTCCAAAAATGGCTCAGAGCAGTTTACACAGAGAAAGAAAAAAGAATGAATGAATGAATGAATGAATGAATGAATGAATGAATGAATAGGACCCCTGTCCCCAAAGGGCTCACAATCTAAAAAGAAACATGAGATAGACACCAGCAACAGTCACTGGAGGTACTGTGCTGGGGCTGGATAGGGCCAGTTACTCTCCCCGTGCTAAATAAAGAGAATTACCACATTAAAAGGTGCCTCTTTGCCAATTACATCATTTGGTGTTGGGGGGGGGGGATACAGCTTGAAGACTATGGATAGGCTGGGCTACAGTTAAATGCATGGCAAAGTCTAAAGTCTGTAGTCCTCTTGATATTGTCTGTCTGGGGAGAGATTTTGTTCATGAGAATGGGGTAACATAATAGCTGACATGATGAGGAACATTACTCAGAGTAGTCCCATTGAAATTAAAAAGACAAGATAAGCATTGCCTAACTTGTCCTTTTAATTTCAATGGGAGTAATTTTCCTCATCATGTCAGCCAATATGATTAGGGTTGCCCACAGGGGTCTAAAAATATTGGCTGATCTTGGTACCTAAACCAAAATTTTCAGTCACTAGGATTCTGCCCTTCCCTTCAGCAGAATCGTATGCATCTTTACGCAGAAGAAATCCCCACTGTGTTCAACAGAGTGTACACCTAGGTAAGTATGTACAGGATGACTATCTAGGCGTAAGTACTATTGCACTTAGTGGGACTTCCTTCCCAATAAACATTCATTGGTGTTGTGCAGACACAGTGGTAGAGCATCTGCTTAGCATGCAGAAGGTCCCGGGTTCAATCCCTGACATCCCCAGGTAGGACTGAGTCCTGGAGAGCTGTTGCCAGTCAGAGTACACAAGACCGAGCAAGATGGGTCAATGGTAGGACTCTGTAGATGGCAGCTTCTTAAGTCTAGAACTGGAAAGAGTGTGGTCCCCATGCTTGCTTTGGACCTTGGAAGCCTTAGACAACTGTGCGGGTGATCCCTGCCCCCTCCAGCACCAGATGTGGAGTTAGGGCTTGTTTTGATGCTGGGTAACAGAAGTACTTGTTAGAAGGGCACAGTGGAACTGCCCATTTGAGTGATCAGTGCACCTCTGTTACACAGCCCCCAAACAAGCCCGAGTTCTCTCTCCCAGGTCCAGAGGGAAAGGCTTGAGCTGCTGGTTTGGGTGACCGGTTGCAAAACAGCCTTCACAGAACATTAGAACTGGAATGGACCTTGGAATTTTTCTAGTCCAGCCCACTGTTCAATGCAGGAAACTACAACAGGATCCCTGACAGATGGCTGTCCAGCTGCTGCTTGAAACCCTCCAACATTCTCCAGCATTTGCCTCTAGAGTTGAAGAGAAAAGCAGGGACCTGTGTTAGCACTGGTCAGCAGGGGCGTTCAGAGCATCTCTGCTGTGGAATGTTAAAATGGCCATCTCCAGCCTCCCTCAGAAGTTGGAGAGGTAAGCAGGGATCTTCCCAGTGTTGCGCACAGAAGGTCAATGCAACTGCAAGAAGTGGGGGTGACCTCTGCCTTTCTTTAGCTCAAGGCTGGGGAGGAAGGCAGGACTTAGGAACATAGGCAGCTGCCATATAGACTTATCTGTTTGGCCTGGCCTTCCAGAGTTTTTAAATTGTTGCAGGGTTTTTTTTAATGTACTGGGGGTTTTGTTTTGTTTTTAGGGGTTTTTTAAATTGTTTTTAACTGTTTTATGGTATTTTAAACAAATTTGTTTTTATTGGTGATTGATTTTAACTGTTTTTGTTTTGTGTGTGAACCGCCCTGAGCTGAATTGGGTAGGGTGGCATAAAAATTCAATGAATAAATAATAAATAAATAAATAATATACCATTGGTCCATCTAGCTCAGTGTTGTCTACACAGAGTGTCCGTGGCTTGTCCAAGGTTGCAGGCAGGAATCTCCCTTGGCCCTATCTTGGAGATGCCAGGGAGCGAACTTTGAACCTTCTGCATGCAAGCAGGCATATCTTCTTCCCAGAGTAGCCCCATATCTTCCCCAGAGTTCACTGCCACACACGCCATGGCGAGCAAAATGGTGAAGCGTTGGTTATGCAAGGATCAGGGACACACATTGGCTAGTGCCTGAGACACCATCTCTCTAGGCATTCCTACACCAATTTGTTACCTTTCAAAAAGTTATATTTTTGAATGATTGGTTAAATAAGATATGGGGCATAGTCTGTATCTTAAGATCAACCAACTATGTTAGATGTAGAACGAGCTGTCAACCAGACGATCATTTCATTTATAAATGGAGTCTTTTTATTTCATATTGGATAGATGCAAATCAAGATAATGTGCAACCACATTTACACTTTTAGGCACAATTTGAAACTGTGCCTAATTAAATTAAATCCAATTTATATTACGGTTTGCTTATAGGCAGCGTACTTAGTGTTAATCTAGATATTCCATTGCTTTCTAAATGCATGTCTAATGTCTATAACTGAATTGTTCTTTATTTTGCTACATTTTTCTCCATTGGGTTTCCCCCGCTTTTGTTTATTGGAAAATTGTCTACAATTAACTATGTAAGAGTAGTTTAAAAAGTTATATTTTACACTCCTAATCTATAGATGTTGGACATTTCTATGGTATACTGCTACAGCAGAGGTGGGGAGAAAACATTCAACTGGCGTGTTGTTTTTAAGTGAACACCAGAAAGGTTACTTTATTACCCACAGGAGAGATCCGGTTATGGTTGCCACCGGCTTGTTTGGTGGCTACTCGGGACCGGGCTTTCTCTGTGGCTGCCCCAGGCCTTTGGAATATGCTCCCTGCTGAAATAAGAGCATCTCCTTCTCTGTTTGTTTTCAGGAAGACCCCAAGACTCACCTGTTCTCACAGGCTTTCAATTAGAATTAATTTTAATAATTTGTTTTAATAATTGTTTTATGCCACTGTTTTTATTTCTGTTTTATGCTAGTGTTTTAATTTTTTTGTGTATTTTAAACTGTGCTGATTTTTAAATACAATTTTACGTTTTGTACATCACCTAGAGATGTACATATCAAGCGGTATAAAAATATGATAGATCGATAGCCCCAAATTTAGTGGATATTTTCTGCTGCTGAAGATTGCTCCTCCTCCTTCTTCTTTTTTTAAAAAAGAGAACCAGTCCATTTTATTTCTTTGCTTTTGAGGACACAAGTGAAAATGAAATAGTCCCTTTCTAAAGTAGAAAATAGGGGGCACTACCTTTTATCGACCCATGGGGGACTAGATGTAGGAGGACCACAGATTGTGTGAGGGGAAATGCATAGCCGGATTG
The DNA here is from genome assembly GCF_027244095.1 of Hemicordylus capensis. Lineage (NCBI taxonomy): Eukaryota > Metazoa > Chordata > Lepidosauria > Squamata > Cordylidae > Hemicordylus > Hemicordylus capensis. The sequence continues at coordinate 15,078,347 of NC_069659.1, forward strand.
CATGACTATCCTGCAAAGACGAAAAGTTGGTAGGAATATGTTTTGAGCTGACGATCTGGATAAGCTTCTATAATCTCCAAGTGGCATCATTCTTGCTTCCAAACTTGACAAGTTATTTAACAGCAGAACTTAAAATTCAAAGGCAGCTTTCATCTCCTTTGAAAAATCCAAGCCATCAGTTTCACCCTAAAGCCAAATTCTTCTAACAAGCTAACTTGAATTTGGGATTTGTTTCCCCCCTGCACTGCCAAGGGCTCCCGAGAATAGAAAAGCAACGATGTTCCAGATCATCTCAAATAGCCTGATCTATTTTTTTTATCCGCTTCCATAAGGTGCACTGCCAGCTCGCAGCTCACAGAAGGCTGCATTCTTGAAGGTCTCTGAATAATAGCTGAAAACATGTCGAGAGAAAAAAAACACCCACTTGAATGGTCTTTGGGCTTTGCTAGAGGCTAGATTGTGCCAAAACAGTTTGCAGGTGCTTGAAATGGAAACTGGAAATGGAGCAGGGATCTCTTCCTTCTCTTTCCAAGTATGCACAAGTCTGTGTTTCCCCTGTACCTTGGATTTCCATACTCCATCATGGTGGGGCAATGGGATCACCACACCAGACCCAGTGCATCTACACCTCTGGGCCTAGCTCTCTTAATTTTATTTAAAATGTATTTTGGATCTGTTGACTGGAATCCCGTAAAAGTGCAGTACTTACTTGCTTGACATGTGGTGGGTCATAGCTGAATGTCTGAATTGACTCCAGTGGAGAACTGCTGTGTTCGGGGTGCTATTTGGGGAGGGGAGGTCACAGCCCCTGGTGTTTCAAACACAGTGTAATTATTCCTTGGGATTCCTCTTCCACGGCTTCTGCACACTTGCTTCTAATGTGGAACAACAGTGTATACATATTGCACACTATGTAATATGTATGGTGCCTACATGTCTAATCCAATGTTCCATTCTAGTCTTCTGCGGCCGGTGAGGGAGCAGTGCAGCCAAGCCAGCCAGGCTTTATGAAGAACTGGAGGGTAGAACATGGATCAGCAGGGGAGCTGTCCAGCAGTGTCAGCAGTCAGAGGCCCAAGTACTGAGCATGCATAAGAACAGCCCTGCTAGATCAGACCCATGGCCTATCTAGTCCAGCATCCTGTTTCCCACAGTGGCCCACCAGATGCCTCTGGGAAGCCCACAGGCAAGATATATGTGCATGCCCTGGGCCTCCAGTTTCGCAGGTTCCCTGGGTGGGGTAGCATCCTGGAGTATGGTCTCAGGAGTTCCCTCAAAGTACCTTGTCTCCCCCTGCTCCTGGTTCATGCTGAGGCGTGCAATGGGTCCTTCCTTGGATGAGGCCTTACCTGATTCCAGCTTGAAGAGGTGGCAGATCCTGACATATCTGTGCATAAGCCTGGGGTGAGGTGGGGTGGGTTGAAAGCCATGCTGTTTTTGCCCTACACTGTGTAAGATGTTTGATGTTAAATCAGTCCCATAGCAAGATCATGAGTTCATTCTTTGTTCCACTTTGAAATAGATTCTATATTATTTGTTTGTTTTTCAAATTTGTAAACTGCCCCAAACTTCCATCTCTGGGTGGATTGCAACAACATAAAACAGATGAAAACAAAAACCACTTAAAACAATTTAAAACAATATTAAAATCACAGTACAGTGAAATCACAATATTAAAATCACAGCAGAGCTTCAGTAAAAAAATAATTCTTTAAAGGCTTTTTAAAAAATGTCAGAGATGCTTTTGAGGCAGGCTTTCTGAATTTTACTAAGTGTTTTAGTTTTTATGAACCACATCACACCTACGTGGAAAGATGGGACATAAATACTCTAAATAAAAAAATAAGAAATAAATATAATCAGGTAATTAGATTTTTGTTAAAGAGACACATACAGATATTATGGAAGACATCCAGAGGTGCCCACTGCAAGCAGTAATGCTGTTGCAGAAGGCTGTTACAGAGAGAAAGTAACCTCTGTGTCAGAGTCAGAAGTGCTCTTACCCCTGGACTTCTGGGCTGAGGTCCAAGGCCTCCACAGGCCCTGAGGGCCCCCAAATCCTCTTTAGTCTGCCCTGGGTGTTGTGGTCACCAGGCTGAGCATGATGATGCTTAATCTGCAGGGGAGGGGCAGGCCCTCCAAAGGCCTTTAGGTCCAGGCTCCAAAATTACCTAGCTGCACCTCTGGTCAGAGTAGTATTTGTGCAAGTGTAAGACACTGTGCAATGTGCGGCTGTGTCTTTCGCAAACTCTTCTACAGCTAGAGGTTCTTCTTTCAATAGCAGTTGCACAACTTTGCAAAGCACCGCCCACTCCTTCTGCAATCATCAGTGGCTGAAATCTTAAATAATGCTGCAATAAATTGCAGATGGGGATGATGGGAGTTGTAGTTCAGCAACAACTGGAGAGCCAGGATTGCTCACCCCTGCTCTCGCACAACACTAGTCTGAAACACAAGCTCCAGACCAGGGCTGCACAATTTCAGTCTTCCTGCAGTTGTTGGTCTAGAACTCCCATCTTCCCTGACTATTGGCCACTGACGCTGGGGATGATGAGAGCTGTGGTCCAAAAGGAGCTGGAGGGTCAAAGCTGTGCAGCTAGTGCAACATCCATGTGCAAGCACAGCATTAGGAGCTTGGCCCCTGTGGATGCTGCCCTCTGTCATGTTTTTTTTTTTTAAATTGCTGGAGAACCTATATCAAGAAAACCTGGAGCTGCAGATTTGCACCTTGATACAGCACTACGAATGATCCAGCTTAAAACTGCAAGGAAGGTTACACAAGCATGCCAACAACGCTGGCGTGTGTTTTGAAAGGATGCAGGAAATGTGTCATTCTTTAGAGGCAGGGTTTATCTGAGTTTTATAAAAACCTACAGAGATTAGATTTTACCTAATACTGCGTAAGATGATTACAGCTATTTGCGGTGCATTAATTCCTGCTCAAAACAAAATGATGTTTTATAGAGATGATTCCACACAAATGCATACATACACACACACATGCGCGCACACACGCACACACACTGTTCCTCATATAAACCTCTTTCTTCGGTTCTCATTCCCCAGCTGAGCTCTCTAAGCTGTAAACCATGCACTTTTCTTAATGATGAATGTAAACAGAGAAAGGGTGGATGCAGGGCAGGGTAGCCGAGGTTTTGTGAAACAAAATTGTGCCAGCTCATTCTTTCCCCCCGATCTTCAACATTATATGCCATGCATCATCTAGAACTAAATGAGAGCAACATAAAGGAAAGGTTACAATTCAGTTCAAGAAAAAATGCTCTTATACAATCTGTTTGGATTTCATGTCTACAGTTGTCCTATTCAGGCACTATAAGAACTGAGAACAATAACTCGCATGCAACATTCCCAAGAGCATGTTCTGAAGCATCACTCCCACACTGACATGTGTGACCGTTCCTGTATCCACAGCCACCATTTATCTTCAAGAGTTATCTCCTATAATATCTATTCCCTTTGCCAGTGAAGAGATGCTATCCAGTGGACATAGGATGTTACTCCAATAGAGCAAGTCTAAATATTTTAAAATGAAGAGGATTTATTGTTTCACAAAGACAAACAAAAGCCAGCCAAGCAAACGTTGTTCCTTTGCAAGTAATAGACAGTTCAAAGCACAACCAGTTACAGTTTACCATATGTACCCGAATCAAAGACAACTCTTAATTTAAGAAGACCCCCTTAAAAAGTAGAGGTTTAAATACAGGTTATACCTGCATTTACTTGAAAGAAACAGGACTCTGAATTTAAGATGACCTCCTGATTTCTAGTATGACGGAAGCAGACCAGCAAGAGATCTGAACATCTCGATTTTGGTTTATTTAAGAGATATTTATTCCAACGCAGCTTCCAACTAGTAAGAAGAGAATCATCATCCACCAACAACATAATGCAATAGGAGGCAATCCAGCTACTAAACCTGAACCAAACAGCAATGCAGTTTCAATCACCCCAATCTCAAAAGCCTATTGAAACAGACAAATAAAGCTTGACACCTTGTGAAATGCCAGCCGTGAGATGTATTCCTATAGATCTACAGGAAGTTTATTCCACAGTTATGTTTATTCTATACCCATGGCCTTGATAAAAGGAGGGTTAAACAAACAACAACAACAAATATGTAACCTGGATTCTCCATACCTTCAAATTTGGCATTTAAGGTTAATGGTGGTTCTCTAATGTATTTCCTGCACCACAGAAAGACAACCTGAGCATATATTCGTGCCGTTTCCCTGATGTGCACAGTTGTTGTGGTCAGCCATACATGAGTACTGTCTGTGCAAGGGTGCCATTATTTATTTATTTTATTCCAATTATATACCTCCCCAGCCAAACGGCTCTGGGCGGTGCACAGCAACAACAAAAAAACCCCACTAATCAGTCCTTTAAAAACAATCCGTACAAAACAATTTAAAAACAGCATAAAACCATTAACAATTAAAACAGTTTAAAAACCTGGAAGGCCAGGCCAAACAGAAAGGATTTAAGGGCTCTCCTGAAGGCCAACAATGAACTCAAACTACATATTTCTGCCGGCGGGGGGAGGGGTGGCCCATCGCTCATGGGACCCCAGTGAATGGCTCGGAGCCCCGAATCCCATCAGCTACCTTCCTCCTCCACAACCTCTTCCAGAAAAGAAATGCAGCCAAGGAGGCACCTGTACAGAGCATGGAGAAGAGAGCTCCTAGCCTCACCTAGATTTCTGCTGCTTCCACTTTCATTGGTGCTGTATTATAATATTATGGGCTTAAAAAAAACAACACCATGCAATTATTCTTGAGGGGGAATGACTGAGTTTAATTATTAGAAGGTGGCAGTGTGCATGGGCCCCAGATCTTTTATGTACCTAGCAACGTACGTGTGTGTACGTCTGTGTGTGCGTGAGAGAGAGAGAGAGAGAGAGAGAGAAACCTGACTGAATCCAGGTTTTTCACAATGGCATTTTTCATACCCATAGAGCAGCTGGCAGAACATGCCTGAGATAAACCACCCTCTACTCACAGCGCTGCAAACCTTTCAGTGGCTCTTTTAATTATTAATCTGCTTCTATAATCAAGACCTCATTCATATTTATTACTCTGATAGCAACGGAAGAACAAGCTCTGATCCCTACACAGGGGGACACGAAACATCTTGAATGATGATGGGGCTTAGAAGCAATTCCACCAAAGAACAGGGACTGGAAGCAAAGGAAGAAACAGGGGTTCTGTGCCTTTCAAAGCTGTGCAGAAGAGGGAATCTTCCCAGGGGCAGCTGCACTCCCCGCTGTGTGACCAAAACATCCTTCTTCTGCACAACTTTTATAGATCCAGGAACTGAATTCTTCTCTTTTACCTTTACATACCCCTCAATTAGCAGCCATTCCTTTTGATCTGCCAGTTATATAACATCGTTATTACAACATAATGTATACATATTCAATTATTTGTGTGAACCACCTAGAGCCTTTGGAAGCAGGCGGTAAATAAATAAATAAATAAATAAATAAATAACATTTTATTAATTATTATTTTTATTTATTTGATTCATGTACCGCCCTTCCAAAAATGGCTCAGGGCGGTTTGACATTCAGATTTCTGAATGTTCCTATTTTCCACTTCTCTCCCTGTCCATGTTTTCCTGTTTTGTATTGTAGACTGTAAGTCTGCAGACAGGGCCTGTGTCATTTTTTGATCTATGTACAGCACCTAGAAAATTGTATATGCTTTATACATGATTAACAGCAGCAACACTTCACGGATGAAGATGGAGGATTACTGCCCAAGCAATCCTATCATTAAGCAATGCTGAAGGCTGTTCTGCTCCACTGGCTGGCTGCTGTATCTGTTTACTCTGCAGAATCGTGCTTGTACAGTTTCCCCTCTGAGGTTCACAGCAGCTTTGGGGGAAGGCAATTTAAGTTGGGGCATCAGCATCGGGATAGACCAGGGGTTCTCAAACTTGGTCCCCAGATGTTGTTGGACTACAATTCCCATCATCCCCAGCCACAATGGTCTTCGTAGTCTGCAGTCCTGCACCATCTCGAGACCAAAGTCTGAGAAGAGAACCCAAGATCAGGGGCCTGGAACACCTTCTTTATGCGGCTAGACTACAGAATCTGGGGCTCTTTACCTTGGAAAAGAGGCAACTAAGGGGAGACATGATCAAAGTGTATAAAATTATCCATGAAGCAGGGAGAGAGGATAGAGAGAAACAACACTAGAACCAGGGGTCACCCTATGAAACTGAAGGCTGAGAAATTTAGGACCGACAAGTACTTTTTCACACCACACATAATTAATCTATGGAATTTCTTGCCATGGGATGTGGTGATGGCCACCAGCTTGGATGGCTTGAAAAGGGGTTTAGACAGATTCATGGAGGACAGGTCTATCAATGGCTACTAGTCTTATGGCTGTGGGCCATCTCCAGCATCAGAGGCATGATGCCTTTCAATACCAGTTGCAGGGGAGCAACAGCAGGAAAGAGGGCATGCGTGTACCTCTTGCCTGTGGGCTCCCCAGCGGCATCTGGTGGGCCACTGTGTGAAACAGGATGCTGGACTAGATGGGCCTTCTTGGGCCTGATGTTCTTATGTAACCCCTGGAGTAAAGGATTAAAATTCTTTACCTATCTCAAGGATCGTCAACTTTTCCCTTGTCCTTGCTCCTGCAGTTCTAACAGCAGCTTGATCTGCAAACAGTGACAGATGCTCACATCTGTGCTATTAAAAAATCACCCTGGTGATTATTCAGAACCAGCAGCTGTTAAATGCACAGGTGCAGGTCAGGCTGTTTATTCTGGTTAGTTGGCAAGCACACACCTCTCCCTAGTAAATCACCCTTTCCATGTTGATCTTTCTTCCTTTCTCATCTCCATTTGTTGCCCACACTACTGCCAAAATATAGACTGGAAGCTCTTAGGGACAGAGACTTCTCTTTCAAAGTATCTTACATGGTGTTGGAAGTTAAAGGACTTTGCGCTGTCTCTTTGCCTCAGACAGTGGAGGACAGACTAGTAAGTCAGAGGGCTAGAGAGTCAAGACATTGGTCATCACTTCTCCACTGCTCTGATGCTATCCCTTTGAAATGTAGATTGCTACTCTTAGGGATTCAACTTCCTCCTTCCTCTCTCTCCCTTCTTCCTTCCTGCCCGTCTACCTTGCAACATGGCAAGCCTCTCTCCCTGCACCATATGTGCAGAGAGGATGCAGAATCCATCTGCATCCAGCTAGATAGATAGATTAGAGATCCTAACTCCTCACTTTCCTATCTAGAATGGGGTTCCTTAATAAATGCCTTTTATATTGATTTGAAACTATGAATTAGCTCCAAGTTACTTTACTCTCAGCATACACGCATGCCTAAGTAAATTCCGCTGTGTTGTGCCTCTGTGCACTCTGTTATAATGAGAAAGGGATTCTCTCACCACAAAGAATTTCCCACACATGGGACACTGCAAAAACGCAAGGGATGCCACATAAGTTTTATTCCTGCTGGCTGACATCCAGAGCAAGGACGCACTGGTGCAGCAAGAGAGCAGCCTTATACAACTTCCCAACTAACGGCACTAATGCAGAGGAGGAGCAGCCGTTTTTGACACCCTTCCCCAGGTGGCACAGAGGGCTTGCAGGGAAAGGGATGGCACTGGTGGTGGTTGTTTTTTTAATCTGCTGTTCTATTCTTGTATTGTTTTCCTGCTGTGTTACAGTTTTATGTCCCATTGGCCTGGTCCTGGGTTGCCACCAAACGAGCCGACATCCAAAGCAACACCTCACTTGAGGAAAGATGTCTCACTAGAGCAAAACTGTTCTGCTGGCTAGTTGTGCTCCAGACTAGTGTTTCACTACTGCAGCTATCCTTGTGATTGTGCAGCAGTTGCACAACGACAACACACCTCATTTGTTTCAATGGGGGCTTTTGTGCAGGAATGCCACCGCACTACAGCGCTCTTGCACAAGTCCCCATTTTGGCACAGCTATGCTAACTTATTGTTGCAACGCAAATTTGCTCATTCTGCATGTGATCCATTGCTCGGGATGCCAGCCATTGTGAGCCATCCAGGAAACAGTCATATTCAAGGGCAGCACAAACATTTTTTTTTATGGATAGATGGATAAGAACATAAGAACAGCCCAGCTAGATAGGCAAGGCCTATCTAGTCCAGCATCCTGTTTCACAAAGTGGCCCACCAGAAGCCTCTAAGAAGCCCACAGGCATGAGGTGTGGGCATGCCCTCTCTCCTGCTGTGGCTCTCCTGCAACTTTTATTCAGGAGGCATCATGCCTTTGAGGCTGGAGGTGGCCCATAGACACCAAACTAGTAGCCATTGATAGACCTGTCCTCCATAAATTTGTCTAAGCCCCTTTTAAAGCCATCCAGGCTGGTGGCTGTCACCACATCTTGTGACAGAGAATTCTATAGATTCTATAAGGAATTAACTACAAGGGATGAATGCTCATTAATGATAAACTGAATAGGCAATCTCACGGGCTTTTACCATCATGGCCCCAAAATTTCTGAAGGAACTGTGAAAAGATACTGGCTGTTATGCTGTGTAACATTGTGCCTTTTAATGGATTGAGTGTGAAGTTGTGCAGGAGTGCTCTTGCACAAATGTGGGAAATTGCACAAAATAAAACTGCCAATATTATAATGCCCTTATACAAAACTATGGTGCAACTTGGAGTACTGTGTACAATTCTGGTCATCACACAGGAACATAGGAAACTGCCATATACTGAGTCAGACCATTGGTCTATCTAGCTCAGTATTGTCTTCACAGACTGGCAGCAGCTTCTCCAAGGTTGCAGGCAGGAATCTCTCTCAGTCCTATCTTGGAGAAGCCAGGGAAGGAACTTGGAACCTTCTGCTCTTCCCAGAGCAGCTTCATCCCCTGATGAAGGTCTTAAAAAGACCTTCATCTTAGACACATCTAAGACTTCATCTAAGACACATCTTAAAAAGGACATTGTAGAACTGGAAAAGGTACAAAAGAGGGCAACCAAGATGATCAGGGGCCTAGAGCACCTTTCTTATGAGACAAGACTACAACACCTGGGGCTTTTTAGTTTAGAAAAAAAGACAACTGCGGGGAGACACGATAGAGGTCTATAAAATCATGCATGGCGTGGAGAAAGTGGAGAGAGATAAATTCTTTTCCCTCTCACACAACACTAGAACCAGGGGTCACTCCATGAAATTGATTGCCAGGAGGTCTAGGACCAACAAACGGAAGTACTTTTTCACACAACATGTGATCCATTTGTGGAACTCTCTGACACAGGATGTGGTGACAGCCAACAACCTGGATGGCTTTAAGAGGGGTTTGGATAACTTCATGGAGGAGAGGTCTATCAATAGCTACTAGTCGGAGGGCTACAGGCCACCTCCAGCCTCAAAGGCAGGGTGCCTCTAAGTACCAGTTGCAGGGGAGTAACAGCAGGAGAGAGGGCATGCCCTCAACTCCTGCCTGTGGCTTCCAGCAGCATCTGGTGGGCCACTGTGCGAAACAGGATGCAGAACTAGATGGGCCTTGGGCCTGATCCAGCATGGCTGTTCTTATGTTCTTATGGCAATTACTTCCAATGGCCACCAACCATGCAACTGCATTTGGGCAGGAATGTTCTTGCCCAACTGCACAGACATTCTATTACAAGGCATATGGAATATTGCACAGTATGTCAGCCACCAACTAATGCAACTTTTAGAGCTTTTTGTTTGAGTAAGTGAAAACAACAACAACAAAAACTCACCTTTTCAAATACAGTTTTGGTGAGTGACACTGTTTTTAAAAGTCTTTCATTATCTTGTCTGCTGCCTAATTTATTCTTTTTTTATTTTGATGAATTGCTTTTCTTAGTTTTTGAATGTTGTAATCCCCTTCAAATACTGTGAGAAAGCTGGACTTTAAAAGAATCTAAAATAAATACATCTTTATGATGAAATCTGAAAAGGCAGCTACTGATCCAAGAATATTAGAAAACCAAAATATTCAAGGCACAAAAATATGTGACACTGTGTGTATTTTTAACGCATAGAAAAATATTAGACATCCTACTAGGAGTCTCAACAGATTACAAAAGTGTGATTTTTAGTTTAAAATAACAATTGTATAATAAAACCTGATTATTGATTACATAACAGCATCATCTCGCAACCTCAGAATATGGTCAAATGATCATTTTTGGGTATCAGCCAATCTAAGCCATGAAAAGAGCAAAACAATTTTATAATGAGAGATTACACATTTTACCCTTTCAAAATCTTCTTAATAAATAAAAACCACCATGGGAATGAAAGAAAGGTCTTCTCAAATAAAAAACAAATCAATGCACAATCACTTATGAAATTACATATTTTCCAGCCTGTTCTCTTAGCAGGTAAATTCTTTCCTGTGTTATACCAGTGGTTAGTGAAAAACACAACAGAAGATCAACTTTGGTTCAGATGTCTTCGTTTTGTTTCTTTTTTTTGTCTTACATAATATTTCAGCTAACACAGCACAGAATAATCCCAGGCATAGCTCAAAGGTTCAAATATATATTCCAAAAATAAGGAGGTTCAAAACCAACAACAACAGCTTCAAAACCAACGAACCAATATATTTTATATGATCTGCATTATTCCTTACGGGTGTAGATGAACAAGAGAGATGGTTGCGGAACATACACGGAAATAATGTGGAACATACTTATAAAGTTGGTAACCAAGCAGAACCTTTAAAAAGAAGGAGAGCGGGTCTTTACCTGCTCTCTGCCACCCCATGCAGCTTCCTGCTGCAATGGTGCTCCCCTTAAGAACCTGCATGTGGCACCAGCACACTCATCTCTAACCCTAAGCTTACTTAGCTTGTGCCTGCATCTGGTACTGTCCCCGAGAACCCAGGATCAGAGGCAGTAACAAAACCAAGTAGACCCTGACCCTAAGATGCAACAGCCATCTGGCAGCAGGAGACCACCCCTCCCTGAGCCCTACTGAAGAGGCAAAAACGGATGCATGTTCCAGATCAGGGCCCTGTTGATGCTCTTCTAGACCATGGATTCTCAACGTTGGGTCCCCAGATGTTATTGGACTTCAACTCCCATACTCCCCAGCCAAAGGCTACTGGGGCTGGGGATTATGGGAGTTGAAGTCCAATAACATCTGGGGACCCAACGTTGAGAATCCATGGTCTAGGAAAGGGTGAGACAGCAGGACCAGCTACAAAGCTGCTGATATGGTGTCTAGTGCAGGCCTGCACAACTTTGGCCCTTTGGTAGTGGATGGATTACAACTCCTATCATCCCTGACTACTGGCCACTGTGGCTGGGGGTGATGGGAATTGTAGTCCATGAATAGTTGGAGGGCCAAAGTTATGCAGCTCTGGTCAAGTGGCTGCTGATGCAACACCAATCCTTAACAGGGCAGCCCTGCTGTTACTTCAGAAACCTTGTAGCTGGAGCCCCCAGAATCTGCCACCAGAAGCAACCGTCTCGCCTTGCCTCATGAAAGGACTGCCCCTGCCTTGATGGACACATAGCCTGACTCCATATAAGGCCTTCATATGTCTTTCTCACCTTCCTGTTTTTTGAGCTGCCATTTTATTGTTATAACCCCACCTTTCTTCCATGGTGGAACTCATGGCAGCATAAAGAGCGTTCCCTGGTGCTCTCTGATTCAGGCGCAGACCAGCTCCCAAACCTCCTCAGCTTCAGCAAGGTTGCTGCATCTTGTATCCTCAGATCACACACAGGGACCAAATTTCAGGCCATGCTCAGGCAAAACTCATTCCTCTCTGCAGAAGTAACCATGAGGAAATCCCAGCTGCAGAAATCTCTTCCAATCTCAATAGAAAAAGTGGAGCATAAGACCATGCTTTAAGGTCTCAGATGCTGTGCAATGGAAGGAAAACCTTCCACAATGCTGGGATCCATAGCTTTTCTAGTTGTTGCACATTTTCAGGAAATCTGCAGAGAGGAAAACGTAACCTCCCCTCTCCCAATGCCATGGTCCTGATCCTCTACTTTAAACATCTTTGTAAATTCTGGTACCAACATATTTCCACTCTCTATCGAGAAACCTGTCTACATTTAAACTATCATTTCCAAAGAGATGAGTCCTGAATTGATAGCCATTACATGCTCACACAGTGGCTTTTTAAAGGGATGATACGAGTATCCACACATAGAAATATTCCATAGACATGCTAACACTTCCTAGATGAATCCATGAATAAGATCCTTCATCTTGGGCAAGTCCCTTCTACAGACTCATTTTTAGTGAAGTTCCACTATTGACCAACTGATGTAATATTTACTCATAAGGGGATGAATTTTCCTATGTCAGCTTTTGCCGTGTTTGGTATTGTTGTGATCCATAGATACAATTTGTGACCTCTTTGCAAGGCCAGTCTAAGAGTGCAAAATGTTAAGCACAAAGCAGGTCACAATCCATCATCCAGACGCACAAATAGCAGTAAACACGAACAATCAGCATTAGCCAGAGTTACATACCTAGCAATGCCTGGAATAAACTGCTCTTAAAGATGCCCATCACCTTCTTAATGGCCCTTTTCAGTTGCTGCTCCTCTGGCTTCTTTAGCTTCTTACAATAGTCTTCCAACAGCGCTAATGCTCGATCCGTGTCTAAAACAAACAACATTATAAAATGGTTAACAAACATGAAAAGTAGAGATGTGCAAAATGGAGGGGGACACAATACTGTACATTCTGTGGGCAGGCTCTGGTTGCGGAGGGCCAGTATATACTACTTTGTTTCAGGGAGAAGGACCATGGTGCAGTGACACTTTGCATTCAGCAGGTCCCAGGCAGGGGCGGATTAAGCCTTTTGCCACCCATAGGCAAAATGGCTTTTGCCGCCCTTTTACCTTAAACAAAAACGGTTTGCCTTTATTATTTTTACTCTTATATTTATTTATTTATTTATTTATTTATTTATTTATTTACATGGTCAGACAGGTGTTATTGACTGGTTTGTTTTATCCAGACATCAAGTCCTTCCCAAGGATCTGGGATGGCTGAATTTAATTAATTAATATTATTATTATTATTATTATTATTATTATTATTGATAAACGGGGGGACTTTCTCCTTGCCCACTCCACCCTTGCTGCAGCCACCGCTGCCCACAGAGCAGGGCGGCAAAATTTGAGGAAGGGTAAAATTTGCTGCTCCTCTAATTTTGCCACCACAGGCAAATGCCTACTCTGCCTTTCCGTTAATGCACCACTGGTCCCAAGTTCCGCCCTGAGAATCTTCAGGGGGAAAGGGTATAATGGCTGGAAGAGACACCTGCCTGAGATTCTAGAGGGCCAATTGGAGTAGACCAAGGGTTCTCAACCTTGGGTCCCCGGATGTTGTCAGACTACATCTCCCATCCTCCTCAACCACAATGGTTGGAAGAATGGATGATGGGCATTGTAGTCTAACAACGTCTGGAGCTTTAAAGTTGAGAACCCTGAAATAGACAATATTCATTGCAATGACAGACTAGATACCCCAAAACATATGATTTAAGAAAAAGAATATGTATTGCATGTTAAAAGGAACTGGCTCCGATGTTACCACCTGGGGGGTCTGTAAAGTGTAGGAAGAGAGAACTGTTTAGAATCTACACTCTCAAAAAGGTCAGGACAAAATGGTGCCCCCACCCTAAGCTCCATTATAGTCAGGTGATCTAGAAAGATAAGAACAGCCCTGCTGCATGAGGCCCAAGGCCTATCTAGTCCAGCATCCTGTTTCCCACTGTGGCCCACCAGATGCTTCTGAGAAGCCCACAGGCAAGAGTTGAGGGCATGCCCTCTCTCCTGCTGTTGCTCCCCTGCAACTGGTTTTTAGAGGGATCTTGCACACCCACCAGACTAGTAGCCATTGATAGACCTGTCCTCCATGAATTTATCTAAACCCTTCTTAAAGCCATCCAGGCTGTTGGCTGTCACCACATCTTGTGGCACTACAGTGGCAGAGAATTCCATCGATTAATTATGTGCCGTGTGAATAAGTACTTCCTTTTGTTGGTCCCAAATTTCCTGGCCATCAGCTCCATGGGATGATCCCTAGTTCTAGTGTTGTGAGAGGGGAAGAAAAATGTATCTCTCTCTACTCCATGCAAAATTTCATACACCTCTATCATGTCTCCCCATAGCCGCCTCTTTTCCAAACCAAAAAATCCCAAATGCTGTAGCCTTGCCTCATAAGGAAGGTGCTCCAGGCCCCTGATCATCTTGGTTGCCCTCTTCTGCACCTTTTCCAGTTCTACAATGTCCTTCTTAAGAGATGGTGACCAGATACCACAGTCTGTGGCAGGGCTTCGCCAACTTGGGTCCCCAGATGTTGTCCTACAGTTCTCATCATCCTCTTTGGCCATTTTGGAGGGAGGCAATGGGAATTGTAGTCCTACAACATCTGGGGACCCAAGTTGGAGAAACCCTGGTCTATGGTATCAAGAGTCATTAAGAGGTCCAGCAGAACCAACATGGATGCACTCTCTATGTCCAGTTCCCAGCAGAGATTGTCCACTAAGGCTGTCTTGCTTCATGTACATCCCCAGTGGATGCAGGGCAGCATCTGGGATTTTTAGACCTTAGTATTGGTTAGCTGACAGAATATGATTTTATTGTCTAGTAGAATAGGGATGGCTAAACTGAGGCTCCTCAGCTGTTGCTGGACTACAACTCCCATCATCCCCAGCGACAATAAAGTACAGCAGGGGGTGGTGGAGGTTGTAGTCCAGCAACAACTGGAGAGCCTCAAGCTGGTCACCCCTGTGACAGAATATTGGCTGGTTAGTAAACCTAAAGCTAATACCATGAACTAAAGCCATGATCCTTAAGCCACAATAGATTTCAGTAGTGATTTTCTGGTGTAAACAGCTCAAGGACTGAGGACAATGTTTTTCTCTCCCCTTCCCCTCCTCCCCTTATTCTTGCTCCAGCTGCCTCTAGATGCTGTTTAGAACTGGACTCAACAGGCATGATCTAATCTGCTATCTGACCCCTGGAACACAATTTAGCTTTTATGTTTAAATCAAAACCTCATTTCCTCCTCCTTCCTCACTGACTAAGCTCCTGGGGTTCTATTGTCATTCACAAAGAAGTCTGTCATTGTCTATTGTCACACATTTTATTTTCCTTTTTAAAAAATTTAAATTGTAACTGCATTTCCACAATACAAATAAAAAGAAGTACAAACTGAAGATTAAAATAAATCTAAAACAATAGCAAAAACCCAACATAATCCTATTATGGCTACCACATTTAACCGATTAATCCATTTGATTAACTAAATATCTTTTGATTGACTAAAAGATGCCACCAATTAGTTGGGTGACACTTAAAAAAAAAGAGAACTATTTTCAATAAATACCATGGCTACTTTCTCAAAAGAGGTATTCTCTGTTCTCTTTCATAGAAGATAAAGAATATCTCAGTAGTAAATAAATTGGCATGCCTGAGGAAGCCATTGAGTCACACACAATTAAGCATCACCAAAAACCAAAGTATGTGTTGTTTTTTCTTCACAGTTGCTTTCAAATCATATGGAACTCTATGCAAACTCAAAATGTATTTGATTAAGCAACTAAGATTTATTTAAATGGGAAAACAGTCCTAAATCAAACACATTATTTAAAGACAAAAGACAATATTTCACTGGAAAACATAGGTGTTGCTGATATCAGCTCAAGAAAAAACAAGAAATGTTTTCACTTTTCAGATGAAATTATATCAATTAGCTGGGCTGCTCTGCGCCTCTAGTTCACCGCCATCACCGTCCCCCCCTCCCACTGCCACCATCGTTTTCTTCCCACCTGCCCTCTTCCCCCCGCCCACCCACTTCTGTCCACCCGCCACTGCTGGTTTTTCCGCCGGCCGGCTGGCTCGCTCCCACCGCCACCATTTTCTTCCCTCCTGCCCGTCCCCATAGCTATCCAGCAACTGCTCACGAACTCTCGCAAGAGCTGCCACACATGGGATTAGCAACAAGTACGCCTAAGAGAGAGAGAGAGAGAGAAAGAGAGATGGATGGGTGAGTGGTTTTATGGGCCTTCTTCTGAAGTCTTACTTGTTCAGATTTTGGGATGGGGGAGGGGGAAAGGAGTAACCAGGATATTGTTTGGTGGTGGGAGGATTTAACAGTGACAAAGGCCCAGCCAACAATTGGCTATAATTCAACTCAAATTGCTACAGAATTAAGTATTTTTAAAAGTCTATTCAAAGAGTCATTGAGGTCATTCACACAATCAAAAATTGTGTTCTCCCTAGGTTTGGAAGCTGCGTGTACTCCCAATTTTCGGTGTGTAGACGCCAAGTAGGAGGAAAACCTGGGTAGAAGTGACTGTGCTCCCACACACTGTCACTTCTACCCAGGTTTTCCTCCTACTTTGTTTCCACACACCGAAAATTGAGAGCACACGCAGCTCCCAAACCCGGGTAGAGCACAATTTTTGTGTGAATGAGGTCATTGTGATTGTTTTAAATATTCCCAATAACTATAGGAATGTTATACACATTGGAAAAATCACTTGTTTTTAAGGCAGATGGACGTGTGCCATTGGCATGCATACCTAAGCATGTGCAATTTTCTAATTACTATAGCATCACAATCCCTCCCCGCAGAACCCATTTCCCTCAAAAGGCATGCCCAGAGTCTACTCCATCACAGAAGTGCTTCAGAGGTGGACCTTTCAGGAGGCGAGATGGGGCGGTCGCCTCAGACAGCAGATTATTGGGTGCCTGGAGGCAGCAAAATGCCCCCACCATTGCCATTGGAGCAGCTCTTTCCTGACCTTTGCAAGCTTTGAAAAGAGCACCTCTCCTTAGGGATGTGCATGAACCTGTTCGGAAGCCCTTTTATGGGCCTCCAAACAGGTTTGAACACCGGGCGGTTCAAAGTGTTCAACGGCGGGGGGCATAACCTTAAGGGCAGGGGAGGGTGCACTTTCAACTTCCCCCACCCGCCACAGCATTTCCCCTGCCGGTGCTCACTGAAAAACCGGTCTGGCGGGGCAGCAGTGTACCTCCCTGCTGCCCCGTCTGTTCCTCAGACTAGAAGTGACAGGAAGTCACATGCATACATCAGGCATGTGCATGCGCACATCACACTCTCCCACGCACATAATGTGCACACACATGCCAATGTGCACACGCTACTTCCGGTCACTTCTAGTCTGAGGAGTGGACGGGTCAGCAGGGAGACACATTGCTGCCCTGCTGGACAGGATTTTCAGCGAGCACTGGTGGGGGAAACGCGGCAGCAGGGTGGGGTAAGTGCACCCCCGCCCTTAAAATTACCCCCCTGCCGGCGAACCGGCCCCCGCCGGTTCTGAGCACATCCCTACCTCTCCTCACATTCCTTGAAAAGCTTGCAAGAAGCACAAGCAAAGAAGAGGCGGTGGCTAACAACCTTCTCTATTCCCCTCCACTTTCAAAGCTTGCAAGAGTCCATTCTGAAAGGGAGCTGGCCCCCACCAGGGGCGTGGGTCAAGGTAGCATTTGGTGTCTCTGCCCAGACAGTGCAATACCTTTCACCACCCCTGAAGCACTGTGACTGTGGACAGGAGAGGAGAGCTGGTCTTGTGGTAGCAAGCATGACTTGTCCCCTTAGCTAAGCAGGGCCTACCCTGGTTGCATATGAAAGGGAGACTTGAAGTGTAAGCACTGCAAGATATTCCCCTCAGGGGATGGAGCCACTCTGGGAGGAGCAGAAGGTTTCAAAGTTCCCTCCCTGGCATCTCCAAGATAGGGAAGAGAGAGAGTCCTGCCTGCAACCTTGGAGAACTTGCTGCCAGTCTGTGAAGACAATACTGAGCCAGATAGACCAATGGTCTGATTCAGTTATGGCAGCTTCCTATGTTCCTATGAAACACCTCCCTTGTAGTACCCTAACGCAAGGCAAAAGGCTAGTTCCAACATCACACAGAACCACACCTAATCCCACAGTACATCCCCAAGCTTCAGGAGCACACAGTCCCTCCTCCCCTGACCACACATGCTTCCCAGGAACCCAACTTCTTCTTTCGGGTTAGAAAGCAACCAAGATCATTCTGATGTCTCAGCTGATCAATCTTGGTTTATTCTAGCCAGCTTCCTTAAAGCCGACTTGGATCTGACACCCACTTTGAACTTTGGTTGGAAGTCTTAGTTTATTTTCAGGAAGTTGGTTAGAATAAACCAAGACCAGCTATTTTGGACATCACAACCAATCTTGGCTTGTTTTTTTAACTGCAATTGGAAATTGAATTCTTCTAAGTCTCATGTGGGCAGTGGAGGGAGAAGTAAGATAAAGTGTGCTGTCAAGTCAATTTAGACTCCTGGCGCCCACAGAGCCCTGTGGTTTTCTTTGGTAGAATACAGGAGGGGGTTAGCATTGCCTCCTCCTGCGCAATACAAGATGATGCCTTTCAGCATCTTCCTATATTGCTGCTGCCCGATATAGTACCAGCGGGGATTCGAACCAGTAACCTTCTGCTTGTTAGTCAAGCATTTCTATGCAAGTACATTGTTAATAGCCAAGTTTTAACCGTGGTTCCACATGATGTCTGAAATAGCCCAAATGGAATTTGGAACAAAGACTCACCAGCTTAAAACAGAGGGATGGTTATATGGCAAAAAGCAGTTCCTGCATGCTTGCTCGTCCTAGAGTGTAAATTCTTTACAGGTATTTATATACAGGTAATTTGTATTTGTAAATACAGATATACAGGTATTTAGAGCTAATCCTAATCTGTTTTAGGATCAGGGGAACATAAGGACAGCCCTGCTGGATCAGGCCCAAGGCCCATCTAGTCCAGCACCCTGTTTCACACAGTGGCCCACCAGATTCCCACCAGATGCTGTGGGAAACCCACAGGCAGGAGAACAGGTTCGGAAATGTCCATCCCAAACTGGGCTGTGTAGGTTTGGGTTTGGACTCTACTGACCCAAAATTTGTACAGGCCTAGTAACTGACATAAATCTTGGTTTTACACTGGCACATTATCAGAAGTTAAATGACTTGTAAAGTAGTGTCCTACAAAGATGGACAAGTACCTAAAAGTAGTTTGAACTACTAGTTAATTACATTTTAGGAAAAGTAATTGAAACTACTTTTGTAATTACTCTGAAGTAATTAAGTAGTTTCAACTGCTGTTTTAGAACTATAAGCACTTTTATAACCTCTCCTGACCCCAGGTTGAAAATTAAAACTGTAAACAATGTGAAAGTGGTCAAACAAAGCAGATTACTGGAATCTAGATATTTGTTATACTCGACCTCTGCTGACTCTCCTTCAGTTAATTCATCTCAAGAATATTTTCATCCTTTCAGTGAGCAAGCAAACCACAGGATGAAGTGAGGTGATATTTTGAGAGATGGAGCTGTAGTTTATGAGAGTCAGCAGTCAACGGTAAAATTAGGCTCCATTTCTTTTATCTTGGGATAAATAATCACATAGTACAGTAGCAATTAATAGTTTGATCTGCAGCAATTAACAGATCTAAGTCCCAGTCATGAAAAGCTTCAGCTGCTACGTCTTGCAGATCAAACTTCTGTTAAAGGCACTGGAGACAGTCAGGCTGCGTGTTTTTTTCTGATCAGCTGCCAACACTATCAATACAAGATGCACATTTACTTATTGGTGTTAGAGCTTTTGAGAACTCTTTATCTTCAGTGGGGAGAATGGATAAATAGCTCTTTCCTAGCTATTTGTAGCGCACAGCTGGTTATAAATTCATCTATTCTTAGGACTTAAAAATATTTGCATTTGTAATCAATTGTGCTGGCTCGCTCGCTCAGAAAGGGCTTCCTTTTCATTTGGCTTGATTAAAGGTTTTCGGTATTCAATCACTTGGCTGCAAATCAAGCCTGGAAAAATCACACAGCTGCATTATGTTTAAAGACCAGAAACTCCTGGAACTAACGGATTTAAAAAACCTCAAAATGCCTAGGAAATGCCCCCCTATAACCCAAGGGTACAGGGGGCTTGCTAGTGGTCTGGGGGCAGGCTGTCACTGGTGACCCCCCTGCATGTACATACAAGGCCTCACCCATTACGTCCACATCAGCATGCCAACATAGGGATGTAGCTAGCATTGGGATTGGGGGGGGGGTTGTGTGGTCCCTCTCCTGCTCCTTCCCAGCAGGTACACAGGAACTGCCTTATACAAGTCAGAGCATCTAGCTCAGGCCTGCTCAGCTTCAGCTCTCCTGCAGATGTTGGCCTACAACTTCCATAATCCTTGCTATTGGATTATATGTCTGGGGATTATGTCTTGGAGATGTCAGGGAGGGAACTGGGAACTTTCTGCATGCAAGTATGTAGGTGCTCTTCCCAGAGCAGCCCTATCCCTTTAGGGGAATACCTTACACTGCTTACATGTAGTCTCCCATTCAAATGCAAACAAATGCTGCTTAGCTAGGGGACAAGTCATGCTTGCTACCACAAGACCAGTTATCCTCTCATTTCATATCCTCTCATTTCATTCAAGCGCTGTCAGGGTGCTTTCTTTCTCTCCCTTGTGCTGAGAAAGAGAAAGAAAGCACAGTCTGTGCTTGAATGAAACGCCAGCTGGGAGGGAGCTGGGGAGGGGTCACACCTTGCTCTCCCAGCCGGCAAGTGCTTCATTCACCAGCTGGGTGCAAGAGAAGGACAAGAGGGTGCCTTGGGGAGGGGGGGGTGTCATAGCAGCCCCCAACTCTGGTGGCCCAGGGACATTCGTCCCTCCTTGTCCAATGGTGGACCCCCCACTGCTGTTGCCCCAGGCCAACTCAACCCCCATTCCCACTCATTCAAACTCACTAATATACCTTGCTATATCCCACCAGGCCATGTGGGTAAATTAGATTCTGCTTTGTCAGAACGGCATGATCTTGAAGCATGACTGGCTGACCTGCAGATTAAAAGCACTGATGCATGGATGTTGCGCCAGTACAAGGCTGTCAGGCTAGCTAGTCGCACTGTGTCTGGAGCTTGCGTTCCAGCCTAGTGTTGCGCTACCACAAGCACATTTATGCTTGTGCAGTAGGCGTACAACCTATGACACACCTCCTGTTTTAAGGGGGAGTTTTAAGGGCAATGGTCCATTTTGAAAATCCCACAACTTTGCGCAGTTAGTTACACAATCTTCTTGTGCTAGCACAACTTTCTGGTACAAGCGCAGCATTAGTCTGGATGCCAGCAGTCACCCTTTAGAATGCTGAGAATAATTCAGCACCATCTTTTTAAATCTTTTTAAAACTTCTGGTAGCTGAGGCACGTGTGTGTGTATATGTGTGTGTGTGTGTATGTGTGTGTATGTATATGTGTGTGTGTGTGTGTGTGTGTGTGTGTATTCTATGTATAAAAATCAGAGGTACACCTTTACACATGAAAAACAGTCCTCTCCTACTCTGGGCAAGTGCCCGTAGTTGGAAGTAGGCAAGTTTAGGACAGTCACATGCAGAGATGCAACAGGCAGCCTCCCAAAGTGTTGATTGTTCTCAGAGTATTGTCCACTGTAGGACTAAGAGCAGCTTCAGAAGTTGTTTTAAATCAGGAAAGTGTGGGGGGGGGAGGTTACGCCCCCCCCATTCCCCAGCACTGCTGCTCCAATCAAGTTTGAATTTACCACCCCTCCAGCTGCATTAAAGTAAACATAGAAGTGTCAGATCTGATGAGGATTTCCCAGTGTGGTTGGCCCTTTTGAAACCAAGGGCCCTTACAGATGGCAAAAAGATGTGGGAAGTTTTCACACAAATTCTAACCACAAGATTATTCACCCTCCGCACACTCCCACAGGCTTCCATCCTACTTCCTAGCACAATCTTGCAATTTGGTGATACTATGTTCAGATGCAGAGCAGGGTTCTTGTGTAGTTTTCACAGTTTCACCTGCTGGCCAGCCCTTTCCCCCCTGTTCTTCAGAAAAGTGGTAATGAGCACTTGTTGGGATGGAAAGCAAGAGCTGACCAGCAGGTGGCACTGTGGAAATTGCACAAGTACCCTGCTCTGCATCTAAGCACAACATTGCCAGATTGTGAGATTGTGCTAGGAAATAGGACAGAAGCCTGCGGAAGTGTATGGAAGGTATGCTTGTGCTTACTGTTTACATGAGAACTTCTCACATCCTGCGTCTTTTTACTATCTGGAAGGGTCTTTAATGAAAGTTGCCAGCTTTTTTCTTTTTAAACTGGGCTTCCTCTTGAGCATGACAATTTTAGTAGGCAACATTTCCCCCTTCACATTATCTCCATGACAGAAAAGTGATTCATTAGTTTTAAACTTCTGCATGTCAGGGTACTATTAAACAGCAACAGCAGGAGACAGGGTGTGCCCTCAACTCCTGCCTGTGGCTTCCAGGAGCATCTGGTGGGCCACTATGTGAAACAGGATGCTGGAGTAGATGGGCCTTGGGCCTGATCCAGCAGGGCTGTTCTTATGTTAACAGTAGCTCTAAAAGAAAGTGGCAACGCAAAGCCAAGTGGAGGAGAAATACTAGACAGCTGAAGGAGCAATCAGCGACACACAAACTGTAACCCAGAACATAAAACAGCATTCAATCATTTTAATCAGATTATTTTCAATGCAAGCTAATGAATTGGAAATGCTGTCTGGGTTTCAGACTGAAGTGCAATCCAGCTTAAGCAGAGGGAAATGCAATGCATAACAAAGATGAGTTTAATATTGTGCTGAGGTTTACATAACTGCAAGTTTTCCACTTAGCAATTAGTTACATGCCCCATGCTCTGAGAGTGCACTTGTCATACAGTCTTAAAAGGAAGGCACATGCGTTGCATGCATAAGGTCCTGTGTTCTGTTCCTGGCGTTTCCTGTTCAATTGGTCCCAAGTAGCAGGGCTGGGAGGATCAGGGATAGCTAAATTGCAGCTGGGGATGACGGAAGCTGCAGTGGCCTCAGGTTGGCCACCTCTGCTCTAGATATCTGCTGTCACAGTTCAGGCAATGCTGAGCTAAACAGACCATCGATCTGTTTAGCTCGGCATAAGGCAGCATAGAAGGCAGACTCCTATAAATGGACAGAATCACTGGTTTTGAAGGCATTCAACAGATTGTTTTATTATGAATGCCAATATTTAAAACATCTCCAGCAGCTGTCTGTCTAACCATGAGACTGTCCTGTGAATGAAAAACCATACTTGGTGTATTGGTTAGAGTGCTGGACTAGGACTGGAGAGACCCGAGTTCGAATCCCCATTCAGCCATGTTACTTGCTAGGTGACTCTGGGCCAGTCAATTTTCTCTCAGCCTAACCTACTTCACACGGTTGTTGTGAGGAGAAATTTAAATATGCACTGCTCTGGGCTCCTTGGAGGAAGAGTGGGATATAAAATGTTAAATAAATAAATAAATGCCTCCCTAAGTAATATACACCATTGCCAATCTCTTCATACAAACAGGAATGTATTTTTCATATGGCCTTTCTGCTTGATCTGGGGTTTGGGGGTAGATTTTTGTGCCATAAACATCAGTTGTACATATCCCACATCTCTGCCCTCCAAACAGGGCTTCTGTTGTAGAGATACTGCATTTCCCCCATTCAAAGGCAAGATTTTATAGTTAAGAAAATACTATTCCTCTCCACCCTGTTCTGCGTCTGTACCCCTCTTCTGGACACAGGAAGTGGAATTTGCAGGAACTCTCCAGGGCTTTCTGAACTCCAGAATACATTAATGCAAGGGTCCTCATATCCAGATCCCCAGTTATTGTTGGACTACAACTCCCATTATCCCTAGCCACAATATCCAAAGGCCACTGTGGCTGAGGATGATGGGAGTTATAGTGCAACACCTAGGGGCCCCACATTGAGAATCCCTCCATTAGCAATCACTTTATGTGAACACATTACAAACTCACTGCAGGTTTTATACCACTTTCAGCAGTCATAACTATCCTCAAAGAATCCAGGCAATGGATGCTGAAAATTCTGTCTGAGATTCCTGCCCCTGCCCCCCACATCCCCAGTACTATAGTGATCAGGAGTGACGGAATGACCACTTCATACATTTACTTCTGCAGTCTTATTGACACTTATCCGGGAGTAAGTCCTATTGAAAACATTGAGACATACTTCCAAGTAAACATTCATTAGATTATGTTGTAGGTCTGTGGTGGAAGTATGCCCAACCACTTCTGCTCCCTCAGTTGCTACATCTTAGTGATACTGTAGTAATACTGCAGGGATAAACTGTGTGGTTTCATGCTACACTGGTCCAGCGTTGTCTAAGTGAGATCATTTTTTCTGTCTCAGCATGACAAAAGGCATCATTGTAGTTTAAGTGCTTTTAGTAATCCGATTATTCTGCAAACAATGAATCCCCGGTTTTCAGTATGGTTGCTCATAATCCTAATCACGATCCAGATATGAGTTATGTGACAATGGTATCCAACACAGCCTTCAAGAGGCTGGGACTTTAACATAATATTAAACATTTAAATGATCTGTAACATGCAATTTCTGCTAAAGATTCACTGTCTAGTTAAGTCTGTAAGGAGACCCAAAAGCCATTATCAGGGAAGCGATTATTCCTGGGGTATATTATGGAGGAAAATGCATATTATGAAGCCAAACTGCAGTCTTTCAAAGGGTTTAGGACCACCTGATGTTTCCCATCTGGCAGTCTTGTAAGACTAAAAAAGGAAAAATCTGACAAATCTGGGCAACATTTTGATTACTCATAAGCAAAGGGAAAGACATATTTAATCAAAAGAACTGTAATTTCAAAGAAAATAAATTAAAGCAAAACCCCACATGCATTCTGTTTTTTTGCTATAAACTTCCACATGGAACTGTTTCCCTACAGGCATTGTAAGATTCCCCACCCCACCCTACTTTGAACTTTCAAGCATTAAATGCTCCTCCATCTTCGAGCATTTTTAGAAGGTTGTCTTTGTTTACAAGTTGCAGAACTTTCCGTTTTGGCTGTCTACCTACTACAAACTCATTGAGCCAAATTTATATAATTAACAGAATCACATGGTAAAGCTTTTCCTGGACTGTAGGGATTGAGGCTGCAGGTGGGGGAATGGCATGTTTGAATACTACCGCTATGGGGGGACCCCACATTCTGGATATAGCAAGCACGTCAAAGAAAAGCACTCTGCCTTTCCAGGGAAGGCCCTGTGTCATGCTAGTGGTCTATGTGTAGGGAATTTGGGCCACGGTGGAATAGTCTACCTAGCATACAACCCCCCAGCTGCAACCTCAAATGGTACAGTTGAAGAAAGCTTTGATGTTTGATTCCTGTGGCCAAACTACACAAGGCAGCAGATCTGTGCCTTGAACTGCAAATCATCCGTCTCTTTGTAAAGCTGGTGTGAGGATACTGTTTAGAGCATGGATTCCCAACCTTGGGTCCCCAGATGTGGTTGGACTTCAACTCCCATAATCCCCAACCAAAGGCCATTGGGGCTGGGGATTATGGAAGCTGAAGTCCAGTAACATCTGGGGACCCAAGGTTGAGAATCCCCCATTTAGAGGGCCTGTATGACCCTGCCTGACTCCTACAACCCCTCCTAACTGTGGTAAGGGGCACCTTCTCTCTGAATTTGGCTCATTTCTATTTAGCAGGGTGAGAACAACAGTCCTTACTCAACCCAACACAGCACCTCTCCCAGTGGCTATTACTAGCATAGTGTTTCTTCCTTGTGTTTCTTTTTAGATTGCAAGCCCTTTTGGGACAAGAAACCATCTTCTCTTTTCATTTGCCATAGAAACAGCTTTGAGAACTTGTTTGGGGGTGGGGAGAGCATATAAATAATAATAGCTCCAGTACTACTGAGGCCCTTCTCCAATTTTTCCTGCAATCTGAAATGTGGTGGGTGGGCACAAGAAGGGGCCTTTTTAGTGGTGGTGGCCCAAATGTGAAATAGCTGCCCTAAAGGGATTCTCTTGACTCTATCACTGCCAGTGTTCCCTCTAACAGGGATCCCCAAGCAAAAGCCATTACCGCTGGGGATTCTGGGAGTTGTAGTCAGCAACATCTGGGAATCCCTGTTAGAGGACGTTTTCTCTTCCACAGAAAACTAGACACTGTTTCAGCTTACTCCACATGGTTTGCTTTTCCTAGGAGTCTGGGAGGTAATAAGAGGTCAGTGCATAAATTATTTCTCAGTGCCATTTCTAAACCTTGGGGTGTCTTACAACAGACCAGTCCTTGACATCAACTCCTGTACATTCTGTCACTTTCAAATGACATCATTTGATCATAAACACATACTCATGAAAAATATAACCCCTCCCAAACTTCTTGCATGCTTAGGTATAATGTGGAGTTATGGGCTATTATGGTAACTGTTCACTGTCAGAGCTGTCCCGAAGCAGCTGATTTTGCAAGACTGTGATGATTTTTTTTAAAGGAAGAAAACTGCAATTTGTTTATTGTATTTTAACCACATCTAATGGCACCATCCTTGTGGTTTGCTTTTATTTCTGGCGCTATGACTTATTCTGTTGATTAGGGCAAATATTACTCATTAAAACAGATTTCAGAAAAGAGATTCTCGTGCTGCTCTGCAAACTGTAAATGTAACACAATCCTTAATTAGCATCCTTATGATTTATTCTATTTAGAACATCTCTAAAAATTCAGAATCATGAAATATGACATCATTGTGAGATGAGTTGGTTTAACATGTGAACACAGCTATATTTAATATTGCTATTGCTTGAAGTGTCACCCTGTTGTTGCAAAGTTAGGAATAAAGTTTGGATCAGATTATAAAAAGGAAAAAGTAATTTACCTTCATGTTTCAACAAAAAACTGATTGGTTAGAACTATTGCCAATGAGCGAGCAGCATCCTAATTAATGCATGGGACAGCAACCACCTGCCCTATAGATGTATTAGGTTCAAAATTCCAATTATTATTTTTTTACAAAATTATTTGGGCAAAACATTATTCCATGTCAGAAAACTCTAGGAACTGGTTATTTCTGTCCAGAAAACTGAACTGTTGTTCAGAAAACTATTGGCCTGAATTTGCAAGCCACAAAAGTGCTGTAACCATGCAATGCATCACTGCACATCATCTCTTAATTCAGAGCGTACGTATACTCAGTACACACCCCAGATGCTCACTCAAGCAGGTTCCCCAATTCACTTTGGAAGGAGGCATGTGCCAAGCCTCTTCATCAAGAGGGCGTGGGGAAGCTCTTGCCTCCAGGGCTGCACATGATGCTGGATCAGGCTAGATTGCAAGAATATAAGAGCAGTCCTGCTGGATCAGACCTCTGGAGCCCCTGCACCAGCTTGGAAAGCATGCACAGAATACTGGGCAGTGTAGCCCTTCCCAATGCTTTCCCCACAGAGCTCTTAAGAGAGGGTTCCATCTCTCTTAAAGGGCCCTCCCAGCACTGAGAAAAGTGCAGTATTGTGCAGAGGTCAGCACAGTGGGAAATGGCTCTCATATTAAAGCCTTTTTTTGCCAAAGTGGCCCCCACTTGGAAGATAGTGAAGAACACTGACAGAGTTTCCATATAACCATCACGATCAATAGCTGTTGGTAGATTTATCCTCTGTACACTTGTCTAATCTTCTTTTCTATGCTATGCACCATGTCCTGCAAGAGTGAGTGCCTTACTTTAATGGTGCATTGTGTGGAGAAGTCCTTTTAGTTTGTCCTGAATCTACTGTCAATTTCACTGGGTTCTAGTTTTGAGATGGTAAATAATTACTCTCCATCCACCATCTCCATGTCCTCTATAGTTTTATAAACCTCTGTGGCTGCCTTAACCATCCCTTTTCTAAACTAAAAAGCCCCAAACACTTTAACTCATAGGGATCCAGATCATTTGGGTTACATTTTTCAATACCATTTCCAACTACACACAGTTATAGAAATCAGTCAGATACATACTAGCATAAATCTAGTTTCTGGAACAAGAATAAAAAATGTTAGCCTCATTCTGAACTCATCTTCTTGTTTTAGTTAAAGTTTTGGCAGCAGTTATGGTGGCATTTCACCAGATTTTTCAAGTTCCGCAGAGAATATATTATAGTGATTACACAGTAATCCTTAGGAAACAGCTACTCTGACAGCGAGTTAATTTCACTGGTTAAGAGAAACCATGTTCTGAAAGTATAATGTTGTATTATACTACCTCTGGCCTTTATGGTATTGGAGGAACACATCCATAATCATACCCCATGCTTTTTACAGGTGAACTATTAATGACACTGAACATATGAAGCTGCCTTTTACCACGTCAAAATGCCAATCCATCTGAGCTAGGATGGTCTATCCCAACTGGCAGCAGCTTTAAAAAGCATATACCTCACCTTTCTCCCTTAGGATTTATGGCAGCTTACAATGAATACTGGAGCAAATAAAACAAGACTCAGAGTCTAGAATCTCAGCTGGCTCTCCCACCCTGCCATCCTTAAACTAGAGATACCCGAGTTTGGACTTAGAATATTCTGCTTGCAAAGCATGTGCTTTACCACTGAGCTATGGCCTTTCACACAACTTTGCACAGCACTGATAATTCACCTAGTTTGGGATTTACTGGGGGGAGGAGGAACAGAGGCCACTGATGTTTAACCCTATCTGCTGCTAGCACCAGTGGCCTTTCCCCTTCTCCCTCCATAAGTTATGTCTATACTATAAAGATTACATTCCCTAATCAGTGGAATGTCATGTAAGGGTGTCACTATTAGGGCATCATCTGTGAAAAGCAGGGGTATTAATTACAGTAAACCATAGTATACATGTTCTTCTCGCACCTCCTGTGCTTCACTGGTCGCATCTATCCTTCCTGAAGAGTCTTTCTGCACAAGTGTCAGATCCCAAAGTTCTGACACACTCTATCGTGACCAAGAAACAGCACACAGAGCTATGCAAATAAGAGCATGATTCTTGGTGTCTGAGGTCAGCAGGGACACAGAGGAGCCTGTATCCTAGCGCCTACCCCATATAGGTCTTTAGAGCATCCTTTTATTTTCGAGCAAACAAATGGCTGGTTGTCACCCGTATCTATAAAGAAAAAGGAAAGCACTGAAAATGTTTTTTTCCATGAAGGCCTCCAACAATGGGGTAGCCCGGCCCTTAATACCAGGGATCCCACAAGGAGCTATATAGTCCCCAGAGGCAGAAGCTATTAAACAACCCCCAGCTGGAATACTTGCAATACACAATCCTTCCTGCTTTAACACCTGCTCATCTTAATGATGAAAGATATGTTGTACACACTTTTGTAGGGAACCTGTAAGTAAAACAGTGGAATAGGGAAATGTACAGCTGGCTTTTAAAAATTGCTGTTTAGCTACAGCTGCATAAGACTTCCAGCACTACTTCAGTGTCAGGTTTGTATAAAAGATCATTTAAAATCATGTTTTTATAAAGTTTTATTTAACATCAGCCTTTTCTTGGGGGCAGGGGGAACTCTGAACTATCATCTATTTGTTTTGTTGTCCAGATGTCAGCTATCAGATAACAGAAGTATTGTTACACACTCTAGAAATGTATTGCAGACAATGACAAGGGACAATACCAGAATATTTTCTCTTTTTTGTTATATCCTAACAATTTTGACAATTAAGAACTGGGTCTAATTATTTTTAAAATTAAATTTTAATATCAAGCTCTGAATCCACAACAGAGAAATCTTGTTTTTAAAAAAGTTTATTTTTGCTGGAATGATTGCATGTATCAAGTAATTGCAACTCTCTCTTTCCCCTCCCATTAGCACTAGAACAGCCAAAAAGATATCTGAGAAACAAAAATTTGAGATAAAAATATGACCTAGCAGCTTCTGAAACAACTGCAGTGGAAGTAAAAAATCCTTTTGCACACAAACAAAAAAAATGCATGAAATGTTTCTCCTTCACCTCTCCATGGAAAAACAAACAATTGCATTCTCCTATTCAAGTGCTTTTAATGTAAAATTGCATGTATGAGAAATCCAGTTTTATTTAAAAAGACAGACAAAAATGAGATAGGAAGCTTCATAGCCCACCTTTCTTCTTGACCGGCATTCTCGCTGTTATTTCTGGCACTGGATGCAAGCGCTTATTTACTGGTATCAACAGAGTCCCGCTGGGATTGCCTTTTGAGGTCAGAACTCTGCCATCCGATTCAAAACACTTACACAGTTCATCTTAGAAACAGAGCTCTACGTCTTCACTTTCCACAGAAGCGCTCACAGTCTCCTCCAGTTAAAAACTTCCAACACCACCCGCAAAAGAGTAAGGAAAAAAGTTTAGAATTTTTGCAAGACCAGTTGTCAAAAATCTGTAAAATATTTCCCAATCTATAAAAATATACAAGAGAAAACACCCATCAGCCTACAAAACTGTATAAGAATCCCTCGTGTGACAGCAAAGATTTTGTTTTAAGAAGTGAACGTAGGAAATACAATTAAGGCACAATCCAACTCTTGGCAGTTCTAATAATCCACTTCAACACATTCCAACACCATCGAAGCTCAGGACCAGTTTTCAAATAATCCAAATAAATTTCTGAGGAAGACAGAAGTGGTTCAAAGGGACTTTTGCTGAGATCACACGTGACTTTTGCCAGTTAGGTACTGCACTGGGTCCAGGCAAGGGTCTTCTGTGTATCAGGAAAAAAGCTGCCACTCGGTTACCCAAACCGCAGTCACTTTCGTTTTTATTTTCTCCACCCAGCCTTATGGCCTTTAATGTCCCTCTGATCCTCACTTGTATTAAGCCCAAGAGGATTGAAAGCAATCCCTCGACATGGAATTATTAAAGTGACAGTGCTGCTCAATGGGCAGGCTTGGAGCAGACTGTTGTGCAGTGGAGTCATTCACTTCTTGGCATTTCTCTCCTTGCTGAGCTGCAGCTGCCTAATGAAAGAAGAGCTGCACAAGTTCGAAGGGGAGCTTTCCCAAATGTTATGCAGAGAAGCTGGAATATTAAACAGAGCACAAAGCAGGCCTTGGAGTCCGTCCCGAGTTCCCCCAATTGCTGGTTGACCTCACCAGAGCCTCATGTTTTCCCCCTTTTTTTCTGCAGAAGAGAGAAAAATAGTGACAGAGCTTCTCACTCTACAATGCTGAAAATAAACGGAGTATAATTTAGTTGCTACGTTTCCCTGCATGCATGTAAAGCCCTGGTGTAAGTTACACATAATCCTGCATTGCATTTGTTTTCTTTAATGGGTGAAAGTGGCAGTTGGGAGCTCTTTCACCATTCTTGAATTGTTTCCAGGCAGACCTTCTCTTCCTTTTTACTTGCACTTAAAGAGCTAATATTTTGAAAGCTGTATTTATTTTTTACACAGGGCGGAAGGGTTGATTTAGAGGGCTGATGAAGAGCAAGTGAACTGGGGAAAAATATTTGTGTGAAGAATGGGGTTGTGGTGATATTTAAGGACAATGAAGAAGGAAAAGCATTAATGCAGATTGAAGTTTACGGGACATCCAAGCAATATAGTGATAAGCAAGGGAGAGAGAACAGCCCTGCTGGATCAGGCCCAAGGCCCATCTAGTCCAGCATCCTGTTTCTCACAGTGGGCCACCAGATGCCACTTGAAGCCACAGACAGGAGTTGAGGGCGTGCCCTCTCACCTGCCATTACTCCCCTGCAACTGGTACTCAGAGGCATCCTGCCTTTGAAGCTGGAGGTGGCCTACAGCCCTCCGACTAGTAGCCATTGATAGACCTCTCCTCCATGAAGTCATCCAAACCCCTCTTAAAGCCATCCAGGTTGTTGGCTGTCACCACATCCTGTGGCAGAGAGTTCCACAAGAGAGAAAGGTGGATTCTGAGGGAACAGAGGTAAGATACGACTGGTAGGGACAGGAAGAGATACTAAGGTTGGTGATGTGGGTTGGAATGCTTTCCATGGTTATATTTTTCTACTGAGATGTCACGATTTCTAAAAATACAACATAATTGTGCAACATGATGAGTGGATACCAATACAATATCCAGCAGACTGGACAGTTTAAACTGCAGTTAACTTTTCTCAGGCAATTATATCTAGGAAGCGTACAAGTTTCACTCACCTCACACCATCCTACTGATGTTTAAACTATAACATATGCATAATAATCCAAACCCCAAAATCAAAATTATGAATTTACCTGATGGGCTATGCAAGCCAAATCAAAACCAAAGCTACTAAAGTTCTACTTATTGTGTCTGACAACAAGTGAAACAAGAACAAGAACAGGCCTTGAAAAATTTTGTCTGGCTCTAGGAGCCAGCCCAAATATTTAGGAACCAGACTGTCCTCTGCTCCATGGAGGGGGAAACAAACTAACCACTCACCACCAGCAATGCCTTTCACTTGTTGGGGGCTGAGAAGGCAGACTTACTGCCTGGCTTGCTCCATCCTCCTCGGCACCTCCATCTGACTCAGGCAAGCAATGAGCCAATATGACAGGAGGAGGAGGGAGCAAGCAAAATAGGGATGGCTTGCTCCCTTCTCTTCCTGGAAGGTTTCACTGGGCACAGGCAGGAAATGGACAGACATGACCAGGAAGAGGGATATGCAACCTCCCCACCTCATGCTTGCTCACCTCTCCTCCTGGTTGCATCCATCCATTACCTGGCTCAGGCACCACACTTAAATTTCCAGGCTTCATGGTGAGCTGGAAATTATTGACCCTGAACTAGAACTATGATTAGCTTTGGTTTTGCTTCCAGCAAATACACAGAGCAGTGTCTAATTTCTTTTGTTGAGCTGGGGAGGCTGAAAGTGTTTATTGTATTTAAAATTTAAAAAAATTTCAATAAAATAATTTTCATATAAAGCTTTGCATTTGTTTGAATATTTAAACCACATAAGTCGTCCCCCCATCCCCCCCGCCGACCATTTTCTGAATTGGTCCAAAAATCAGTTCAAATACTTATGGCTATTTATATGGCTCATAAAATTAAACAGAATACTTTCGTGTTTTTGCTTATAAAGTACATACCAATAAACATGCCCAGTGAGATCACAGCATAAATGAGAAAGTAACTGTACTGTCAGAAGGCTAAGATGTGAGGTTCAGGAAGCAGCACAGGTGGTAACAGAGGGATGTGCAAGAGTGGAGGTAGCAGATGTTAAAACGTTATAGAGAGGGAGAGAAATTCATCTAGAGATGAAATAGGACCAATTTACGTGTATCAAGTGATACAGAAGCATTCATGGAATCACTGGGGTTTGGGGAGGGAAGCAAACAGCTAAGTAGAGGGATGAGGAAGTGAATCAGCAAGTAAGGTAGTAGGTTTATAACACTGTAAGGTCTAAGATCTGTGCAAAGTAGCATTGCGGGTATAATATTCGGACTGTACAGAATGGAGTTGGGAAGGAATATGAGAAAGTCAGATCAACACACTATACTCCGGGATAAAGGAGGATATTGGAAGATTGTGTGAAGGAGAGGTGGGTTTTTGAATGAGGGATGAAAGAGGATCAGATGTACAAATATAAAGGAGGCTGGAATGTTTGAGAAATAAGAGGGGCATGTGACAGGGCAGAAAAAAGGATCAACATGAAGCAGTACTGTGTGTCTGCAATGTGGGGTAAAAGATTATAACAAGGCCAGAAAGATGACAGAAGCAATGTAAAGGCTGCAAGGAAGAATCAAAGTTTTTGAGAAGGGATGTGTGAAGGGGAAAAGAGATATCAGAATTGAGGTTTTTTTTGGGGGTGGGGTGGGTAGCCAGTGATATACAGAGAATGAGGGTACTCCTGGACATCAAAGGTTTGCAGTGTGTGAAGTGGGGTTTAACTGCATACATACAAAAGGGACTGGGGAAGCATAGTGTAGGTGTCAGCAACTTGCAAGATCTGGCCCCTGGGACTGAAGACATGCCCTTTCTAAAAACAGTGGCTAACCCGCAGAATAGGGACATGGAAGTTGGGGTGGGATAAGAGGGTGTGGAGACGAGCTAGAAAGGTGGATTCAGATGCTCTTGTGACAGAGCAGGAGGAAGTTCACATAAAGGTATGGGGGAAGACCAATAACCAGACAGGCCCATGAGATGAAAACCAGCAAGGAAGGTAGAAGAGAGATACTGCAGCTGATGAAGGGCTAGCAGGCTGAGTGCACAAAGAGAGAGGGGTGTGTGTGTGTTATGCTGTATAGGTCAATGACCATGGGATGATGGTGGGGGAGACCAGAGGAGTGGACAGAAAGAAGATGCCAGTGCCTAGTAAAAGATTAAATGTAAGAGAGAGCACTCATGGGAGTCTATCAGTGAGACAGGCAGACATAAGGTGCTGCTGGGGCTAATGTGAAGGGTTAAACAAAGCAGATGAGTGACAATGAGAACTCAGAAGAAGATGGAAAGACAGGCAAAAAGAACAGACAAGTGGTGATTGTGGGTATGATGGAAGGTTCATGAGGGGTTCCAAACGGCAAGGCCAGCAAGGATGCTTACAGAGAAATGTGGGAGGAATCAATGACGTTGGCAAAAGTTCTAGAGTTGCTTGTAAAGAATAAACAAGATGGAACAATAATGTAAAGAGGTGATCTGCCAGTACCTCTGCCTCTTCCACCCCGCAGCAGGCACAGTGGAGTGAAAAAATCAAGCTAGACAGAGAGCACTGAGGGCAGGGGCGTTCCAGTGGGGTAGGCATAATCTAAGGACTAGGATTAACTACTAGTATGAACATGTACAGTACATATCATTTTTGTCACTAGTTAAACAGTGTGACAGTTAACCAGTAATGACATCACAAGGTGGAGGTGGGTGGGCAGAGCAGGTAGGTGAGGAGGTGGGCAAAAAGTTTAAGTGGGGAAGGCTAACATGAAGGGGGAAATCCAGCAATGGAAAGGGGACCAAAAGAGATGTGGAGTGATCTGGTAAGACAGGTGGGGGGGCACCGGGGGAGAAGAGGACATGAGAGGCCATAATTAGAGCCTTGCTAAATCAGACCAAGGATCCACCGAATCTAGACCTTTCTTCCCAGGGATGCAGATTCCACCCCACCACCACCCAAACATTTGAGGAGTTTCCCCCCTCAACTGTCACCCCCATCATACCTAGTAAAGCCATATCTTCTGTTTTTCTTCCCCACCATTTCCTCTCTCCTCCCCCTCGAAGAATTTAAAGGAGTGGCTCCTTCAGCTTTCCATCTGCCTGCACCTCTGCCTCTCTTCCACCCCACCGTGGACAACTAGGCAGCTCCAGGAAACCCTGAGAAAAATCGCCGGCCTCTCCTGCCGTCACTCCCCAAGCCCTGGAATCCAGAGGATAGACTGCCTCTGAATGCAGAGGCTCCGCTGAGCGACCACCACCGCCGACAGAGCTCCCCGAAACCTATCCCCCCCCCTTCTGAAGAAGCCAGCGGGTCCGTCCCTCTTGCAGCAGCGGGTCCCACACATTAAGGGGGCCGGGCGGAGGGAGCCAGCCTTTCCAAGGGGCGTGCGTGGAAAAGGTGGGGCAGCTGACTGACACTAGAGCAGGATGCTAGGGCGGATCCGGGGGGCGGTGGGAGGTGTGTGTGTGCGTATGTGTGCAAGCGTCGCCCCCCCCCACATACACACCGCCCCCGCCCCCATTTCTGGGAGCCAGCTCGCCCACCCACAGAGACACTTTGCCTCTTTTGTGGTCCCGCTCAATGTTTTGCTCCCCGCCCCCCTGGTGCCGCCGCTAGGATGGAGGACGGGCGCCGTCAAGGCGGGTTGGGAAGGCGTGCGGCGGAGAGCCAGGCGGGGCCACAGCAAGCTCCGAAGCTGCTGCTGCTGCTGCTGCTGCAGGTCGCCCTCCCCGATCCGCGTCCCCGTAGCCCATTATTATTACCGCGCGGGCTGTTGCGCCCCCATCGAGGGCTCCGTGTGGCGACTCAGCCCGGCACTCAGAGGCGGCCCTGCTTGGTCCTCTTCCGCTCGCACCGCCACCTCAGCCCCGTCTCCATGGAGGCGCTTTGGCCGCTGCTACGGAAGCGGCTTCCTCCTCCATCGTCCCGCCCCTCCCCCGGTCCCTTAGCAACGCGATCGTAGGCCGGACTAGCCGCCCTTTGTTGGCCGATCGATCGATCGGATAGGTGGGCGACGCCCGCTTCCTTCCCCACTCCGCCCTTGGCGCCCGGAGCGCGCGTCAAACCAATCACGTTTGAGCAGGCCGCGCCGACGCGAAGGGGACGGGAGAGTGTGGGAACGCGCGACCGATCCG
This sequence comes from Hemicordylus capensis, assembly GCF_027244095.1. NCBI lineage: Eukaryota > Metazoa > Chordata > Lepidosauria > Squamata > Cordylidae > Hemicordylus > Hemicordylus capensis. The sequence continues at coordinate 15,114,388 of NC_069659.1, forward strand.
AACCGTCCTTGGGCGGAGCGTCTGCGTCATGTGACCGCTCAAGATGGCGGCCCCCGTGGGAACAACAAGCTGCGTGGAGGACTGAGGGAGTGCACGGAGCGATCCGTGCGCGGTTGAAGTGAAGTCCTTGGAGGGGCTGGGCCAGACCACAGAGTCCTGCTAGAGGTGAGTGGTTGCGCGCGGATGGGTCACAAGTGCGTTGGGGTGTAAGGCATGGGTGCTCAAGGTCATCGCAGTTTCTACGGCTACAGGCACGCCTGTGTTTTGGGCGCGGCCGCGAACACAGCACGATCTGTTTGAGAGTACGGGGGAAATGGGTGGCGTCGTTTGTTATCTCTCCGCTCAGGTTTTGGCTGCCATCCGATGTACGTGGGTTGAAACAGGTTCCACTTTTAACCCCAGTGCGGCTCATTGCTTGGTAAAAGCGCGTAGAACTGAGAGTACTCGTTATCTCCCTCTGTAATGATCTGACACATTCCTTACGCAACTGTGCTTTAAATGAATATTCATAAGAGATGTAGGTGTAATTAAACATCTGTAGTAGTCTCTGGGCCAGAGGTTGGGGCTTTCAATAAAACCAAATTTATGAAAACACAGAACTGATCAGATCTCTTGATGTCTCAGTTCACTCCCAGTTCCTTTATTTACGGCATTTATACCCAGTTATTTCTCCCAGCAGCTTTTGTATGGTCCGGAAGCTGACTTAATTGGCTGCATTGGTGAAAAGAGATGAATCAGTCACCTATAAAATGTGTGGTTCTATCCTGGATGCTGTCTCTTGATCACTAGACTGTGATAGAAGCCAAAAGTTGGCTTTACAAGGATTCTATGCTGATTTCTTTCCAATTATAATAGTTTTGCAAAACTTTATGCCTGAGACACTAAGCATGTCTGTACTTCAGTTGTGTTGCAGTGCCAGTGTGATATTATGTTTGAAATGTTGGTCTAGGACCAGGGAGACCTGGGTTCTTCATTCAGAAGTGAAGCTCACTATGTGCCCTTGTACCAATCAGTAGTCAATATTCAGACCAGACATAAACAGAACAAAGTTTCTTGCACACAACAGGGCACTTTTTGCTGATCCCTTCCCTTCCCTCTGCTGCCACTGATGACTTCTGAAAACCCGTCCTTGAGAGTTGCAGGACTCTCAGGGACACACTTTTGGGAGAACCAGGAACAACAGAGAAAAGGGAGGAGCAGCAAAAAATAACTTCTCCCCGATTGCACAGATTAAAATTTGTTCACTTGTCCTTAGTTTGGGTATCAACCACTGCCTCAGCTTAATCTACCTCACAGGACTGTAGTGTAGATAAAATGATAGGGGCATTACACCACCCTGAGCTCCTTGGCGGGTGAGACAGAAATGTATCAATGAATAAAGTGCCTGTACAGTATTTGTTTCAAGAGTATTTTTATTTTTATTTTGTGTGCTTTAATCCACCCCACTTCTATTTCCCCCCAATATTCCAGGGAACCAGTATGGCAGGAGAAGAGTTTCTCAAATCTACTTCGGGGAGAAATGTGCATGTAGCAAAACGAAGCCAGGCTGAAATCCTGAGAGAGAGATTTGAAAGGCTTCCAGAAGCAGATAAGTGAGTTAACAGCCTAAATCAAACATCCAAATGTTTAATAATTCCCCTTGTTTGTTCCTGCTTTCAATCCATTCAAGGATTTGCAAAGTGGCACATGGTATAAATGGTTTGTTCTAAAGAAAAGTAGCCTTCAGAAGCCCACATGGCTTTCCAGAAAGTATTAAACATTGACATGGAAACCCAGTGTTCACCTCTCTGCCTGGTCAAACTCTTATGTCACACAACTAGCCTGCCACACAATCCAGATGTGAGCAGGCATGTCCCACCCACCCACCCACACCATTCTTCAATCACATGAGTGGGGTTCAGTTGGGGCCTTAAAATAGTATTTGGAGCATATGTAGAGGAACAGCCGGGGTGAACCACACCCCTATGATTGAGGAACATGCTGGGATGTAGACTGTGCACATTTGCGTCTTAAACTATGTGAGGCGGGCAGATCAAGCAAAATAGTGCTCAGACTGGCTCGCTGTATAGCTTCCAGTATGCGGTTTCTGCTTTGGGGCCTTCATCTGTAAAAATGTAATAATTGACTTGATTGGCAATACTAAGATGACAAACCTCAAGGATTGTGAAACATTTGGCATGCAAAAAGTGGCATTAAAATAACGTGCCAGTTAACAGTGTTAACCAGGCCACAAAGGTGCCTTTTGTAGCCTATGTAATATCAGACTGATCTTTTGGTATAAAATATATTCATTCAGATGACTTTACAGCACATGGTGGGAAGCAGCCATGAAAAATCATTATATCCATCACTTGTTTGAGCACTCATCTTTATCACCTCTGCTGCGGACACAGCCATTTTGCCTAGAGTGCACTAATGGCATATTTTCCTATTCTCTTCTAAGATGAGCAAACTATGCTTACCTACGGCCAGGTCCAGGAACCTCAGGAACAACAGCTATCCGCCAAAAAATGGCTGAGCATGCCTCTTGTGTGACCTATTCCTATATACCAAGATGCAATTTCTAGTTACGGTATAATACTTTTTTTTCAGAGAATAAAAGTCTCAGCATAGTACTTTTAAGCTTATAAAGACAAACTGGATCTCTGTCCAGGGCTATGCCTGTCATTTTAAAGCCTCATGGGCACAGAAAGAGGATGTGTCAGGATAGGAAGCACAGCTATCTCCTGTCCTTCCTGGTGCAGTATTTCTACTCTCAGACCCTGTTTTTTAGGATACAAGAATCCTCTCTAGGTGCTGCAGTTCTATGCACCCTTACTTTGAATCAAGTCCAACCCACTATAATACAGTTTGCACTTAAGTAAATATATAGGATCGTAGGATCACAACCCTGACTTGATACTTGGTATAGCCATTATCTTGTTTTACTACTGGCTGTGTTTTTAGGAGCTTCTGTCTTGCACTTGTAGTTCTCGCAAATATCATAAGCCTTTCAGTCAAGTATAAAATACAGTAATGCGCCTTGTTCATAGACCAGTGATTGCATTGAGCCAATGCTGTTGTCAGTAACTCAAATATGTCTCTTCTCCCCCTCTTCTACAGGAGCTTATTTCAAAATGGATCTTACTTCCTTGCATTAAATGGAAGTCTGTGTGGCTTAATATCAAACAGTTTGTTTAGGCGTGTCCTGCATATTACTCAGGCTCGTTTTATATCCAGTTTGCCAATGGCAGTTCTACCGTTCATCTCAGTGGTGGTGATTTATGATGCATGTATTAGGAGGCCTTTAATGGAAGGTAGGTTCCTCTGTATCCAAACCAAATAATAGCATTTGAAATCTGTGTCAACTCTTGCTTTGTCTTAAAACTGCTTGTAAATTCAATGAAGATCAAAAGAATCCTTTCTTTGAATTACCGTATTTCTAAGTTACCATTATTACTGGCAATGAAAAAAGCATTTAAAGAAGCTTTACCATACCAATGCTAGGGTGGACAACATAATATGAATGGCTTCCCATTCTTCTAGTTATACAATCCCAAAACAAGGGTGCAAGTTTCATACCATGTGATATAATTTGTGCAAAGTTAATACTGCCATCCAGTACATTTATATGTAAGTGCATGTATACTTTTTCCCCAGGTGATCTAAACTGTGCAACATGTGTTTCGGTCAGAGGAGGATTAATTGGAGGTGTTATAGGTTGTCTGTATCCTGCACTTCTAGCTCTACCTCTAAACGCAGCTCTTGCATCAAGGTATATTTTTAATCCTATATCTAAATAGGTCTTGCAAATAGGTAATGGAGAACCCACCTTGAAAAGCAAATTGCAGCTGGGAGAAAAGGCTATTATCCTTGGGACCACTTGCCATTCACCCATCAAGCAGGCAAATAGCTAACCTGTATCTTTGCTTTTAAAAACATGCATTGCTTAATCATAAACCTATTTTCTGGAATAAACTTAAGTTACAAAACTTCACTGCTACCACCATCCCCTGGAATATTCTGATTGAATTACTGGTGGAAAACATTGAAAGAAAAATTGAAGATTGATTGATTGATTGTTAGATTTATATACCGCCTTTCATTAGAAACAATCCCAAGGCGGTTTACAAAAGTTAACACATATAATAAGAATGAGTTAAAAGTATTTAGCTAAAAATATAAAAACAAATCTGATATTAAAAATATAATATACAAACACATAAAACTATACATGTATAGGTGTAGATAATGGACTAAACTTGTAAATGAATGATTTTAACTTTTCAAGATACAGATGGGAGAAACTACTGGAAGTTGCTTTTCTTAGGATCATGTCAGGTATATTTAAGATCTTGTTATTAGCTTTTGGTTAATGTGAAGTCACTAGTTTATAGAACTGCCCCCTTGAAAATCTCTGTGTAAGATAATATATATTTTGTTTCTGTATTTTTTTCTAGTAACACACTCATCAGTCTCCTTTCAATATGTTGTGGCTGAGTACTCTTTCACACAACGCATAATCAACTTGTGGAATTCTCTGCCACAAGATGTGGTGACAGTCCTGGGATGGAGAGATTGCTGCAGAATTAAAGGACTAGGTCAACAGCCATTTGAGGTTCCAATCCTAACTAATCATTTGGGGGTGCAATATTAATCTTTGTCAAGACTTCTCCACATTGACTCCCTATTTTGAATAAGCATGCAGTGTTAGAGTACTTTAGTAGGCTCTAGCACATTATTGCCTATTGAATTAAGTCCTCAAACAGGTGTTAAGCCAATTCTTCAATTCTGCAGCAGTCCCTCCACCCCAATGTAGCATCACAACTGCTACAATCTAGCAATGACAGTATTTGCCTCAGCTTTTGATTGAATAATGAATTTTTAAAATATTTTGCTTCCTAGGTATTTCACATCTCCTATGCCAGAAAATGAAAACCTGCTCCGGTACTGGACCACAGTTTCAAAACCAGTCTTCAAGAAGATGAAATTTGCCATAATCCTGCAAGTTGCATTTGGCATGTATATGAGCTCAAAACATCATGATATATATATTAAAATGCTGCAGTTGCCTGAAAGTAGGAGGGATTCTTAACTGCTCAAGGAATAAAGCATAGTCGTGCAGCTATTACTTGGTGGTTTTTCTCTTACAAATCTAAATGACCTGCATATAGTAGTAATCCTATTCAGACATAGTTGTACACATGTAGGTGTATGAATGACTGCACGTGCATTCATGAAGCAACCCTAGGTACAAGCCCTCTGAAATGCAGGCTATAGACAGGAAGTGTACTGCTGTGCACTCAATAGAATGTGTTAGACTGTACACTGTACAAAGATTGTATGTTGCTGCTATATACAAAGCTCTAATATACAATATCTTGGCATGATATACCAATTACAGCTGCACATGTGGCTGGAGTTCCCACACAGAACTAGAAAACCGTCATCTAGATATCTTCAACTTAGTTTCTGTACGCAGGAGACCTCAACATACTAACTTCTCAGACACTGACCAGTTGCATTGCCAAGCAAATCTTCTCTGTTGTTGAGACTGTAGGGAAACAGTGTTCCTGCCATGCCTATCCCAGCTATAGCAGAAACACTACCTATGGTACCTGGGCTGTTAAATACACCCAGAAAGTATGCCTCAAAAGCAGGACTTTTTCTACAACCAGATAAATGTGCTCCCTGCTGAGATATGATCCTCCCCATCTCTGGCAATTTTCAAAAAACTGAAAACCCATCTTTTCGCCCAAGCTTTCTCAGCTTCCTAAATTTTAATTTCTGGTTTATTTTTAAATTGTTTTTAGTTTTCGTATATGTTTTTAACTTGTTTTATGCTATTGTTAACTGCCCAGAGACAAAAGTTTGGGACGGTGTACAAATTTGATAAATAAAATATTGCCCAACTCTGAAACAAGTTAAACAGGATTTGAGAATCTGGCAACAAGCTTCATGGTTTAACAAGTTCAGTCAGGGCTCCCTTAAACCTAGTCTTTGAATTAGTTTTTGAAACTTTTTCTCTAAGGAGCAATTTCCACATCAATTCATCTACCAGAGAGCGAGCGAGCTATTTATCTATCAATCTATCCATCTTATATACCACCCAAACTTTCGTCTGGTTTCTGCCCAAAATATTGCCTCGTGCGAACTGAAAATCTACCCTAGAACCATACAGGAAAAGGCTAGTGCTGTACAGGTTGAAATGCCATTAAACACTGAAAGCTGCCAACGGTCACAATTCCCTATGGGTGCCATAGATGTAATTACGAGTTAATGAGGTGAGTTTCACAATCAGTGAGACCCGCTGGAGAGGGTTCTGCGAGGAGTGTGGGCTTAGCCTGCTCTCCCCACAGATGATCACTACTGTCGCCCTCGGTGGCCAGATCGGCAGCCCACACAACTGCCGGCTGTATCACAGAGCCAGCAGGGGCTGCAGGGATCGGGGGACACATGGCCCCTGGAAGTTTCAGGATGCCCCACACAAGTGTGTGGGGCATGCTGAAGAGACCCACAAGCCCGGGAGGAGCCGAGGGTCTCCTCATGTGTTGCTGCGGCAATACACGATCAGGAAGCCCGGGTTAGCAGAGCACTTGCTTCAAAACTGGGCTAAGGGGAGGGCTACTTTGGCGGACTAGCCACCAGGGAACCACCAGGCTCACCTGTGAGCCCACTGGTTCTCCCTTGGCCCGCTTTCCAATGATCATGAGATATCCTCAATATTTCACACAACATAAGACTTGAATTAGAGCAGGAACTCTTCTATTTGCTGCCTCCTTTGGAGGTGGAGGGTGCATCAGTGTGTCGAATCAGTAGCACAGTAAAATGCTAGATTTCTCCAGTTTTCACTCCTGTCTCAGGGGACATTTAAAAATGGCTTTTCCACATAACCAGGATATGGCCAATACAAACAAGACACTATCTCTGTACTTAGAACACACCAGCCCTGCCACACTGCAGGGGAAGATGACTTGAACAAACTTCTTTCACAGTGCTTATTTGCCATTACTGTACTAAGAAACACCCAGGTTGGTTTTTTTAAAAAAGCGCAGCTTGAAAATATTTGTCATACAAATCTTCATACATGTGGCCCTCATTATCCATGGTTCCATTACCCATGGTTGGGAAATATAGACCAGACCTAGTTATCCATGGTAAAGGGTTTCGCTTATCTGCAGTTTGGGGCACATGGTTCCAACCTTATGTGGTCATGCTCTTCCTGCACATGCTCATGGGTAGTGAGAGGAGTTTTGAGGATGGAGGAGTAATTTAGACTGAGTTTTGTATGGTCAAAAAAAATACACTTTAAAGAGCATTTGACAGCCTTGGGTAGCCTTTGGTGTCCTTAGGGAGCCATTGGGTGCCTTTAGCAGCCATTGCTTGAATCTTTTTGGACACATCTGTGAAACCTTTGCAAGCCTGTAGGAGCCTTTCTTCAGCCATTCCTTTGCAGCTTCTTTGAGGAGCCTCTTGCAGCATTGTGCATCCCTGGTAAGATACTAATTATCACTAATAAGTTTAATTTTAATAAGATCATATTTTTAATCAAAATATTCAAAGCCAAAATTTTAAACCTGATATATATAGTACTATGCCACCTAATGGCACAGTAGGGAAATGACTTGATTAGCAAGCCAGAAGTTGCCTGTTCAAATCCCCACTGGTATGTTTCCCAGACTATGGGGAAGCACCTATATTGGGCAGCAGCAATATAGGAAGATACTGAAAGACGTTATACTGCATGGGAGATGGCAATGGTAAACTATTCTACCAAAGACAACCACAGGGCTTTGTGGTCGCAAGGAGTCGATACCGACTTTACGGCACACTTTATTTTTACCTTTAAATATAGTACTGTGCCATATGTAGTAAATATAAATTGCAATTATATTAAGTTACCCACTGAAATTCATTTAAGTATTGTACACTATATAGTACCCATTAAAACTGATTTTAAGTATCGATTCTATATACTGTACCCATTAAACATTGATTTTTAGTACATATCCATTGAAAACAGAATTATTGTTTACTGCACTGTTCTGTTCTTTATCGGGTGGGAGGGTGTTGCCCTGGACAATTACTGTACAAATTTGTACAAACATTGTACAAATATTTCCTCCCTCCAGTCAAAAAAAGCGAGTGTGTAGCAGAGAGCTTTGCTGAAGGGAGTGGCAAAAGGTCTTGCAAAGTGTTGCCCTTGAGTTAGGAGGTGCAGCTGTTGGACATGTTGGCTTGTGGGGACCATGTAGCATCCCCAGCATGCCATTATTACATCGGAGCCCACTGTCCACTCCATCAGGAAAAGTGAAACCAATATCTGCGAGTGTGTGCTGTCCAGCATGTCTCAAGAGTCTGAAGGTGGTGTTCCATCCACGTGATCCCCACATGAAACAGATGGGGTAAGGCCCTCAGTGTGTGGATAGAGGACCAAGCCCAAAGGAATGTGCCACCGAGTGGACTAGTCATTCAAGAGAAAGCACTGCGGTTCTACAGCCAGTTTGCAGTGTAAGGCGGTCAAGCAGCAGCAACATCTGAAGGTGCTGAGCGTCCAGGTGAACAAGGGCTGGTTTGAAAGATTCAAGTACCACTACAGCCTTCATAATGTCAAGCTGGCTGATGTTAGGAAGCAGCATTGGCAGACCACGAGGTGGCACAAAGATTTCTAGCGGAGTTCCAGTGGCTGGCTGAGTCCAAAGGGTATGAGCCTGAGCAGGTCTGCTTTTACCTGATATGTGCCCCCAAGCAGAAGACGAGTGCTGCAAACTCCAGCAGTGAAATGAAGGAACTCCACTGCTTTTCAAACTTGATTTTTGATGATGAAGGCCAGAGACTGAATGGAGAGATGCAGTACTGCTAACTCCAGCAGTGGAGCGAAGAAACACCCATGACTGTGTTTACTTGAAGTGGATTGATTTCTGTGCTGCCTCTCTGGCCAACCTACCAACTAGTCCAGCCAAAGGTTTGTGCTGAGAAGTGTTGGGCTTCAACTGTGGAGGATGCAGAAACTCCCCTCTGTGTGTTCACTTGAAGTGGATTAATTCTGCACTGCCTCTTTGGCCAGCCTACCCACCAGCCAGGCCAGGGGGTTGTTCTAAGTGTTGGCCTTCGACTGTGGGATGGGGAAACTTCACTGTTATGCATTACTGGAGCAGCTGAGGACCACTCCTGAAGCACTAGGATTGTTGAAGTGGCCAAGACACAGTGCGGTGCTCCATCTTAGTTTCTGCTTTCTTTTTCTTGGTAATGTTTTGGTCATTTTCCAGGGCACCAGTACCCAACACCCCGATTCCCATAGGCAAGAAGGTCATTCATGCAAGCAGATGGGAAAAGGAAGCTGGTTAAACTCACCTTCCCGCCAGCCCCCAACGAGCAATTGCATGTTTCTGGGACCGCAGACCGCGTTCCCAGACAAGCAGTGTTGGATGGCGCAGCACGCAGCTCTGAAAACTGGGAAGATGCATCCCGGCCTCCAGATATCCCACAATGCACCGTGTGACATGTGAATGCATTGGGTAATTCTCCCAGGAGATGGACACTCTAGGCATCTGTGTGCAATGGGGCTGGAAGAAGGAAGCCCAAGTTAAAGGAGCACTCGCTCCCTTAACCTTGACTAAAAGCCAGGCAAGGCAGCACTGCCTTGCCGGGATTGGGTCCAATCCCGCCAGGCCTCACACGCAGCCTAACCTAGGCTGGGCTTCCCTAGCCTGGGTTAGGCTGCACATGAAAACAGCCTCAAGGTCTCATTCAGTTTCATTATCTGCAGTTGTCGGTTGAAACAAAAACCCCACAAACAACAAGGGCCACCTGTACGTGAATACAAAATTTCAATTAAGGTAACCAGTGAAATCTGACACACAAGTTTTCACATTGCCAAGATAAGCAGAACAGTAAGAAGAGATGTACAGGCATAAACCAACGTTCTTCACTGCAAGCCCTGTGAGTCAGTGGTCGCTCCCAACCCAAAATGCTGTTTTAAGTCTGTGCAGTTCTGGTTGATGCTGAATACTCCACACAGCTCCCACCCCCACCCAGCACTGTGCAGAGGCAACTGCTCCTAATGACACTGTACCTTGCACTGACCAGCACCGGTGGGGCTCTTTTATGGCCCCAGAGCCATCTTGGAAGGTACGTACCAAGTGCTGTGGAAAGCTATATGGGGAAAGTGGTGGGAAGGACTACACTTCATCCAAGATGGTACTGGGACTCAACAAGGCTGTTTCTTTAAAATAAAATTAAAAAAAACCTCCTCCCAAACCTGAGAGAAGAACAGCCTTCAACAAACGGCAACAAAGTGGAAAATAGGCTCTTGCATTGAACATTTTCTAGCGGTGGCAGGGGGCACTTAAAGAAAGTGAAGAGCACCGGTATCAGAAAAGTCAATGCAAGTGTTTATTGTTCAATCTGCTTAGTTGGGACTGTGTGCTCAACTGCTGCCTTATATGAGACAGAACAGAAAAAGACACACTATGAGTTCATCTCTGTCTGGAAGAACTGAAAACTAGCAAATCACCAGGGCCGGATGGCATCCATCCTAGAGTCCGCAAAGAACTCAAATGTGAAATTGCCGACCTTGTTAAAATATGTAACTTATCCCTATAATCAGGTTCTGTACCAGAGTACTGGAAAGTAGCAAATGTAACACCGATTTTCAAATAGGGATGCCAGCATGGCTTCCGCAAATCACCAGGGCCGGATGGCATCCATCCAAGATTCCTCAAAGAACTCAAATATGAAATTGCCGACCTCCTTGCCAAAATATTTAACTTATCCCTGAAATCGGGCTCTGTACCAGAGGACTGGAGAGTAGCAAATGTAACACCGATTTTCAAAAAGGGATCCAGGGGCGATCCAGGAAATTACAGGCCAGTTAGCCTAACGTCCGTTCCAGGCAAATTGATGGAAAGCATCCTCAAGGATAAAATTGTAAAGCACCTAGAAGAACAGGCCCTGCTGGGAGTCAGCCAGCATGGCTTCCGCAAAGGTAAATCTTGCCTCACCAACCTTTTGGAGTTCTTTGAGAGTGTCAACGAGTGTGTGGCTCAAGGTGATCCAGTTGACATAGTCTACCTGGACTTCCAAAAAGCTTTTGACAAAGTTCCTCATCAAAGACTCCTGAGGAAACTTAGCTGTCTTGGGATAAGGGGACAAGTACATATGTGGATTACTAACTGGTTGAAGGACAGGAAACAGAGGGTAGGTATACAGGTGAAACTCAGAATATCGTGCAAAAGTCCATTAATTTCAGTAATGCAAATTAAAAGGTGAAACTGATATATGAGACAGACGCATTACATGCAGTGAGATAAGTCAAGCCTTAATTTGTTATAATTGTGATGATCATGGCGTACAGCTCATGAAAACCCCAAATCCACAATCCAAGAAAATTAGAATATTACATGGAACCAAGAAGACAAGGATTGTAGAATAGAACAATATCGGACCTCTGAAAAGTATACAGTGTACTGTGCTTGATTGGCCAGCAAACTCGCCTGACCTGACCCCATAGAGAATCTATGGGGCATTGCCAAGAGAAGGATGAGAGACATGAGACCAAACAATGCAGAAGAGCTGAAGGCCGCTAATGAAGCATCCTGGTCTTCCATAACACCTCATCAGTGCCACAGGCTGATAGCATCCATGCCACGCCGCATTGAGGCAGTAATTGCTGCAAAAGGGGCCCAAACCAAGTACTGAATACATATGCATGCTTATACTTATAACTCCAACTTCAAGTATACGCTGATGGGATCTGAGCTGTCGGTGACAGACCAGGAGAGGGATCTTGGGGTTGTGGTGGACAGCTCGTTGAAAGTGCCGACTCAGTGTGCGGCAGCTGTGAAAAAGGCCAATTCCATGCTAAAGATCATTAGGAAGGGGACGGAAAATAAAACGGCTAATATTATAATGCCCTTATACAAAACTATGGTGCGGCCACATCTGAAGTACTGCATACAATTCTGGTCACATCTAAAAAAGGACATTGTAGAACTGGGAAAGGTGCAGAAGAGGGCAACAAAGATGATCAGGGGCCTAAAGCACCTTTCTTAGGAGGGAAGGCTACAACACCTGGGGCTATTTAGTTTAGAAAAAAGACAACTGCGGGGAGACATGATAGAGGTCTATAAATCATGCATGGAGTGGAGAAAGTAGACAGAAATTCTTCTCCCTCTCACATAACACTAGAACCAAGGGTCATCCCATGAAAATGCTCCGAAATTTAGGACCAACAAATGGAGGTACTTTTCACACAATGCATAATCAACTTGTGAAATTCTCTGCCACAAGATGTGGTGACAGCCAACAACCTGGATGGCTTTAAGATGGGTTTGGATAACTTCATGGAGGAGAGGTCTATCAATGGTTACTAGTTGGAGGGCTATAGGCCACCTCCAGCCTCAGAGGCAGGATGCCTCTGAGTACCAGTTGCAGGGGAGTAACAGCAGGAGAGAGGGCATGCCTTCAACTCCTACCTGTAGGCTTCCAGCAGCATCTGGTGGGCTACTGTGTGAAACCTGGACTAGCTGGGCCTTGGGCCTTGGGCCTGGTCCAGCAGGGCTGTTCTTATGTTGGGTAAAAATAGATCATGATGGGAATTGGGCAGGGGAAAGTGCCTCTACTGGCAAGAACTAAAAATCTTAAAGAACTGCTGAAAATTCCAGGTCAATGAACATCAATCCTCTGCCTATGTAGCATTTGATCCTGGATGACTACTCAGACTTAACATGTATCACCAAGATTTGGCTAGAAAATGTCAGGCAGCAGAGGTGGCCAGCGAGGGTGGTGCTGGGGTAGGTGGGTGGTGAGAGGTACTTTTAAAAGACATTATTGTTCATAGCACTGGAACCTGGAAACGCCTGGGTCAGTGGTGCTCCACCTGACATCCCACACAGCAGCTGTCCTGCCTACAGCACTCATCTGGCCACCATGGCGTTTCCAGGTGCCAGCAGTATGAACAATGTCTTTGCATGGTACCTTTCGTGCCTCCCCCAGCGCCACCCTCACCAACTGCCTGTCAAACAGGTTGGCTTTCACTCAGTGCTGCCTTCCAGGTCCCAGGATATTGTAGCAGCTTCACTAGTGGTGGAGGTTAATGTCACTTTTATCATGGACGGATCACTTCCTGATCAGAGTTTTAGGCTTATCATGGCCCCTTAACTCCTCAGGAGAGATGAACCTACTGTGTTTATCCACATAGAAATTTACCCACATAGACTCCCCCCTTTTAAAAATACAGGTTAAGTACAGACTATACCAGCATTTACCTGAAAAGAAGAGAACTCAGAATTTAAATGTCACCCAATTTCTAACAGAGTTGATCAAAATCTATTTTTTAAAAATGGTTTTGATTTAAATTTGATTTTTTTAATTTAAAAAAACCCCAATCCATAAAGAACCTAAGTCAAAGATATCATCATGAATATTATTTATAACTTCTAATTATATTCTATGAACATATTAACAGCAGAAGATCTGATTCGTCCTATTCTGCAGATGGTGTACTTGCAGAACACACACACAATCAAGCAAAGACAAAAGTACAAAGTACAAGTCAACGAATGGATAGATTTGGGGAACTGAAATAGATTTGAGCAAGGAGGAGGAATTGATATAAATGGATGAGGAGGGGAGAGGAGTAGAAAGTGAAACCAAGAGTCAACAGAATATATTCATGCAGTCCTGAGGAAACTTTTTCCAAATGTATCCTCCACTGTAGAAGGGCAACACCTATCATGCCAGCAGACACGCTCCATTTGGGAATATTTTAATCAAGTTCCTGTAACTGTGGATAAAAAAGGCATGTGTGCGAACAGTGCAACAATGAAATGCAAGGCCTGGTTGCCCAAATGAAACAGCATTATAAGAAGTGTGTACTACCTTCAAAAGAGGAAATCTACATCTTTAAATATGCATTAAGGTTATATTAAACAAGAATGAACTTTTATAGAATCTTCCTGACCAGTAATTGAAATAATTAAAATTCGAGTCCTTCTGTGAAGCAATTTAAATCATGATTTAAATCAAATCAACCCTGATTTCTAACATCAAAGGGGAGGGGGGCTAGTTTTGTAGTCAAATAGGGTACTAAGACTATCTGCCCCCAGAGTCTTATGGAACCAGATGGATTCTTGATGGCTCTGGGAAATTTTCCTGTCAGGACCCTAGCGGATCTCTGGAATAATGAGATGTCTAGGGCCATTAATACAAACACCCCAAGCATCCTCTTCCCAGCCACAGAGCTCTGAGGGCTTCTTAGCAGAGCTATGGGCAATGGAGAGGTTGGGGAAGCAACTGGAGCAATAGATGTGGCCAGACACAGGCTAGAACCATTACTTCGTCTCCTCTGTGGCAAAGACTATAGTGAAATGACTTCTCTATCACTACTATAGCCGCACAAAGCCATCCAGATGAATTTTTTGGGATGATGCAGATTCTGTTCTGTCATGGACCTTCTGGTCATCTGACATTTACATTCATGGCCTGCTATGAGCTATTTACAGAACACTCTGTGGATAAAGAAACATTTACAGCTTGGACTTCATGTTAACAGATCCAAGTGTTGTATGAGCAGCATCCATCAGCAATGAGATCCTTTTCAGCTTGTTTTCCCTGAGAATGTGGGGAAGATCTTTGAGAGTGAGAGCCTCTCACTCCACATGCATGCTCAACCCTTACCCTGCCTGATAAAGCCAGCCAGGTGACTGGCTGACAGGGTGGGATTAAACAATTGTGCCATCCGCTTTAAAAAGGCAGTAATCTGCTCTCTGTTTAAGAAGCTATTTTAATCCTGCCCCCTTTAAATATTGTTTCTCACACTGCCCTGTAACAAAGTTACAGAATGGTCAACAGGCAGTCAGCATCAGTTAGTTAGCCCCTGCTAACTGAGCAAATGGGCACCTTTAAAAAGTGGTGATTCTCTTTATTTAGCAGGGGGAGAGCAACTGGCCCTATCCACCCCCAACACAGTATCCCTCCAGTGACTGTTGCTGGTATCTATCTTATGATTCTTTTTAGATTGTGAGCCTCTGAGGACAGGGATCAATTCTATTTATTATTTCACTATGTAAACTGCTTTGGGAACTTTTGTTGAAAAAGTTCCTAAAGCAGGAACTTTATATATCACCACACACACTCACTGTAGCATCCAACATGTGAGATTATTTTGTGCAACCTTTATTATTATATTATTTATTCGATTTCTATACCGCCCTTCCAAAAATGGCTAAGGGCGGTTTACATAGAGAAATAATAAATAAATAAGCTGGATCTCTGTCCCCAAACGGCTCACAATCTAAAAAGAAACATAAGATAGATACTAGCAACAGTCACTGGAGGTACTGTGCTGGGGTGGACAGGGCCAGTTACTCTTCCCCTGCTAAATAAAGAGAATCAGAGTTCACATGGGAAGCAGCAGCACGCAAACCAGCATTTCTGACTGGCACCCTCCCTGCTCAAGTTTGCAGACAGAGCAGTATCACCCAGTCCCAAAATACAAAAATGGCATGCTGTTTGAGCACACACATCACTCTCAGACAGAAGTAGTTGGATGTAACAGCCTGTATATTTTTACAATAATCTAAAGAAGTGTTTCACTTACGTGAAGACAACTTCTCATGTCCTAGTTTAAGCTGCCACACATATAAAAGTTTCCTTTTCTTGTAGTGGATATCTGTGAAGCTTTTGTTTAAACTGGTCAGTTGTGGATACCAAATGGTGCAGTGTTTAGTGTCAGACTAGGACTAGGGAGGCCCAAATTAAATCCCCATTCAGCCATGAAACTGATCGGGTGACTTAGGCCAATTACCCATCTCTCAGCCTAATCTACCTCACAGGGTTGTTTTGAGGACAGACATAATGATGTACACTACTCTAGGCTCCTTGGAGGAAGAGCAGGATATAAATGTAAAAATAAAATTTTCATTAGTTACCAAAACCTTCTGAATAGCAATTACTGATCTAGGCACAACCAGGGCCTAGAAAAGTGTTTCCAACATAGCTTTTCTGAACTTTGGGAATAAAAGCAGAAATTTTCTACTCAGATGCTAAAAACCAGATAACTTTACCTAAAATTATTGCAAACCAGTCCAAAAATATCAAAAGGGGAAATGTCTGGGATTTGGTTACATAGTAGCAGATCGATGGTAACTCAGACAAATATCCATTTGGATGGATGCCAGTTCAAGACATGGCTCCCCACAATTATTTTGATGCCATCTCTCCAGGTAGTTACAGGGTGCAGAAAAAAATGATTCCCCCCACGGATACTACTAAGCTGTTTAAAAGAAAGAAGAGAGAAAGAGGTTAATTTGCAGTGTTAAGGTGCACACAAACGTACATCACATTTTAGGAGTGCAATAGTGAACTCTCTAATTTCATGACATGATGTAGGCTAGATCATGCCACAAACACAGAGTGTGAGAGTGTGTGTGTGTAATCGTATTTCCCATCTATATTGAAATGCACTTTACTCCATATATCAGGTACTGATGCAAGTCAACTATTGTTGATAGCAAACAAAATACAAGGCATTTCTGCTTCAGGAAACTTCTACACAAAAGCTGCCTGATTCAAGCACATACGAAAACAAAACACCATATTAAAAACAAAAATTACAGTTTTTAATTATGTTTGAGGTAGTCTTTTGCTGATTATGCCTCATAGGAGGCAGGTTTTTCCTTTCTTGCAGTATATGCCTCCAATAAGTACCCTAAATTATAATAAAATATTTTAAGCCACAGCAAACTGTAAACATGTTCCTTGCTTGTTCATTCAATATTCCTACCAAGGTTAGAAATTTGACACTCAAATGCCTCAGGGACATAATATATTTCTAGAAGCAGTGCTATGTAGCTCACATGATACAAGATTTAGCCAGCAGCTGCAGATATCACAGGCAACTTAATAAATATTACTACTTTAAATCAGGGATGTACCAGATAAGCATTCAGAACCTCTGGAACAACAACTTTCCTTTAACTATGTCCAAGTTCCATTATATGGATAATCTTAAACAGATTGATCTCTCTATATTTAAAAATCTATATTTTTTTACATCTGCATACTCATTTTTATTCAGCTAGAAAAGAGTCTGCAAGGGACTGTGAAGTCCTGGATGCTGCATTTTGAAATATCTACTGCAGAACAACCAACCATACTGTAATCATAACTGCAAGTTCTCCTATAAGGCATAACAATGCATAGTGGGTTTTTTTCAATGGCAAACATTTTCCAATATGAAGGTTATAACAGAACTACACTAATGCCAATACAAAGTAATGTTAAATGCAGAATAAAATAGCAAACTGTAAACTATCAACAGCTGATGGGTTCCCATTTTGTTGCTTAAATCTTAGCAGCAACACACTTAGTTTGCTTAAATATGAGCACAAATGAAAAATAGCTAACAGAATCTAAAGCAAACTGGAAAAATAGAGTTTCAAATAAAACAAGAAGCTCTGCTTGTATTTGATTGTCTCATACATTATTGTATTACTGTAATTACGGTCACATATGCAGAACTAAATGGCAACCGTGCTCTTCTAATAACCTGATCAAGAAGACTTGGCAGGAAGAGATAGTAATTCATCATCTAGACTGATGGCAGTTGTGAATTCTGGATAGTGACCCTGCATCATCAACACCACAAACATCCTAAATCATAGTAAAAACCCTCTGGAACATAGCAATAATCCATCCCCAACCTCAGAGATGAATAAGCATTTATTAAGCAACCTAAGCCACAGTGCAGTTTGGATACTACCACATTAACTCAAGTGTTTTCCAAAGAAGCCACACAGCCAATATTTTTTTAATACCACTTTTCAAATAAAAACTTAAATTTTTATTAAGATAGGAAGAAAAAGTCTGTTGAGCCTTTAACTGGAAGATAAGCACATCTTGTTTTATTAGAGCACTGTGTTCTCATTAATATGACAAAACTAGTTACAACAAAACATTCACATATTTTTCAAGTACTATTAAATTATTCAGTTCAAGGCTTCCATTTCAAGAAATATTTAACAATATTCCACCAAATGATTAGCAAGAAAGAAAAAACCATTTGCAATTCTATTTGGTTTAAACAAACTTCAATAGGCACTAAAATCCCTGCAGTCATATTTCTAGGCTGTTTCTAGGCAGATGTGTCATTCGCCATGTTGCTGAATGAACAATTGCTCTGCATGTATTTGGATGCAACAACTTATTCTTCAAAGAGCAACACCATATAGATGGTGGCCAGAATCAAGTCCCAGAATAGTGTTATCCGCAATAAACTATTTTAATTATACAAAATAAAAGAGGAGGATGATTTCCATTTTAACTATAATGTCATGTTAACACGATGCCCATTGTGAAAAGTGACTAAAAATGCATCAGCTTCAAGAAAAAACTCACTGGCTGATATACTGTGCAAGGGTGCATCAGTCCAATAATACTGTGTGCATGCAAGTTTAACAAATGCAAACACTGTGCAAATGGGCTTACTCTTGTGTAACATCACTTGCACAATGTATGTTTGCACACTTTGCACACGTGCAAAACCTGCATGCAGAAAACGTTACTGGGCTGACGTGCCCTTCAGTATGTCAGCCAGTAAAGTGTGTATAGCAAATGAAGGCCTGATTCCTAGAAAGAGTTACTAGCAACAGGAGAGGCAGGGGTTGTAGACCCTGGCTACGAAACTGAACTGCAAATGGTCACAAAGTTACCAGGAGGGATCATACATGTTTAACCAAATAATTTTAGTTTTCCTCACCTATTAAAAAAATTCCATGCAGAATGTCAATTTAAGCTAGAATTAAAGACATATCTATTTGTTTATATTCCTTCAAGTATGGGTATCTAGAGGAGGTCATTTAGAGCAGACAGATTGCAGTTACACCAAAGTATAAAATGGCAAATATATGGCTCCTATGTAGAGTTGCAACCTCTCCTCTTGCAACCTAGTGCAGCAAAAAAACTTGACCTGTATAAAGGATGACTGCTCAAAGATGGGAGTGTGCATGCTTCTATAACAGATAAAGGGCAGATCATCAATAGCCATATCTATCAGGAGAAAAGCAGATTAAAATTCTCATTTGGCATCTTAAGCATACATCTTATAAGCAAGCTGCACTGAAATCAACTTTCTGACTGAGTGGATATGGTTAGGATTAGAATGGCTGGTCTTCACTATACTAAACGAATATTCAAGGCATTCAGCCAAACAAATGAGCATTTGAATACACAATGACCCACTGAGAAAGCAAGTGCATTTTATCATTGTCACTTTCCACATTAGGATTATGTTAACCTTTTGGATAGGTGGGATTTGTTGCTCAAGACATTCACATTATTTTATCTTTTTTTTATAAAGTGAAAAGATAGCAAATGCCCTGTTACCTTTCCCCTTTTTTTTCTCATACTACCTTTTAAAATAAAGCAGGAAGTGTGGCCAGCAGCTGGTCCCGTCTCTTCTGCCCCAAGACAGCTGTATCCACTTCAGCATAAAGAAAAACAAGGATGCTAAATACACATATACTTTAACAAACAGTGAGGTTTCACAAAAAGTCTTATCTTGTTGCACATAAATTCCAAATAGAGAGCTGATTATGCATATCACACAAGCAGTATCATTTGCTTCTAATTCAACACCAACACTTTTAAACAAGTTATACAGCAAGTCCACCTTGAGAAACAAACATTTTTCCATATTTAACACTCTTTGTGAAACCTCACTTTACATTTATTTTCACAACCCTTATTTCCCAAATGTACAGACATTTAAATATAACACATTTTAACACAACAGAAGTTTCAAGAAAAATAATGGTGCTGGCCCAAAACCAAGAATTTGTCTGCAACAGAAATTTTTCCTCAACACTAAACATGGACAATTTGCATGAGCAGTCAAGATGAACATTTGTTCACCTACAGCTTTTCCCTTCGTCAAACTATGAAAACACCAGTTGACATTCTGATTTCTTGCCACAGTGCAGTGAAACAGATGCTTACATTTAAGGTACCTGCATGAGATAACTATGCAAATTTGAGCTGTAGTTTAAGGTATCATTTATAAAAGAACAGGAAGCTGAAATCTACTAATTTTAATGTACTGCAGTCTTCAAACTGCAAATAGGTGTGCAGTGAGACAACACTGATAGAATTTCTCTGTCAGTATAGTCGGAGACTTTTGCTTGTGAAATTACCTTTACACTCACAGAAAGTAGTGAGTTTACACTCACTCTCCTTTACACTCACAGAAAGATTAACAAAATAGAAAATACTCAACTTAAAGCCAGGAACTTGGTTTATCTGGATATGCCCCTCCCTGTGTAAAGGCTAATTTGGAAAACTAATAGTGGGAGGTTATTCAAAACCAAAGCTTTATACCACTGGAGAAATCCAACTTCTAGAATAAAGTTATGGAGTTTGTGCCTTTTAAGATATATTTTCATCCATGTCTGTTAGCAAGTTACAAAAAAAAGAAGACAGTAAGGGTATGCTCTGACTAAAAATTGTTTATTACTTGCTGAATCAAGATTAACTGGCACAGATTCTACAAATTTCTCCAGGGCTTTTGAACACTAAGGACTGGTCCAGGAAACCCTGGGATAAGCATCAATGCAAAGCTGATCATTATGGGAATATATGGATCCTTACCAGGTTGCGAGGTGGAAAACGACTGTTCTTTTAACCCCTACACAACGGAGCCTGGCAGGGCAAGCACCTAAAAGAGAAACTGTCAGAGAAATTTAATAGTAATGTATAACAGATGTGTTACAATTTCACATGCACGTTTTTAACTGCCTGCTTGAGTAATATTACTATTTTGCTGTTGTCTGTCCAGTGAAGATGTCGAAGTTTATGATTCTCAACTTCCCAGGAAAGCAGAATAGATATCTGCTAGACAGCATTATTTTTTACTGGCAACCAACATTACAGGCCCCTTTAGGCCAGCATTCTTGCCAGCTTTTTTGTTTTTAAACCTGGCAGTTTTCAAGTATGCCATTGCACGTCAACGGGAAAGGTGTCTGAACACTGTGCCTTAAAAAAAAAACAGGTCTTCAGGTACACCAGTTTGGCAAACTCTATACCAAACATTACAATCTGGCACCCAAGACGATCCTCTGTTCACACGCACAGGACGGTTTGCGTTTTTGCCCTCTGCCTCAAAACGCTGCTAACCAACACGCCAGTTTCCTCTACTACCCCCACTTCCATTTCTCCTCTTTCCATCCTCTGACTGCCTCCTCCTCCACTAAGCACCCCCTGGATGGTTGCAGGCAAACACCCAGAGAATTAGTTCTGCAGAAGTGAAGAAGCGGAAATACTTGACCCTACATTTTGGCGGCGAAGGAGGAAGGGGAGATGGAGGCGGCCGCAAAAGCAGAAGTGGCCGCCCGACGGGCGCACACGGAGCAGAACTCCACGGACACCTGGTCCCGGTCCACGTGGAGGCAAATGCCGCCGGGGCTGGACGAACCGGCCCTCTTGTCGCCGTCATCCTCTTCCTCGTCCTTTCGGACTGGGAGAGCGTAATCGTGGTCGCCGCCGCCGCTGCCGCCCTCGCAGGGGAGTCGCGTCTCCAGCCGGGCCGCCACCGCCGCGTGGTGGTCCTCGAAGAGGCTGGTGCTGATCCGCAGCCCCACTTTCCCCGCCCCATCGCCGGCCAAGCGGCTCAGGAGCCGGCCCAGGGCGCTCTGGTTGGCCAGCACGGCCCGCAGGTAGCTGGTCTCCCGCTCCAGGTGCCGCACGCGGCGGCCCAGGCCTCGGTTGCGGTCGCGCAGCTGCCGGTTCTCGGCGGCCAGGCCTTGCAAGCGGGTCTCCAGGCCCATCACGTACTGCTTCTTCTTCTGGCGGTTCAGGCGGGCCGCTGCCGCCGCTTTCAGCCGGTTGCTCCCCGGGCGGGCCAGGCCTCGGCCCGGAGCTGGCCCGGCCTCGGGGCGGGGACTCCCGCCTTCTTCTTCTTCTATCTCCCAGTCCGGCCGGGCCTCAGCAGCCACCGCCGCTTCCAGCCAGTCGCCCAGCTCGAGCCCCGCCGGGAAAAGCAGCTCGTCGTCGTCATCGTTCTCCAGCGAGTCCGCCGCCGCCACAGCCTTCTCTAGGCGCGGCTCGGCCTCGTCGCCCGCCTCTCCCGGGCTGCTCCTGCCGCTCGTCCCCTCACTCAGGAGCGAGCAGGCCGCCGTGGGCTCCCGCGGGCTGCCGCGGCAGGAGGAGGAAGAGGCCGCCAGCAGCTGGGCCAGGCTGTGGCGCATAATGGCGGCCGGCGGGAGGGCGAAGGCCGGCCCTGGCCCAAGCCGCCGCCGCCGCCGCCACCACCTCCTCACGCGCTTCCCTTGAGAAACTCCACACGAATCGGAGGAGAAGGGAGCTGCGTCAGTCAGCGGCCGAGGACGACCCCACTGAATCAGTTTCTGTCAGGCCCGTTTCGGGCCGCGGGCCTCAGCGCCAGGAATCGCCGCTGCCCTGAAGAAAAGGAGGAGACAAGCCAGCGCCGACAGGCCGAGCCGCCGGAGCTGCCGCGCCTGCGCACTGGCTTTAACTGACTCACGCCCCCGTATCACCAGGCTGGGGGGTTGTGGGCAGAAAACAAAAAGGAGCTTCATTTGACCATACTGAGCATGCTCCGATGCTTCTGAGCATGCTCAGATGCACAGGGAAGGGGCCATTGACGAGAGAATGGTGATAGTATAGCATTGCTTTACCCGGGCCCATCAACGAGTCGTGCACTATGCATCATCCAAGCATGCTCAGAAGCATTGGCGCATGCTCAGTATGGTCACATGAAGCTTCTTTTCGTTTTACCCGGCCTCTTCGCGCTTTCGCCCGCTCCTCTGAGGAAACGAAATGGCGGAGGAGCACGCAAGAAGGCCCATCTCCGCGTCCTCTGCCAAGCCTTTCCTCAGCGCGGAACAAAATAATAATAATAATAATAAATAAGTGCAGTTCCAAAATACCTTGAAGAGCACCTCAACACCATAGGGGTGACAGAAATCACTAAAAGCAACTTTACTGGGATAAGCCTATATTCTGCGACGATATCTATAACAACAGCAACAACATTGACAATAAAATTCAGCCATCCCAGGTCCTTGGGAAGGACTCGATGTCTGGATAAAACAAACCAGTCAATAACACCAGACTGTGTAAATAAATAATAATAAATTAATAATATGGGCACCCTGAAATGTCTACAGGTAGAAATGAATGAAATACAGGTATTGTAGCAGTGTACCACCTAATGGGGCAGCGGGGAAGTAAATTGCCTAGGAAGCAAGAGGTCGCTGGGCAGCAGTGATATAGGAAGGTGCTGAAAGGCATCATCTCATACTGGGAGATGGCAATGGTAAACCCCTCCTGTATTCTAGCAAAGAAAAACCACAGGGCTCTATGGTTGCTGACTCCATGGCACAATTTTACTTATTACTTTAGTGGTGTGCCTGCATTCAACATAACCTGTGAATAACTGTATTGGACACTGTATATAATATATGGATAAGGCTTTAGTTACAGTAATTTGCATTAACAAAAAAATCTAATGGTACCTTAAAAACTAACACACTCATTCATTAATTTGGCTAATTCTGGTTAGAAGTTGAGATATGTTCAGTATATATTACAATATATATTACCTTCCTTGTCATGAATGAAAAAAACATATTCCACACACAAAAAACATGTTTCAAACTTTTTTATTTTAATGTTTTACGAGTGCAAAGTTTTACTGATATGAAATCCGAATTTTGACAGTGTAAGAACTGTTGTTGCTTTTTTTTTTTTTTAGCTCCGAATAAAATTAAAATCGGTAGCTACAACAGCAAAATAATCCGATGGAAGATTATTTTTAAAGTGGTGTGAGCTGTTAATTCCTGATAGTAGCAAAGCTTAGTAGATGGGAAAGGGGTAAGGATTATGCCATGAAATGGCGGAGTTTGGTATTTAACTCTTTCTCTTTAGTAAGTAAATCAGTGCTGTGCTTCTTGTAAGCCTCAAAATGCATCCGGAGCTCAGTATAGGCTTGTTCTGCCCCAACCAGCCGCCGCTGCAGATCTCGAACGCGGAGATTACTATCCACTGCTACAGCCTCTGCCTCAAAGCGCAGTTCTGCTGCCTGCTTGGCTTTTTCCATCTCTTCTGCCTTCTTCTCCAGTTGCAAGATCTCTTTTTGCTTTTCCTGCAATGCTTTGCCTCTGTCCATTGCCAGGTTCAGCAGCTCTTCTTTTTCCTTGGTCAACTTCTCCAGCTTCGTTTGGGAGCTGCCATCTGCCTCTCTTAACTGCTTTTCTGCTTGCTCCAGTTGCTCAGTGACATGACTGTGTCTTTCCTCTAGGATGTCCAGTTGGCTTCTCAAAGAGCTGACTTCCTCAGCATGAGCACTGGCTTGCTGGCTCTGGGCTTCCAGAAGCTCCTTCTCTCGCTCTTGGGCACGGTGGCCATCTTGTCTGTAACTTTCCCTTAAGGACTCCATTTCCTCTGAGAGTTCCTTAAACTGTGATGTGAGCCGGCTCAGCTCTGACTCTTTCTCTTTCAAAGCCTGGCTGAAGAGGCTTTGGTTCTCCTGGCGCAAGCGTTTGTTTTCTTCTCTCAGCTGCATGTTCTGCCGTTTGTGCTCATCTTTGAAGTGTATCATGTCTTCGTGGTTGGCGGCCAAGTCCATAAAGCGTTCTTCCAGCTGCTGGACGCGCCGTGTCTGGCTCTCCAGCCTCAGGGTATCCGCCATCCTCATCTCCTCCAGATCCGTGTTGACCTGCTCTAGAGCCTTGCATCGTAACAGGTGCTCATCAGCCCGCTTCTTCAAGATACAGATGAGCTGAGATTGCTCATGGAGGCGCGCACGTAGCATCGCCTTCTCGCCCTTCTCCCCACCAGAGAGGCCTTGGAGTTTCTCCAAGGCTGCAAAGGGATCTCCCATGTCCCATTCTAGGTCTTCTGCTGCCTCATTTGGGATTTTGTGGGGGAAAGCCATTCCTGGATTCTTCTTATCCTGAGGCATGTCAAGGAACTGCTTTCTCCTAATCAGACTCTCTAGCACTTTCTCTCAGGTCACAGTCAGCAATTCTGAACTGCTTGGCAGCTGTTCCAGTTGCCCAAATGACAGTTGGTAGAAACGTCCCAAGAATGCTGTGATCTCACAGCCCAAGCAGCTCAGACGTTCTAGAACTAGCCCATATTGCCAGTGACTCTCGACACTCAGGTTCCTCTTGCACAGTAGAGGTGAAACACAGATTTGCACTTGACAGTGAACTGTTGCAATATGTCAGTCTAGCAAAGAAGAAAGACATAACATTATTATTTTATTTATTTATATTTTTATTACTCTATGTAAACTGCTTTGGGGACTTTTGTTGAAAAGTGGTATATAAATATTCATAGCAGCAGTAGCAGTAACATGGAATGAATGCTTATCCAGCTAGTTCTTAGTTTAGGTAAATTCTTGGTAGCATTTCATGCCTGATAAAGTGTTGTATTTCAGGGGAAGGCCATTACTAATTTTTCACACTGCCTCTTACCTATCTAATTGCACTTACCAAAAGATTTATACCTCCTTCAATTCAAAATGGCTCTTGGCTCCACTCAGGGCTGGCATGGCAGGATAGGCCACTGTAGAAGGCCCGGCACTCTGGGAGACCTACCATTGACAACTGCCCTCTGCTTGGGCTCCCCCAGAAAGGATTTGGCCCACCTAGCAACTGGCACATGCTGGCTGGGTGGACCCCCTCCCCTTTCTTTGCTGGTGGATGCTGGATTGTGTGCCGTTACCTCTTCCGTTCTTCCTCTCTCCACTCTCTTTTCAACATTGAGAAAGCAAGGGAAGGGGAGGGGGAGTGAAGAGGGGGGAAGCAAGGAAAAGAGGGGGAAATGGCTTCTCACCCACTGACGGGTTGGGCACAGCATCACTGCCCATTGTGACACCACTGGGCAACTGTAATGAATGCCCTTGGTCACTGTTGCCATGTGCAGCAGGGCTCTTGCTAGCATCTGCCACCCACTCAAGGTAAGGTGAGGTGAGATGAGGTGAGCCTACTCAGGGAGGAGGATGCCCATGGAAGGTCATGCTGGAGCTGATCCAAACTCAGCTCCATCCTACTTAACTTCTTATTCACAGTAGATTGTATGTGTCTAAATACATTTATGGTAAAGTCTGTGGATTTAAGAATACCTAATGGCACAGCGGGGAAATGCTTGACTAACAAGCAGAAGGTTGCCGGTTCGAATCCCCACTGGTATGTTTCCCAGACTATGGGAAACACCTATATTGGGCAGCAGCGATATAGGAAGATGCTGAAAGGCATCATCTCATACTGTGTGGAAGGAGGCAATGGCAAACCCTTCCTGTATAGGCTCTGTGAGTACCAGGAGTCGAAATTGACTTGACAGCACACGTTACCTAACTGCATAGGACTGGGCTGTCAATCCAATATAGCAACTGACATACTCTAAAGCAGCCTTTTTTCCATGCCAATGGACCTCCCCCACCGTGATCCTTAAGTATTATTCATAAACCCCCACCCCATTGGTAAAATATATTTTCATAAGGCTCCAGTAAAAATTAGAGTGGGGTGCGGGAGTACTCAGGATCATTATTTTCAAGAACTTTATTCTGGCTCACTAGGAAGCAAATTGAGTTCAGCACACATAGCAAAGAATGTGTGTAAAAAAAACTCTGAGCCCTTTTCAAATGCATTGCGGGGAACAATAGAGCCCATTACACTCTGGTGTGTCTTGTCAGCAGTGAAGGTTTAATTACAATTCAAGAAAAATAAAGGCCATGCCGTATTTGATTATAAAGGATGTTTGGGGGAAGTTACCTTTATATATTTACTGTAATTTTCCACAGACCTTCTGGACCTACCCCGTGGACTCCTAGAGCTTCTATAGACCCCCAGATTAAGAACCTTTGCTGGAAAGTACCATCTACATTGATGGAACTGTATCAGTAATACTCAATAATATATCCTGGGCATCTTTGACTGGCATCTGTGGCAGCTGAACGGCTCACTTATTGGGATGAGATATGGCCAACTGGACAGAATCTTTTACAGATGAGTAATGGCTATTTTCTTCTTTCCTTTCCAAATTTTCCATTCTTGTATTCCAACGGTGAGGTTTAATTCAACTGGAAAGGACTGTAGACAAGTCAAAGGTATAACACCTTGTTGAGATTATTATATTATATATATATAGATCCCTCAATATACATGGCACTTGATGGAATAACATAAGCAGAAGACCAGTGACTGTCTTTAGAAACTACAGTCTAAATTTTGACTGTGAAGAATATGGATATTATTATTATTTATTATTATTACATTTTATATCCCGCTCTTCCTCCAGGAAGCCCAGAGTGGTGTACAACATACTTAGGTTTCTCCTCACAACAACCCTGTGAAGTAGGTTAGGCTGAGAGAGAAGTGACTGGCCCAGAGTCAGTCAGCGAGTCTCATGGAAGTATGGGGATTTGAACTCTCGAGTCTCCCCGGTTCTAGTCCGGCACTCCAACCACTACACCACGCTGGCTCTGATAGGTAAGGAGAAGCAGGTCAGAGGAACCAGGGATGAACGTGAACAAATGCAGTTGTGTGCAGAGTGTGATTCAGACAAACCAGATCCTCCCTCCGCCCCCAGTGCAGCAAAGGGACACGCCAGTAAGACATCTGTGAAAGACCTCAGGATGGGCACGCTCTCAGCATGTACCTCTTTTATTCTCCAGCAGTGAAGGAATGTATCTGTGATTGGGGTTACACTCCTCCTCCTCCTCCTCCTCCTCCTCCTCCTCCTCCTCCTTGCTCCAAAGACAGGGCCAGTGGATCAGCTTTCAGTGCCCTCATATAGAGGGAGGATCTCACCCATGTCCCCATTTTTGGTCCTGTCTCGCTCTGAAAAACAGGCTTGCAGGGGAGATTTGAACCGGCAGCCTCTGACTTGCTAATCAAGTCATTTCCCCACTGCACTATCAGGGTTCCAGTCCTTTGCTCTCAGGAGCTCCTGTGGATGTGTTCTGCACAAGAGTTAAACCCTTTGTGTGATTTATGTCAGGTTGGCCTCTGCAACAGGTTCTGTAATTGGGCTTGATTTGTGCATTCAGGTTAACATAGTGAGGCTATTCACACAATGGGAGAAAATCCTCC
The DNA here is from genome assembly GCF_027244095.1 of Hemicordylus capensis. Taxonomy (NCBI): domain Eukaryota; kingdom Metazoa; phylum Chordata; class Lepidosauria; order Squamata; family Cordylidae; genus Hemicordylus; species Hemicordylus capensis. Next base: position 15,142,482 of record NC_069659.1, read on the forward strand.
CATCGTGAGAACCACCAGGCTCGAGCCTGCGAGCCTGGTGGTTCTTAGGTGGGTCACCCACTTAAGTAGCCCAGCACTGAAACCCAGTTTTTCTGATCATGAATTGCTGTGGCATGGCTCCACACTGCAGCAACTCACGAGGAGACCCCCGGAGGGGAGGCGAAAAGCCGCTTCTTGGCTCGGGGCTTAGCCCGCTCTCCCCGCAAACCCTCTCCAGGCGGCTCCCACTGATCGTGGGAACCACCTCAGTGTGTACCTGATGAACTCTGTATTCAGTAAGTTCCATGCTTCTTCAGTTGATCCTTACACCCTTTCTAAACATCAGTTTGACCCTGCTGCTTATTCAGACTCTGCTGCGTCTAACGAAGGCCAAGAGTCTCCAGAAATAGTGGAGGCTTCATAGTTTTCCCAGCTGGGGAGCTTTCTCTCATTCATCTGGACAATACAAGCCATTTAGAGTTTTTGTCTAAGACTAATGTGTCTCACTGAACCATATTTGTTCTTTCTTGAAAGTGCAGGTTCTAGACTCACATCTCTAGTAATCTCCTTGGATTTCAGAAGTTTGAACAGGTACCTTCCCAAGAAAGGTAGGCGTTCCATTTTCCTTGTTTAAAGGTCCAAGACAGATCCACAGAAATGCATCTACATTTCTCATGCTAGCATAGGCTCCACACTTACTGCAGGTAAACTCTGTTTTCATCATACTTAGAGGATCATGCTTGGGTTCTTTGGTCCAAAAACGACTTATGCAAAATCACACGCTGGTTGAAAGAGAATGATCAAAATCTTCCATTCTGCCTTGCTGGGTAGCTGCATGCACAATTCAGATGTATCGGAGTTTGGGCATGGCGGTTCTGTTGAAGATGATAATCCATTCTGATAACCCATTCTGCCTGTTCTGCAGCTCCTTCTACCAAGTCTTCTGGTCCACCACATGGCAACATGATTGTCTTATCAATTATTTCCCCTTAGAAGTCAAATACTTTGACACCATCAGATAGTTCATTTTGAAAAGGAGTCCTTCAAAAAGAGATGCAGACCTATTCAGGGTTGAGGTGACCCCCTCCCCGGGCTATAGCTAGCTTTTTAATATCCCGTTCATGGACACACTCCTTCACTGCTGTAGAATAAAATGTTGGGACTTGCCTGATAAGTTCATTCTCTGCAGTGGAACGGAGTGTATCCGACCCACCCATATAGTCTTCTCGTTCTGGCCAGAAGACATTCTTAGTTTTTTTTTCTCTCTCGAGTTTTGTCATTCCAGATCCCCCTGGAATGTTAACATATATCTTGGGACACTTTCCCCAGGTTTTTGCATGTTTTCCCTTTCAGTTATGTTGTTTTTCCTATTGGCACTATTAGCTATCAGATCTCTGTGCCTGGGGGTATGGGTGAGGGCCAACAAAAGGAAGTACTTTTTCATGCAACACATAATTAACCTATGGAATTCTCTGCCACAAGATGTGGTGACAGCCACCTACCTGGATGGCTTTAACAGGGCCTTAGATAAATTCATGGAGGACAAGTCTATCAGTGGATACGAGTCTTAGGGCTATAGGCCTAAGAGGCAAGATGCCTCTAAATACCAGTTGCAGGGGAGCAACAGCAGGAGAGAGGGCATGCTCTCAGCTCTTGCCTGTGGGCTTCCCAGAGGCATCTGGTGGGCCTTTGTGTGAAACAGGGTGCTGGACTAGATTGGCCTTGGGCCTATCTTATATTCTTATGAGCGCTTCCCTCTATATGAGGACGTTGAAAGCTAAAAGCTGATTGGCTCTGTCTTTGGAGCAAGTAGGAGGCTCATAACCCATTCACGGATACACTGTGTTCGACTGCAGAGAATGAACTTATCAGGTAAGTCCCAATGTTTCAGTTATGTAGACTGGAAGGGTATTGTGCAAACCAGTAGCGGGCTGTCTGTCTGTCTGTCTTCCATGCATGTGTGTATGTGTGCACACCAAAGGCATTCCTAACCCAGAGGACTGTTTATCCTAGGGCTGGCCTTGATCGTTGGACAACTCCCTTCGTCCTTAGCCACCCCCAGTCGCCTTTGGCCATTAGATAGGAACTGAATGGTGTGGCTCCTTTCCTCTACCCCATGGGAGATGTAGTCCAAAAATATCTGGGGACTCAAGGTTGGGAGATTTACCATATGGCAGTTACCTCTCCCCCACCCTCCAAGTCCTTTCTGATAATCCCAACACTTGCTAAAAAAAACCCCAGTATTTTCACAGTATACATTCTGGTTAAACCAATATGCGATTAACAGCATTCATAATGGAAAGGGGACATTGTTGCCTCCAGTGGCACCCAGCTCAAAGTATACTCTGCATCTTCATTAATCAAAAGAGCTACAAGTATATGTGGATTAATCCTTCAGTGCCAAACAAAAAGACAGATTAATATGAATCAACTAACCTTCCTTAAAAATACTTTAAAAAACTTTCTTATGGCGATGTACTCCCACACACCAAGGGGGTACAGATCCCACCCAAAATACTTCTCAGGGGCTCAGTTCCTCAAGAGGTGATGCGCTTTGAAGGGGCAAGATGAAGAAAGGATCTCACCTGCGTGAGAGAAAATAAATATTTGAAGTGGATTTTTTTTTAAAAGTTAATAGAAGAGCTGCAAAATGATTCCTTACCAGGCATTATTCTTTGTCTATCTCGGTCTGACACGCCTGTGGAGTTTGCATCTCCATGGCAATAGGGATGTTGACTCCCTATTCATTCCAGACTCCAGCCATTCATTTCAGGACACAAGTCTCGCCTACTTGGAATGATTCCCAAGCGGAGGAGGGGTCTAGGGAACAGTTCCTCCCAGAAGCTTGAAAAGTTCTGCAGGCGAGATGGAAGCAGGATCCCCCCAAAGGGGTTAATTTGCCATTGCCTGCAGAGATGAGGCTTTGCTTTCCTTCCAAAAAGTCTGATAACAGCTAGTTGCTTGCTCTGCAGCTCCTTCTGGAGGGTGTTGCCTGAAGATTAAATAGAGAAGAAATAAAGCTACCGGATATAGGTTTAAAATAAAGCTGGTATGTGATAACAGGAGAAATAATATATATGATAAAAACATATTATGGAAACTTGAATATATTCATCAGTTTTTAATATGTGCAATTTAACCAAAGCATATAATTGATCTTAACCTTCTGGGTGAGAAGTTGCAAAATCTTAAATATAGTGTACTCTGTTATGATTTTCTCTACTTACTTCCTTTCCCTGCACTCTCCATTAATAATAGAGTTTTCTTGGAATTTGAATTCTATATGGCAAGCAGCACAATCCTATGCATGTTGTATTTAGAAGTAAGTTATTATTATTATTTATTATTATTATTCCTACTACTGTTAACCCACAGGTTCCTATCTACTTGGTAGACGATAGCCAATTTTGTACGTACCAAGGAGGAGAAAACTTTATAGTTCAAAGAAGCTTTATTGAATTCTGCAGAGTTAACAAAGTGTCCGTCTAGGGGATAGTTCCCAAAGACAAGACGGACCCAAGATGGTGTCCGTCCAAAGCTTTTATACAACAATTGATACATCTGAATACATCATCATTCACAACAAGCCAGCCAGGTAGTCCGGCAGTACAACTCCATCTTAGGCCAACAGGCTTACAATACTACCATTGTTAAAGGAGTGCTTATGCAGCTTTCGAGGAGGCAGTTCAGATACCAGCATCATCACCTCTCCTGACCAGTAGGCCAGAACAAAGCAAGGCATAGAGAATACATACTATGTTGCAAGTTACAAGGTCTGCAAGGCACAGAGTATGAGAACCAAAGCATACTAAGCAGATTCTTTCCCACTGACATACATTCAGGAATACAAGATGGAGGGAACTCTTGCTCTCTTCAGCTACCATCCAAATGGTGTAGCAAGAGCTCAGTTCTCCATTAACTATATACCCTAGGATCAATACATATAGATCAATATGAAATGCTTAGATTCACGGGTAACACTACTACTACTAGCTAAAGTAATATGCAGACGAATAAAGCACCAGTGTTTCTCATGAAGTGCTGGTGCTGCAGACTAGCAGAGCATGATGGGGTGGGGGGACGACACAATTTTCTCAGATTGCCCCCACCCCTGAAAATGCTCCCTGCAACCTGGAAGCAGGTCCCTGAAAGCTGTGACCCATAGGGACCTACTTCCAGGTCTCAGGGAGTGATTCCAGGGATGGTGAAGATGCGTGGAAATTGTTCTCTCCCTGCCACCAAGGGAGCACACACATTGCTGTAGTCTACACTACAGGCAACACTAATGTTGGTGCTTCATTAGTCTGCTTACCAGCCATTATTATTAGTATTAGTATTAGTATTAGTATACTGCTTTCCAGCAAAATAGTTCTCAAATCAGTTTACCCAGCAAAAGGTATGAGAAAATGGTTCCCTGTCCCAAGAGGACTCAACAATCTTTTTTTTTTTTTTAAAGATGCAGATATAAGGAAAGCACCAGCAACCGCCACTGGAGAGATGCTATGTTGGGCTAAATAGGGACCCATTGTATTCAATTTTTTGATTGATTTATTGATTTTGATACCGCCTAACCCAGATGTCTCTAGGTGGTTCACATGAATAAAAATAAATAAAATAAATAACCCGTTAAAACCATTAAAAATTAAAAACCTTTTTAAAAAAATCACTGAAAGCCAGACTAAAAAACATGTGCCTTTCAGGCCCTTGTAAAGCCTGCTAATGTCTTAAGCCTCAAATATCAATATATATGCACCGCTGTTTTGAGGGCATTCTCTTCTCAAGGAGTGAGTGGAAGTGGAGCTGATGAAAAGTGCTCTTGGCCATAGCCTTAGCCTAAGACACCAGGGTGAGACCAGGATCCAAGAGTGCCCAAACTGCATACCTGTTCTTTCTGGGGGACCAGAAAGTCCCCCATCTTTTCTGTAAACCCATCTAGAACAGGAGATTCTATTTCTATCCAATCCTCCAAAATTACATCCCCCTCACATTACTACTCCTCTGTCTAGCATGGATTCAGTTTCAATTTAGTATCCCTCATCCAGCCATTACTGCCTGTAGGCAGGCAGCAGCATCCATGCACATGCTCACAAGTTTTTAAATATCTGCTCAGTTAAGATCCCACAGTTGGGGAGATAATGTCATTTGCTAATAATGATGACCCGGAGAGAGAGATTTGGGTGTCATCAGCACACTGATAACACATATCCTGATGACCTCGCCCAGCGGTTTCATGTTGATGTTAAAAAGCATTGGTAACATGCTCTCTCAGGGCTCTCTCAGGACTCCATTCTAACAGCTCTCGTTTCAAAGAGCAACTGGCACCAAGCACGGAGTTTAGATGTTACATCTAACTGAGACAGGAGCAGAACCATTGCAAGGCAGTGCCTTCTGTCCCTAACCCTGCTAACTGAACAAAAGAGGCACCTTTTAAAAGTGGTGTTTCTCTTTATTTAGCAGGGCGCTTTCCAGACTAGACCCTACAATGGGGTCACACTTCCTGCGTCGTGACACCGCAGTCCCTACTCAGACAGCAGGGTGCCGTTCACATTGCCAATGCCTTGTCTCAAATTTAATCGCTGCGATATAGAGCAAGGACGTCGTGTATCGAGCATGAAAAAGTTGCTGTCTTTTTGGGTTGTTAGTTGCTGCGAGACGGCTCCCCCTGCTGTTTACGTTCCGCATGCGACTTGCCCGAACGGAGGCATTTTGCTGCTGCTGAGCTGCTAGTCTGGAAAGCGCACGGGGAATTGCAACTGGCCCTATCCATCCCCGGGACAGCATCCATCCCGTGGCAGTTGCTGGTGCCGATCTTGCATTTCTTTTTTAGATCGTGAGCCCTTTGGGAACAGGGAGCCTGTGTGTGTGTGTGTCTGTGTGTGTACATGTGCGTACGTGTGCGCATATGTGTGTATGTGTGTACGTGTGTGTACGTGTGTCTGTATGTGTGTACGTGTGTACATGTGTGTATGTGTGTGTCTGTGTGTGTCTGTCTGTGTGTCTGTGTCTTTGTGTGTGTGTCTGTCTGTATGTATCTGTATGTGTGTACATTGTGTGTGTGTGTGTGTCTGTCTGTCTGTCTGTCTCTGTGTGTGTCTGTGTGTGTGTCTGTGTCTATGTCTGTCTGTGTCTGTCTGTGTGTGTGTGTGTGTGTCTGTGTATGTGTCTGTATGTGTGTCTGTCTGTGTCTGTGTCTGTGTATATGTGTGTACGTGTGTGTACGTGTGTGTACGTGTGTCTGTCTGTGTCTGTGTGTGTCTGTCTGTCTCTGTGTGTGTGTGTGTCTGTGTCTGTGTGTCTGTGTCTATGTCTGTCTCTCTGTGTGTCTCTGTGTCTGTGTGTCTGGGTCTGTGCCTGTGTCTGTGTGCTTGTGTCTGTGTGCACATGTGTGTACATGTGTGTCTGTGTCTGTGTGTGTCTCTCTGTGTGTGTCTGTTTGTGCGTCTGTGTCTATGTGTGTGTCTGTCTGTCTGTCTGTGTATGTGTCTGTATGTGTCTGTATGTGTGTACATTGTGTGTCTGTGTCTGTCTGTCTGTCTCTGTCTGTGTGTGTTTCTCTGTGTGTCTCTGTGTGTATGTGTGTGTGTGTCCATTTGTCTGTGTGTGTCTGTGTGTGTGTGTATGGTGTGTGTCTGTGTCTATCTGTGCGTGTCTGTATCTGTGTGTGTGTGACTGTGTGTGTGTACATTTGTCTGTGTGTGTCTGTGTGTCTTTGTATGTCTGTGTGTGTCTGTGTGCGTCTCTGTGCATGTGAGTCTGTGTCTCTGTGTGTCTGTGCATGTGTGTATACGTGTGTCTGTATGTGTCTGTGTGTGTGTGTGTGTGTGCATGTCTGTGTCTGTGTTTCTGTAAGTGTGTGTGTCTGTGTGTGTGTGTACATTTGTCTGTGTGTGTACGTATGTGTGTATGTGTGTGCATGGGTGTGTGTGCGTGTCTGTGTCTGTCTGTGTGTTTCTGTGTGTGTGTCTGTGTCTGTGTGTCTGTTTGCGTGTGGTGTGTATGTTTGTGTGTGTCCATTTGTCTCTGTGTGTCTGTGTGTGTCTGTGTCTTTATGTCTGTCTGCGTGTGTGTGTGTCTGTGTCTTTGTGTATGTCTGTGTGCGTCTGTGTGCGCGTGCATCTGTGTCTGTCTGTGTGTCTACGTGTGTGTACATGTGTGTGTACGTGTGTGTGTCTGTCTGTGTGTCTTAAGTTTGTTTGTGTGCGTGTCTGTGTCTGTGTTTCTTTCAGTGTGTCTGTCTGTGTGATTGTATGTGTGTACGTTTGTGTGTGTCTGTGTGTACATGTGTGTACGTGTGTGTACGTACGTGTGTGTCTGTATGTGTTTGTACATGTGTGTCTGTGTACGTGTGTGTACGTGTGTGTACGTGTCTGTCTGTGTCTGTCTGTTTGTGTGTCTATGTGTGTCTGTCTGTGTGTGTATGTGTCTGTATGTATGTACGTTGAGTGTCTGTGTTTGTCTGTGTCTCTGTGTGTGCGTCTGTTTCTATGTGTGTGTCTGTATGTGGGTGTGTGTATGGTGTGTGTCTGTGTCTTTGTGTATGTCTGTGTGTGTCTGTGTGCATCTGTGTGCGTGTGCGTCTGTGTCTGTCTGTGTGTGTACGTGCGTGTGTACGTGTGTGTACGTGTGTGTGTCTGTAAGTTTGTGTGTGTGCGTGTCTGTGTCTGTGTTCCTGTAAGTGTGTGTGTGTGTGTGTGTCTGTATATGTGTACGTGTGTGTACATGTGTGTACGTGTGTGTGTACGTGTGTCTGTGTGTACATGTGTGTACGTGTGTCTCTGTGTGTGTCTGTCTGTGTCTATCTGTGTGTCTGTATGTGTGTGCATGGGTGTGTGTGCATGGGTGTGTGTGCATGGGTGTGTGTGCATGGGTGTGTGAATGTGCGTGTCTGTGTGTTTCTGTGTGTGTGTCTGTGTCTGTGTCTGTCTGTGTGTGGGTGTGTATGTTTGTGTGTGTCCATAGGTCTCTGTGTGTATATGTCTGTGTCTTTGTGTATCTCTGTGTGCGTCTGTGTCTCTCTGTGTGTCTCTGTGTGTCTCTGTGTGTATGCACGTGTGTGTGTCTGTCTGTGTGTCTGTAAGTTTGTGTGTGTGCGTGTCTGTGTCTTGTGTTTCTGTGAGTGTGTGTGTCTCTCTGTGTGTGTGTCTGTATATGTGTACGTATGTGTACATGCATGTGTACGTGTGTGTTAGTGTGTCTGTGTCTGTACGTTTGTGTGTGTGTGTTTACATGTGTGTACGTGTGTGTACGTACGTATGTGTACTTGTGTGTCTGTGTACTTGTGTGTCTGTGTACGTGTGTGTATGAGTGTGTCTGTGTTTGTGTGTGTGTCTATTTGTGTCTGTCTGTTTGTGTGTCTGTGTGTGTGTCTGTGTGTTTTTCTCTCTGTGTCTCTGTGTGTGTGTCTGTTTGTGCGTCTGTGTCTATGTGTGTGTCTGTATGTATGTGTGTGGGTGTGTGTATGGTGTGTGTCTGTGTGTGTATGTGTGTGTGTCCTTTTGTCTGTGTGTGTATGTCTCTGTGCATGTGAGTCTGTGTCTGTCTGTGTGTGTACGTGTGTATGTACATGTGTGTATGTGTACGTGTGTGTATGTGTGTGTACGTGTTTGTCTGTGTCTGTCTGTCTGTGTCTGTCTGTTTGTGTGTCTGTCCGTGTGTGTATGTGTCTGTCTGTGTGTGTATGTGTGTGTGTGTACATGTGTGTGTACATGTGTGTTTATGTGTGTGTACGTGTGTGTCTGTGTACGTGTGTATACGTGTCTGTCTGTGTCTGTCTGTTTGTGTGTCTGTGTATGTGCGTGTGAGTGTCTGTGTATGTGTGTGTCTATCTGTCTCTGTCTCTGTGTGTCTGTGTGTGTTTCGCTGTGTGTCTCTGTGTGTGTGTCTGTCTGTGTGTCTGTGTCTATGTGTGTGTCTGTATGTGTGTGTGTGGGTGTGTGTCTGTGTCTGTCTGTGCATGTCTGTGTCTGTGTGTGTATCTGTGTGTGTCCTTTTGTCTCTGTGTGTATGTGTGTGTGCGTCTCTGTGCATGTGAGTCTGTGTCTGTGTGTGTACGTGTGTGTGTGTATGTGTGTGTATGTGTGTGTACATGTGTGTACGTGTCTGTCTGTGTCTGTGTCTGTCTGTCTGTGTCTGTCTGTTTGTGTGTCTGTGTCTGTGTGTGTGTGTGTCCATTTGTCTGTGTGTGTCTGTGTGTGTGTGTGTGTCTGTAAGTTTGTGTGTGTGCGTGTCTGTGTCTGTGTTTCTGTGTGTCTATGTGTCTCTGTGTGTGTGTCTCTGTGTGTGTCTCTGTGTGTGTACATGTGTGTACATGTGTGTGTGTGTCTCTCTGTGTGTTTGTCTGTCTGGGTGTGTGTATCTGTGTCTGTGTGTCTGTATGTGTGTGTATGGGTGTGTGTATGGGTGTGTGTCTGTGTCTGTCCGTGTCTGTCCGTGTGGTTCTCTGTGTCTGTCTGTGTGTGGGTGTTTGTTTGTGTGTGTCCATTTGTCTGTGTGTATGTGTCTGTGTGTCTGTCTGTCTGTGTGTTTGTGTCTGTGTCTTTGTGTGTGCCTGTGTGTGTACATGTGTGTGTGTCTGTCTGTGTGCCTGTAAGTTTGTGTGCGTGTCTGTGTCTGTGTTTCTGTAAGTGTGTGTGTGTGTCTCTCTGTGTGTGTGTATGTGTGTGTGTGTCTGTATATGTGTACATGTGTGTACATGTGTATGTGTGTCTGTATGTGTGTACGTTTGTGTGTGTCCATTTGTCTCTGTGTGTGTGTGTGTATGTGTCTGTGTGTCTGTGTGTTTGTGTCTGTGTCTTTGTGTGCGTCTGTGTGTGTACGTGTGTGTGTGTCTGTCTGTGTGCCTGTAAGTTTGTGTGCGTGTCTGTGTTTCTGTAAGTGTGTGTGTGTGTCTCTGTGTGTGTGTATGTGTGTGTCTGTATATGTGTACGTGTGTGTACGTGTGTATGTGTGTATGTTTGTGTGTGTCCATTTGTCTCTGTGTGTCTGTGTGTGTATGTGTCTGTGTGTCTGTCTGTGTGTGTGTTTGTGTCTGTGTCTTTGTG